>NC_133502.1:187550303-187853333 GCF_049354715.1 Callithrix jacchus
CCGCAGACCTGTTTCCACACTGCAGATCCTGTTGCACTGGTGTCCTGATTCTTCCCTGTCCCAGGAGCACCTTGGTCTCTTCTCCATCACTTTGTATGACATGGTCATATCTTAGTGTTATTCCAAAATGTGTAATGGTGTTTTTCAGTATGAATGGTATCCGTATCTGTGTTTCATACTTTGTTTTTTATAGCAAGGGTGACCGTATAATTTATCATCCAAATCAATGCTTTTGAAGGTAAAAGGGAAACAATATTAAAAATTACGTCAAAACAATAGGTGTTAACTGAGAGCATCCCAAGCCCAGTCATATAATTACTCTGGTCATTGCTGAGGTCATTGCACACTCTTGCATTTTTATAAGTTGATCTGATGTCCTATAGGTTAACTATCATATCTCTGTACTCTCCATTCTACTAATTAACCTGTTGATTCTGTTCAATTTTCTATGTAAGTTATCCATAATTAACTGTAACCTTTGTTCTTCTATGTTAGTTCTATGCTTTTTTTTTTTCTTGTCTTATTGCATGGGCCAGGGCTCTAGTACTCTATGGCGCTATAATGATAGCAGACATTATTATCTTGCTTCCAGTCTTAAAGTCACATGGTTCACAGTGTTCAGAAGGCAAACGCCAGGTGCTCAGAGGAAACCTGGCTTCTTCTGGCACTGAGGCCACAGAGAAATGTCCCTAGTGGGTCCCCATGGAGAAAGCACCATGTGACACTTTTTTCTATTTCTTCCAGAAAACCCTTTTGCTGTGCCTCAGGATGGGGGAGATGAGAGCCGAAGCACCTGGTGCAGCCTCCAAGAACAACTTCTACAGAGATGCCAGGGAGAGCCAAGGTGGCGGCAGTGGCAGAGGAGGAAATGCTGCCTCTGCCCCAAACTCCCTTCTCTGGACTTCTAAGATTAGGAGCAAACTCAGGGGTAGGGGCTGGGGGTACAGGGGAAGGAATTCTGAGCCACCTGTCTGCAAGCAATAGTCCTATTTTGGGCTGGTGGCTTCTGAAAGGTGACTCATTGTGGACTCAGGATGACCAAGAAAAAGCAACTCTGGCTGGTTCCAGCCAGGCGGTTTGAGGCCTGTGAGTTATACCTGTGGTTGAAAACCGAAGCTTCCCTTGCCCCCGCTCCCTCCAATAGCAGCCCCTTGGGCCTATTTGTGTCAGAATATTGAATGTGCGTGTGTGTGCGTGTGTGTGATTTGGGGTGTTCCTCTTGTTTGCTTGGTTGGTTGGTTTTTATTGGGGCTTCCCCACTCAAGTTCTCTGATGGGCACAGGCCACCCTCTGGCTGGGGGTTCTCATCAGTGTCAATGTCTGGGCCACCAGTTTTTTGCTAAGCACAGGGTACAGCCCCTCTGTGTCTCAGGGGGCACTGGGGATTTGAAGATGCCAGTTGGGGTTGATTCTTAAAGAATTCGTTCCTGTAATGATAGTAATACTAAGGGACGCATCTCAGGCTGAGGGTGGCAGGCACCGAGTTAAGTGTTTTCATGCGCACTCCCTCTCACCACCTGGGAGGCAGGTATGACTAACCCCCTGCATAAACAGCGGGGACGGGGTGCCCAGGGCCACATGGCCAGGAGGAGATCAACCCCTCCTTTGACCTCAGGGGTGCAGGAACCCAAAGTCCAGTCTCCAACACCCTGGATATGACGTGCTCCCCAGCCAGGGCACGCCCTGCACAATGCCAGCAGCGTCTCCTTGATGCCTCTGCAGGCCATCACCCTGAGTTCTTCACTATCACGGCCTGGAGCGCGGATCCACTCAGCACATTGTGGCTAAGTGCCTGCTGTGTGCCAGGCCCTGTGGGGGGACAGTCTTAGCCCCTGGGGAGCTCCCCATCTGAGGGGAGAGACAGACACATGGATCTCTGCTGGAAAGGGGAACAAGGCTATGGAAACCCAGAGAGGAGAGTTCTAGAAATCCATCCACTTTAAAGTGGGATATCCACCTAAACTTCAACGCCCATAACATCCACCCACGGAGCTAATCACCTCCACTCCTGCCCCCCAACCCCGGGGCATAGATGAGATGGCACCACTTAGATGATCACAAATGTCTCTAAAGGCTACACTGCCAGTGTAGACACACTCATTCCATGGCTGCTAGTGATACCAAATCTCCCCAGCTCTTAGCTTGGGAGGCCCTGCTTACTAGACGTGTGTATCCTCTCTTCATCAGACCCACTGTTCTCATGCTGACCGCCCATCCATTCACCAGACATGACAGTGAGCAGGGCAGGTCCTTGCTGACTTTCTAGCTGGGGTGGGAAGACTGAAGAAGGAAGGTACAGGATGGTGAGTGCTCCGCTGAGAACTCAGTCTGAGGGACACTCGGTGAGGCCCTTGTGCACCTGGAGAGGTCTGGGAAGGCCTTCCTGAGCAGGTGATTGAGGTCCGGATTTGAATGACAGAGGAGCAAGCCATGGGAGTTAAAGATAGGAAAAGAGCTTTCCAGCTGAGGGAACAGCTAGTGCAAAGGCCCTGTGGCAGCCATAGGCTTGGTGGTTTCAAGGAAGCATAAGAAAGCCAGGTGGCTGGGACACAGAGGGCAAGGAAGGCAGGAGTGCCCAGCTCCGGACTCCACTGAGTCACGCTGCACAAACACAGTGCCCTGCCTTTGGGAAAGCAGAAACAACTTGCTAGGGCATAAAGCATCCTCCATGCTGCCTGGCTCTCCATCTTCTGTACAGCACCAGAAAGAAGGGGCTCTCCCCCTTTTATGGATGAGAAGACAGACTCAGCCAGGTCAAGTAGCTTGCCCAGGGTCACAAAGGTCACCTGTGGAAGACCCCTGGCTTCAGTCTTTGGGACCAGCCGTCTCTTCCAGGCATATGGCTTGGCCAAGGCAAAGTAGGAGAACCTCTGCTTGGGGTCTCAATTAGAGAAAGGAATGGCTTGCTGTCCCCTGATGTGAGCCATCCCAGGGCCATGTTGCCATGGAGGGGTGCACAGCCTGCCCACAAGCCCAGCTGGGGCAGCCGCAGCTGCATCCCCTGTGCAGTGCCTCCGGAGGCAGAGGAAGCCTTGGCAGCAGTGGGGGAGGGAGGAGCAAGACCCAGATTCTGACATAGCTCTGCCACTGAGAGCAGAGTGACCTCAGGCAACGCCTGTGCCCTCAGTTTCCTCACTGGTAAGAGGAAGGAATCGGACGGTTCTGTCAGGGGTTTGCCACCCTGGAGTCCTGCTATTCTGGATGATGCTCTTTAGCTGCTTCCTGTGCCGAAAGAACTGGTGGCCTTGCCTCCCTCTCCTGGACACCTGGGGTAAGAGGTCACTGCCAGACAGCTAGAGCTGGGATTCACTGGAGCTGCATCCCTTCATATTTACAACCTTCTAGAAGGACATTCCTCCTGGCCCCAACAGAGGTCCTTCGGGAAGAACTGAAAAGGCCCATGGGGTCTGTTGTTCTGCTGCTCTGCCGAGTACCTCTGGGGCAGCCAGGCTGACGCATGGAACATTCTGTGGCAAGCAGGAGGCCTCAGCAGAGATCACCAAGACCCTGCACACCTGGTACAGGTAGCCTTCAGCAAAGGCAGGTGCAGAGTGCAGACAACCACAGCACCCTCCTTCACGCAGGTGATCCCCGCCAGTCACTTAACCTCTCAGAGCCTCTGCCTCTCACCTATGAAGTGTGAGGTGAGGTTCCAGGGAGCACAGCCCTTGCTGTCTCACAGGGGAGCCAAGGAGTGAGAACAATGTCACGTGGGTGTGAATACTCGGTGTGGAAAGCAGGTGGGGGTGTGTATTCAAAACCCGATAGGTCCCCAGGTTATCGTGATAAACCTTGTCCCCATCCTGCTGTGGCTGGCAGGTCCTTCAATGAGTAGTGTCCCTCAGAACAAGAGGGTTTCAGGGCCGTGATGAGTTCAAGTTTAGATTTCTAGGGTTAGCATTTTTTAGTGACTCTTACACCTGATTTTCTAAGCTGCCTACTTTTACATTTTACTGTGAGCTTCTGTCCATCACCACGTAATTTGTAATAATACGAAAAGACAAACACGAGAGAAGAGGACACGATGTCCACAGAGGAATCTGCGATCCAGGCTGCTGTGCAGAATGACCGCGTTTGTAAGGACTGTTTCCCGCTGGGAACTGTGTGTGATTCACGAGCAGTTTTATGCTTCCCCTCTCGTCTGTGTACGGTGTGACTGTTGTGTGTTTCAGAATCTCTGTTCAGAACCAATAGCTGATAGTGCCCACTGGCTCGATGCCCTCACGTTAGCCTCTGACCGTGCCCTGCACCTTGAGAAGCAGCCTGCTCACCCGCCTGGCCTCACCCCCTCCAGCTGCCTGGCCAGCACCTGACTATTGCTGACATGCAACAGGCCTTAATTGAAAACACACAAGTGCATACATGCACACACATGCACATGAATACACACGTGCACATGTAACCAGGTGTGCATGCACACACAGGTGATTCCACAGGTAGATTCGGTCCCTCTTGCTAGCTCTAATTCTCTAGAAAGCAGCAGGTGGGCAGCTGCCAGTGGTCCCTGGGTGGGTGGCTCTCCCCTCATCATCAGATTCAAATTTGGCTAAGAACTGAAGAGAAGGACTGGGGAATGTCAGGAAAAACGCCACCAGGAATGGGGATTAACAGGCTTCTTGAGACAGGAGATGGTTCCCAGTTCACCATCAACCTAAAAGCTATCTTCAGGTCTAGTCGAACAGACCAGGACTGTGGCTGTGGGTTGGGCTGAGCCCGGCACTGACTCCCCCACCTTTACATCCCTCCAGCCACAGTCCCACCCCGGCCCCTCTGCTGGCTCGGCAGCCTTCACAATCACCATGTCTATTAAGGAAACAGTGTTCCCAGAGGTGCAGATGTGCAGAATGTTTTGTTGGCTTATTTTAATTTCTCAACTTGGCTGGCTGGTCCCCATCAACAGGAAGAACATGCAGAAGTGAATTTACAGATACCCCCATGCTTGAAATTAACACAAACCCAGGAGGCAGAAGGTGCAGTGAGCTGAGCTCGCGCCACTGCACGCAGCCTGGGCAATGGAATGAGACTCCGTTGGGGAGGAAGGGAAGAAAGAAAACATTACAGTCCTGGATGGCATTACTGGGGGCATATGTCTTAGCAATGTTGAAGGGCCACCCCTCCCTGGAGGGACACATCCACGTGGGCCCCTTTAGTCTGCTGTGAAAATCTAGGGTTGGAAGGGTGGGGTGGAAGCAAATGGCAGGGATTCTTCTTCATCCTGCTCACATGGTGGGCATCAGAGTATGTCTGCTTGGCCCCTGCAACAGCAGCCGGATGGTCAGAGGGGCTGTGAGTGGATGATGCCCTGATCATTGTCCTTTGCAGTCCAGGAATACATCCCTGGGCTGGAGCCACACCCTGTGCCCTCCAGCAGACAAGGCTGTACACTTACTACGTGTGGCAGATGCCACACAGTGCTCTCGTTCCTTGCCGTAGTAACATGTCCGGCTCTGGTACTTAAATGAATGCAGACAACTTTGAGGATTGTGGCCAGAAAAGCTCAAATGTTAAAGTTAGGCAGTCAGGCCAGCTGGAAGAGGTCAGGCTCCTCCTAGAAAACCCGTGCAATGATACGCACTTCCCTCGCCTGTTCAATAGATACTTGCCGAGCACCCACCTGGGAGCCGTTCCTGCTAGAGCTGGGACCACCTATAAAATGACTAGTTTTGCCTAACGGACATGTTCAGATTCACAAAATATATACAGAACCCTTACTTGTCTCACCCCCAAAAGTGACTTTGGAGGTGTCATGGCCCCTACCCACCCCCGTTTGTAGTCCAAGCCCCTGGCCAACAGCTGGTGCTAGATCGGTGCTTGATGAATGAGCAGATTTGGCTATTAATTACTTTGTACCTAAAACTCCTACCTTCACTCAAAGCCCTGATGGATTTGCCCTTGACAGACCAAAATTCAGGGCTGCTGCAGGGCTCAACTCCAGACACTGTCCCACCAATGGTAATGGGCTCCCAGGAAGATTGTTTACATGGGCTGCACTGAGAATGGTGACCCTTGGGTTTGTGGGATGAGGTACCCTGTTGAATGACCCTAAATTAGCCCCTCCAAAATGAATAGAATCCCACACTGGTCAGCGCCAATCCTGAGCACTGGATCAAAAACTGTAGATTACACGGCCACAACATGAACCAAGCTGGGAGTCCAAGAAAGCCGCTTCTCGGAATTGCATACCAGTTTCTCATATTCAATTTCTTTCTGTTTCTCCCCGTGTCCTATTTTAAAGATAGTGACATACATCACAGTCAAATAACCAAGTGGTCAGCGTCTGGGCCATGTGCAGTAACGAGGTGGAGGCTGCAAGGGTAAGGAGTCAGTCACCTTAACAAGGCAGGAAACCTCCCACCAAAGGTCGATGTGTCCTCCCCAGGGCCAGTCTGAAAAGGGCACGCAGCAGCAGGGTGGAGGGATGGAAACATTTTCTCTCTTGTCCACCCTGACTTCATGGGAGCAGGCATGGGGCCTGAGAGCAGATAACCGGGAAAACCAAAAACCAATAATCTTCCTAATAATAATACTAGAATGTAACAATAATGTGTTTTTCACTGACTGCTGTTGCTCTGCTTTTGTCTTTCTATACAGTAGTTTTTATAACGATGTCCTTAGGTTTTAATAAAGGAGTGTCATGTCAACTGTTCCCTAGATTGGCGTTTACTTCAGTGTTTCAAAATATGCTCAAGGGAACCTGTGCCCCTGAATTTGTCACCCTGTTGGGGAGGGTGGAGGACCAGGGGTTGGGGTCCCAGCTGAGGAACAGAGCGTGGCATTGGGGGGAGCTGGGCATACGAGTTCACCCTGAACAGTCAGTGGCAATGGCAGGTGGACACCACCTCCAAAGAGGGTGGGCAAGGTTGGAGAGGAGGGACAGAGCCCTGAATCTGGCACTAGCACCCGACGAGACAGAGCTACAAGCATGTGGGGGGCGGCCAGGACCGATTGCTGCAGACGGCATGCCGTCAGTGGCCTCTGGGCGGATGTGACAGGTGCCTCTTGTTTGTCATCTCATTAAAGGAGGCAGTAGCCTCCTGAAAAGCCACTGTCCCTGACACTGGAACTATGTGTCTCTCACACTGGACACAGGCTCGATTCTGGCCCCAGCTGCCAGCAGGAAGAGTGAGGATGCAGAAGTGACAGGCTGCACCATGAGGAAAGGCTGCACCATGAGGAAAGGCTGCACCAGTCCTTGCAGCCCAGTTCCACTTCACCTGGGGCCCAGAGGCCCCAACACCTAACACCTAATGGTGGGGGTATCAGACTGCTGGCACCCCCTGGCAACAGATGGTGGCAAATGCTATTTTCCTCTAGAGAGGTCTCATCGTCCAAGGCTTCAAAATATTTCTGCCCACAATTTATCAAACACCTCCTTCCTGGCACGCAATCAGAGATCACCAGGTACACAAGGCAGCAACGTGTGGAAACAATTGAGGCATGAGGAGGAGGAGGCTGCCTGACCGGGGGCAGTCAGACATGGGGCTTCATACGGCTGCACTTAGTGTGCTCCAGATGCATAAAGTCACATCTGAATCCCATAAAAAAAAAAGAAAATTTTTAAAGAGCTGATTAGAAACTGTAGAAATAAAAAAATGCATAATAACCAAAACTAAGGTCTTGGTATATGAATTTTCAAAGCAGATTACGTAATACAGTGTGGTATTGGCAAAAGAGTAGACAGACCCATGCAACAGGATAGACAGTCCAGAAATAGACCCACGTAAAATATCCAACTGATCCTTGACAAAGAGCAAAAGCAATGGAATGGAGGAAAAAACATAGTATTTTCAAGAAATGGTGCTGAAACAACTGGACATTCACATGCAAAAATACAAATCGGGACATAGACTTTACACGCCACAAAACTAACTCAAAATGGATCACAGATCTGAGTGTTAAAAAAAAACAACTCTAGGACTCCTAGAAGATAATGTAGGAGGAAGTCTAGATGACCTTGGTTTGAATGACTTTTTAGATACAACACCAAAGACATAACTTATGAAAGGAAGAATTGATAAGTTGCACTTCATTAAAATTGACCATTTCTGCTCTGTGAAACACTGTCAAGAATGGAAAGACAAGTCACAGAACAGGAGAAAATATTTATAAAAAGACATATCTGATAAAGGATCATTAGCCAAAATACACAAAGAATTCTTAAAACTCAACTTTAAGAAAACAGAGCCAGGCACAGAAAACAGAGCTTGCACCTATAATTCCAGCTATTTGGGAGGCTGAGGAGGGAGGTTAATTTCAGCCCAGAAGTTTGAGACCACCCTGGTAGCTACAATGAGACCCTGTCTGAAAAAACAGAAAAAGAAAAGCTGGGCTCAGTGGCTCAGGCCTGTAATCCCAGCACATTGGGAGGCTGAGGTTGGTCGATCACCTGACGTCAGGAGTTTGAGACCAGCCTGACCAACCTGGTGAAACCCCATCTCTACTAAAAATACAAAAAAAAAAAAAAAAAAAAAAAAAACCCCAGGTGTGGTGGCACATGCCTGTAATTCCATCTACTTGGGAGGCTGAGGCAAGAGACTCACTTGAACCCAAGAGGCAGAGGCTGCAGTGAGCTGAGATCGCACCATTGCACTCCAGCCTGGGTGACAGAGCAAGACTGTCTCAAAAAAAAAAAAAAAGGAAAAGAAAGCAAACAACCTGATTAAAAAATGAGTCAAAGACCTTTAGAGGCAAAGAGGCACCTCAGCCAAGATACACAGGCAGCAGCAAATAAGCATCTGAAAAGATGCTCTACCTCATGTGTCATCAGAAATGCAAATTAAAACCATGACACCTATTAGAATGGCCAAAATCCAGAACAGCAACGACACCAAACGCTGCTGAGAATGTGGAAAAGCAGGAGCTCTCATTCCTGCTGTGGAAATGCAAAATGGTACCCACTTTGGAAGACAGTTTGGCAGTTTCTTACAAAACAAAACATATTTATACCATATGATCCAGCATTCACACTTCTTCATATTTACCCAGAGGAGTTGACAAGTCATGTCCACACAGAAACCTGCACGTGGATGTTTGTAGCTTTATTCATAATTCCAAAATTTGGAAGAAACCAAGAAGTCCTTGAGTAGAGGAATAGATATAAACTGTGCTATATCCAAACAATGCAAGACTATTCCATGCTAAAAAGAAACGAGGTATCAAGCATGAAAAGACATGGAGGGAACACAGATGCAGATTACTGAAAGAAGCCAATCTGAAATGGTTGCATATTGTATAATTCCAGCTCTATGACATTCTGGAAAAGGCAAACTATGGAGACAGTAAAAATATCAGTGGTCACTGTAAGGCTGGTTGCCTCGCCAGGAGCTCGGACATGCCCATCCCTCTCCCCACCTGAAAATTACATCACCAGAATATGCCTATCATATAGCTCTGCCTTGGAAATCCCCTCTGCACTCGCACTCAACCCTGCCCTTGGAAATCCCCTCTGCAAGGCACCTAGCTCGCCCTTGGAAAGCCCCGCCAAAACCTGCCCAGTAGCGCATTGCCCCATCCGGAAATCCCGCCTACGTACCTATAGCAGCTTGCTACGTCCACGTCCTGTTTATCCACAGCCAATCAAACGCCTTCACTCCCTATAAAATCCCACGCCCAGAGGAGTTGGGTGTGACCTCTCTGGCGTCTTTCTCTGGGAGTGCAGAGCCTCGCCCGGGAGCCGAATAAATTGGAATTTAATGTTTTTGTGCTGGCCTCAGTTTCCTCGTTTTTAACTCGGCAATAAAGCTCACAAGACAATAATTCTTACCTTAACTCACCAGGGTCGGGGATGGGAGGGATGAGCAGGTAGAATACAGGGGATTCTTAGGCCAATGAAACTCCTCTGCATGATACCATAATGGTGGATTCATGTCATTACACATTTTCCTAACCAACACCAAGTGTGAACCCTAATGTAGACTATGAACTCTGGGTGACAATGATGTGTCAATGTAGGTTCATCAATTTGTGTCAAATGGACCATTCTGGTGTGCATATTGCCAGTGAGGGAGGTTGTGCTTGTGTGGAGCAGAGGCTACATGAAAAACCTTTATATCTTTCTCTCAATTTTGCTGTGAACCCAAAACGTCTCTACGAAATAGTGTCTTTTTTATTTAAGAAAAAGCAAATTACATTGAAAACAAGGCCGGGATGTCTCCTCTTGCCACTCATTCAAGGTGGGATGTCTCCTCTTGCCACTCATTCAAGGTAGTGCTGAAAGTTCTACCCAGTGCAATTAGGCAAGGAAAGGAAACAGAACGTATACAGAAGGAAGAAATGGTGGCACCACTATCGAGAACCAACTGGCCGTAAATATGAGGATTCATTTCTGTACTCTAAACTCTATTCCATTGATGGACACGTCTATTCTGCTGCCACTGCCATTCTCTTTGTTAGCATAGCTTTGTTCTAAGTTTTAAAACTGGAAAGTATGAGTCTTCAAACTGTATTCTTCAAGACTATTTTGGCTAATATGAGACTCTTGCCTTTCCATATGAATGTTAGGATTTTTGTCAATTTTTGAAAATAAGGCAGCTAAGATTTTGAGAGGGACTTTGTTGAATTTACAGATCAGTCAGGCGAGTACTGTCAAAGTAACAATATTAAGTATTTCCATCTATGACACAACTGCCTAGAAAATCCCAAGGAATTTTTAAAAAGACTCCTAGAACAATAAGTTTGCAAGGTCACAGGACATAGAAAAATCGGTTGTATTTCTATATACTAGCAATGAACACGAGCATCAAAATTCGAAATACAGTACGACTTACAAACACTCCAAAGAAAATCAATACTTAGATGAAAATCGAAAGAAAAAGAAACAAGCACAGGAGTTGTGTGAAAGGAAAATAAATCTCAGAACCCCAAAATCACGAAACCAAAGGGAAAAGTCAACCTGGGAACCATGTCAGGCAAACTGGCCTCCCATTTTTGTCCTAAATAAGACAGCTGCAAAGATTTTAAAAAGCAACATATCTCCCTCACCATTTTCCCACAAGGAAATTCCTTGTGGACCAAGGACAGAGAACTCAATGTCCTCCCTCTGTTCCTTGAGATAAATGCATGTCTGAAGGCTTCCTCTGCCCTGTTGTTTCTCTAAGCCAACTAAGGAATAATTGGCTACTCCTTGACTCCACCCCACATGCGTTTTTGGTGAAAGGCTGGCTGATGAGAGACTCAAAAGAATGCAAACATTGTCTCTTGTCTACCTCTGACCTAGAAGTCCCTTCCCCAGCTTTGAGTGGTCCCACCTTTCCAGACTGAACCCATGTACACCATACACATACTGATTTGTCTCATGTCTCCCCAAAATGTATAAATCCAAGCTGTGCCCCGACCACCTTGGGCACATGTCATGAGGATCTGAAGCTGTGTCATGGGTGTCCTTAATCTTAGCAATATAATCTTTCTACATTGATTACAATCTGTCTCAGATACTCTTAGGTTCACACCTGTATCCTGAAAACTACAAAACACTGCTTTAAAAAAGAAGAAAAACAGATAAGTAAAATATTTTTTAAAAAGAGAAACAAAACACTGCTAAAAGAAATCCAAGGAATTCTTAATAAATGAAGACATGTGAGCTACTCATAGATTGAAATACTCAATAAAGAAGTCAATTCTCCCCAAAACAGATTGATGTCAGTTATGTCTAATTCCTGCCAAAATCCCAGGAAGGTTTTTCTGAAGGCAGACAAAATTATTCTAAAATGTATACAGAAAAGCAAAGGACAAGAATAGCTTAAGATAATTTTGAAAAAGAAGCAAGTGGAAGAAGCGGGAGTAATTACCCAGTTTCACTACTTACATAGCTGTAGCAATCAAGACTGGGGGTTTTGTTAGGACAGACACACAGATTAATGGAGCAGAATAGAGAACTTAGACCCACACATATTTGCCAAACTGGTTTTTGACGAAGGTGCAAAAGCACTTTAATAAGGGAAAGACAGGCTTTCAACAAATGGTGCTGGAGCAACTGGACATTTATAGGAGAAAGAAAATTGACCCTGGATGCAAGTTCCTATGTCTTATACATTAAGCGAAAGTAAAATTAAAGTGGAATGTGAATTTAAAGGCTAAATGTAAAACTATAAAAATGTGGGAAAATAGTCCTTCAAATAAAAGTTAATTGGACTTAATCACATCAAAACGTTTTGCTCTGTGAGAGACCCTGCTCAAGGGAGGAAAAGACAAGCTTTAGAAGGTAAAAAATTTCAGCTAGACAGAAAAAATGCTAAAAACTAAAAAGTGAAAGACAAGAACAATCAAATTATACATGAAGAGACATCTTACTAGTAAAGAGGATACACAGCTGATATCAGAAAAACAAAAATTTAAAGAGTCCTATAGTAATTAAATCAATCAAATCCATAACTAAATCTTTCCCACTAAGAAAACCCCACGGACGTGGATGAAGCGGGAAGCCATCATTCTCAGCAAACACACACAGGAACAGAAAACCGAACACCACATGTCCTCACTCATAACTGGAAGTTGAACAATGAGAACACACGGACACAGGGAGGGGAACATCACACACCAGGGCCTGTCAGGAGGTGGGGGCAAGGGGAGGGAAAGCATTAGGACAAATACCTAATGCATGCAGGCCTTAAAATCTAGATGACGGGTTGATAGGTTCAGCAAATCGCCATGGCACCTGTACACCGATGTAACTAACCTGCATGTCCCATACATGTATCCCATAATTTAGACTAAAATAAAAAGAACAAGGGAAAAAAAACACCAGGCCCTGCAAATTCAACCAAACATTTAAGGAAGAAATCATGGCCATCATAACGTAGTCTAGAAATCAGGCCAATCATATAAAAACTCTTCTGGAGAAAAGAAATATAAAATGAATATTAAAGAGCATAAAATGGCATCAATTCATTTTTGAGACTAGAATTACCCCCAAACTAAAACCTGACAAACTCTCAGGCATGAGCATAGACGCAAAAATCCCAATTAAAAGACCATAAACAGAATTCAGCATGACCTAATCAGGTATATGAACAGAAATGTTGGTGTATTCGCCCATTCTGACACTACTATACGACAGACCTAAGACTGGGTAACTTATAAAGCAAAGAGGTTTAATGACCCACAGTTCCGCATGACTGGGGAGGTCTCAGAAAACTTACGATGGCAGAAGACACCTCTATGCCGGGCAGCAAGAGAAAGAAATGAGAGCAGAGGGAAGGGGGAAGCCGCTTATAAGCCATCAGATCTCCCGAGAACTCACTCACCATTATGAGAACAGCATGGGGAAAACCATGCCCATGATTCAATTATCTTCACCTGTCCCACCCTTGCCACAGGGGGATTATTACGATTCAAGGTGGGGTTTGGGTGGGTCACAGAGCCAAACCGTATCAATCAGGTTGCTTGGACATCAGAAAACAATAAATATAATTAGGAGAATTCGCATTTTTTTCTTTAATAGAAAAATACATGAGCATTTCAAGAGACACCAAAAAATTGTAAAGTTCAACAGCCCTTCGAGGTAAAGATAGCTAGGCAAGCTAGGAGGGCAAGGGAACTTTTTTTCTGAGACAGAGTCTTGCTCTGTGGCCAGGCTAGAGTGCAGCGGCACAATCTTGGCTCACTGCAACCTTGGACTCCCTGGTTCAAGTGATTCTGCTGCCTTGGCCTCTAGGGTAGCTGGGATTACAGGCACATGCCACCACGCCCAGCTAATTTTTGTATTTTTAGTAGAGACAGGGTTTCGCCATGTGGGCCACAATGGTCTCAATCTCCTGACCTCATGATCCACCCACCTTGGCCTCCCAAAGTGCTGAGATTACAGGTGTGAATCACCGCGCCTGGCAGGGAAATTTCTTTTAACAGACACCATGAAACCCCATCTCTACTAAAAAATACAGTTGAACCTGGGAGGCGGAAGTTGCAGTGAGCTGAGATTGTGCCATTGCACTCCAGCATGGCACCTGGTGACAGAGCAAGACTCTGTCTCAAAAAAAAAAAAAGACACCAGATAACCACAAAAAATTACAGAAAACATCTTGCATGTCTCAATGCTTGAAATACTGAAAGCTTTCCTTTTCTATAAGAAGCAAGCCCATGGTCCCACTGTCACCACCGCTACCCTACATTGACTGTGAAGTCCCAGGCAGCATAGCAAGACACAGACAAGAAACAAGAAGTATAAGGATGAAAAAGGAAGCAATTTTCAAACATCACCTTTCACAGATGATACAGCTGTACAGGTAGAAAACCTAAAATATTCCGACGTAAATTATTCCCAGTAGCTAAACATTAAGAAACATATAATCCCAGCCCTTTGGGAGGCTGAGGCAGGCAGGTCACCTGAGGTCGGGAGTTTGAGACCTGCCTGACCAACATGGAGAAACCCCATCTCTACTAAAAATACAAAATCAACTAGGCACTCGGGAGGCTAAGGCAGGAAAATCGCTTGAATGCAGGAGACAGAGTTTGTGGTAAGCCACACTGCACTCCAGCCTGGGCAACAAGAGTGAAACTCCATCTCAAAAAAGAAAAAAAAGAAGGAAAAAGAAAGATGTTATCTCATTCATGCAAAATCTAATGTGAGTTGGTGAAAACCCCTTTAGTTCCAGGCATCCTTCATCCCGGTAGCCTCTAAGATCACCACGATGCAAGACAGATTGTTAGCGAAACACATCAACTGTTAAACACCTGTCCCAGAAGCGATTCATGACACTTCCACTCACATTTCATTCGCTAGAGCTGGTCACATGGCCCCCCCTAACTACCAGGAAGTAGGAAGTAGGAACTTTCTGTGTGTCCCTCTGGTTATTCTTTTGCCCATATGTAGAACATACTCTCGCTTTCTCAAGAGAGAAAATCCGATTCCCATAAATCAGCAAATCCAGCTTGAAATTGAGGGTCTTCTTAGACTGGGTGCAGTGGCTCACATCTATAATTCCAACACTTTGGGAGACCAGGGTGGGTGAATCACCTGAGGTCATGAGTTGGAGATCAGCTTGACCAATATGGTGAAACCCCATCTATAAAAAAAAAAAAAAAAAAGGAAAGAAAGAAAAGAAAAAATAAATTGAAGGTCTTCAAGTGAACTGCTTTGTGCTTTCCATTAGGTCATACCTGCCTCTTCTCAGTCTAGAGATTTCTAAACTAGAAGAGACATATTACTTGCCTCCTATACAGACCCAATATTCAATGATAGAGTAGGGTTAGGACAACTGCAATAAACACTGTTACTTTTAAGTGGAGAGAATGAAGACAGGAAGGGGTAACAATTCTGAAAGCCTTCTGAATAGGCATTGGGAAAGTTCCCACCCTCGTTAGAGAAGGTTTCTTCACTAAGCTTCTCTAGGAAGAAGTCCCTTGTTCCTTATTCTCCCTGACTTTTCTGTCATTCCATCACCCTCCTCGGCCACATCTCAAATGGACATGGAAAAATATGCTGTGCTTAGGACTGTGAAACTCAGCTGCTGTTGGCCCATGGAAAACTGAGGAGCCACAGCTTGTTATAAGTCACAAATAGTCCGTGCCTTTTTTAGTCAAAACTGCGGGTTTCTTTTGTAATACAATGTCCTTAAAAACTTAGTCCGCTTTTGATTTGTTTCCAAAGAGTTCCCTATACCATCACTCCCCAACGTTCTTTTTGGGATGTAGATCTCAACTTATTTACCTTCTTGTCCATTCCCCTCATCTCTCTCACACACAATATCATGGCATTTATGAGTCTCTCTGGATCTTTTTAATCTGTGTTTTGATGGAGGTAGTTTGGACCTTTGTTGCTCAATGGTGGTGTCAGTCCTGTATCAAGTCAGTTGGTATCTGGAAGCAGTCCGCTTTTTAATTTTGCTAAGCCCTAATTTTCTGGACTTCTCTATTTCCTTTATTACTGCTCACAAACTAGCCACTTATTTCTTGAGTTTATGTCTTTCTTGTAAGACTTTGTTGAATAGCGCCAACAGCCAAGATGTGCTTACAATAGCCTTCTTTCTTAGCTTTCTTAATGCAAGTGTGCCATTTAACAAATGTGGCACAGATTGCCATGCCCCAGCCTCCAGCATCAATGTCCTTGACACCCACCACCAGCCACTAAACTAATGCTGGATATTTTATTTTGGCTTTTTGATATAGCAGCACCAATGATTAGTCAGGATTAATAGTATAGGTCATTCTGAGATTTAAAAAAACAAAGGGTTATTTATCGCTCACACAAGGATGATGCAATCAGGCAAACCTCCAGGGAAGAAACTTTCTTCCATAAAGTGATACAGGGATCCAACTTCTTTCATCTTATGTCTCCACAATTTCAACACAGAGCCTCCCTGCAGTGAATCTCATGGAAAGGAAGACAGAATAAAGGAGGCACTCTTCATGACCTCATCCCAGAAATAGAGTTATATATTACCTTCCTAAAACTCCCCACATTAAAACATACTACAAAAACACTATGACCAAATCGACATGTCATTAGCATAAGAATGACAGATTAGAATATAAAATATATGTGAATATATATATAATAATTTAACAAAAGTAGCATTTCAATACAGTGGGGAATTATTATTTAACACATAATTATCTTATTTTTCACTAAACCACAAACATTTAACTGGCATAACAGGCTACCTATTCAGAAAAATAAAATAAAATTGGACTCCTGTTTTAACCATATATAAAAATAAGATTTATATTAAAGGCTTAAATAGAACAATAAAAATTCAGCAAGAAATTCTGAAGGGTTATATGAACATTCTCAACAAAGGGACAGGTTCCTAGGTTCTAGACCAGATACCCGGAAGCTATAGAAGAAGTTATAAATATTTGATAATGAAAAAATTAATTTTTGTATGACAAAATATAATGTAAATGAGATTTGGAACACAGAGCCATCTGTAAGACTTAAATTTAATATACTGAAAACATCCAGAAATTAACAGGAGAGAACAAATAACCCAAAAGAAAAAGATAAAGAAAAATCAAGAAACAAGTCACAGAAGGAAGCCAAGTGGCACCCAACATATGAAAAGACCCTCAGACTTACTGGAATGGCAGAGGGGAGCCAGATGAAATAACAAGATACCACCTTATGCCTATCAGACTGGCAAAAAAATAAATCTGCAAATCTACTGCTGGCAGCTGTGTGAGAAAAGGGTATTCTTATGCACTGCTGCTAGAAATGAGAGTTATAACTTCTGTTGAAAGCAATCTGAAAATATCTAGTAAAATTTAAAATGCACATACCCTTTGAACCCAGCATGAGTAAAATTGAATTCCATGGGAGAACAGAAAGAAAATGATGCTTTTCAACAGGGGACAGACTTAGGGGTGTGCTACAGAAGAAGAATGCATACATGTATATCACATATACACATGCATGTCTATTTTTATTATAAAATTTATTAACACTAAAAGATGTGTGCCACAAAATTAAGAAATGATAACATATGATACTCTGTATTACAAAATGTATATACTCAACTGATTCTCACAGAATGCTTTTTTGATTCTTGCCAATTCTTGTATTTGTAGCCAACTGACAGTTGCAACCAATAAGCAAATATAACATAATAAATAGAACACAATGTTACCCACAGACAGTTCAGTCAGTCTGGAAGAAAAGCCCTCCTGGGGGCTGTCACTGAGGGTTTCACTGGCTTCTCATCCCAGGGAAGTGAAGACTTTGTGCCACATGGTCAAAGTCTTGGACCATTGTGGTCTTTTGTGTTTTCAAAGACAATCACCATGATATTTCCCATACCACATTCACTGTTGTGATGTTATCTTGTCATTTCCATTGAAAGGTGAATATTGTATCTCCTCCCCCTGAATCTGGGCTGACCCTGTCGTCACTGTGATCAATAGAATACGGCGGAAATGACAGAGCTCCAGCCTTTGCCTCTTGGAATGCCTCTTCTTAGAACTCAGTCACCATGCTGTAAGGAAGCTCAAGCAGCCAAGTAGAGAGGTCCACATAGAGGAGAGCTGAGGTCCCCTCCTGACAGATCCAGCTAAGCTCCCAGCTTGCAGCCATCATCAACCCTCAACCATGTGAGGGAGGCCATGTTGAACCTTGCAGCCATCCCAGTATCCTAGCACCATGTGAAGTAGAAATACCACATGTGCAACCCACAGGCTTGTCCAACAGATGGTTGCTGGCAATTCGAACTACTAAGTTTTGGAGTGGTTTGTTATACGGCAATAGATAACCTGAACAACTGTCCAAATTAGGACTTGGTTTAAAAATGTCTTTTAATGACATGAACAAATACATACATATATTATATTTAAATGCCAAAATGTATTACCATCTGTATAGTTTGCTCTCCTGGCAGTCTTTTTGCTTCTGTTTTCCTGTTTTGCTTGGCTTCCTTTTCTCTTCCCACACAGCATATCCTATGCCCCGAAATCAAGTTGATTCTGAATACTTACACAATTATTTATTAATGTGTACAGACACATATAGAGAGGGTTTTACTGAGGAGGGGATCGCTGTGTTATAAAAATGACTCTGTAATCTATACTTTGCTTTCTTATTTGACAATACTTGGTGAAAATTCCTCTAAATCCCCTATAGAGCTCCAATTCATTCTTTTAAATAGCTGCATAAAATTCCACAGCATGGCCATGCCATATTAATCAGCCATTCTCAGGGGTGTGCTGGAGCCAGCACATACTGGCTGGTGAAAGTCTACTGTTAATTTTTCAGGAATTTTGTGAGTCAGTTGTTAAATGCAGCCAGTAAAAAAAATTAAATTACATAAACTTCCAATTAAGTACATTTTATTAAAAACAAAGGTAATACACACTCAGAGTAATCACTTCCTAATTATCTTACCGCATTTTACTATTATTGATGCCCCTGGGGTGACTTACATTTATTATAAAATGCTATATAATGGCACGCTTCTGTGCAAGACCAGGACTGTGTTCGGGGATGTCATGTAGGTAGTTTAAACTCGGCCTTGGTGAAAGTATACATACCATGGAAACTAGCGAACAATGCATATCAGGGCCCGATTGATGGTTTTGTTGACCGCCTAGACAAGCAAGTAATGAAGAAAATGTTAACAATACAAATTCAATTTAAAAGTGTATTGGCCGGGCGTGGTGGCTCATGCCTGTAATCCCAGTGCTTTGGGAGATCGACACGGGTGGATCAAGAGGTCAGGAGTTCAAGACCAGCCTGGACAACATGGTGAAACCCCAGCTCTACTAAAAATACACCCACCAGGCATGGTGGTGGATGCCTGTAATCCCAGTAATCCCAGCTACTTGGGAGGCTGAGGCAGGAGAATCGCTTGAACACCGGAGGCAGAAGCTGCAGTGAGCCAAGATCTCACCACTACACTCCAGCCTGGGCAACAGAGCAAGACTCCATCTCAAAAAAAAAAGGGGGTGTCACATCTGTAGCTACTGCATTGTAGAGCAGGGACAGGTGAGGAGTTTGAATTATTAAATAAGTTGGTTGAGAGGGGTTGCATGGTGAAGGTAAGCATGGAGGTAAAGGAGGTGAGGGTGTGAGGCCAGCAAATGACTGAGAGAAGAGCATCCAAGCAGAAGGCACTGTGAGTGGAAAGGCCCTGGGGCAGGAGCATGCCTGGCAGGTTGGCGGAATGGGAAGGAGGGCAGTGTGGCTGGAGTCCAGTGAACAGGAGAAGGTGAAGAGGAGGGGATGTTAGAGAAGGTGCAGGGAGCCAGTCACGTTATCCAGGGCTTTGCATTTCAAGTGAAAAGGAGGACCCTCAAGAGGTTTGAGCAGAGGAGTAGCATAATGTGGCTTACCATGGAAAGGATTCTTCTGGCTGCAGTGCTGAGAACAAACTGCAGAGGCAAGGATGAAGGTGGCCTGCAGTGGGATGGAAGCAGTGGGGGTGGAGAGAAGTGGTCAGATCCTGGATACATCGGTGCAACGGAAGGACAATTTCCTGACAGATTGGGTGTGGGGTGCAGGAGAAAGAGGACCCACGGATAAACACAGCCTCCTGGCCCAAGCCACAGGGACGACAGGGCAGACACCCACCAAGACGGGGAGGTGGGAGGGGATCAGTTCGGTATCGGGCCTGCTGGATGTGAGCAGAGGTGGCTTTGACATCCACGTTGAAAACCTAGTTGAAGGTCAGGACAGAGGCCCAGGCTAGAGGTGCGCATGGGAGTCACTGGCATCTGGAGGGCATTGGAAACCCCAAGGCAGGATGAGATCAGTAAGGGAATGAGAAGGTCATAAAAGCAGACACAGTAAGGACTGTGCTCTAGAATGCGCCAACATGTTCAAGGTCAAGGACACAAGGAAAAGCCAGCAAGGCAGTGGGGAGGAACTACCAGAGAGGCGGGAGCAGGCCGAGAGCAGCAGCGTCCTGGCAGCCAGGTGAGGCGAGCGCAGCAAGGAGGAGAGAGACCAGAGGCTGACTCAGTGGGTGGCTCAGGCAGCCGATGTCTGCCAGTCAACCCCGGGTGTTTGGGGTTGGGGGTCACCAGCGACTTCATTAAGCCTCAGGACATCCATGGTGTCAAGAGTGTGCTGGAGCGGGGTGTTCAAGAAACATGGGGAGGCATTTTGCTCTTTCCAAGAGCTTTGCTATCCAGAAGGGAAAAGGAACATGGAAGTGGCCGGGCGCAGTGGCTCACACCTGCAATCCCAGAACTTTGGGAGGCCAAGGAGGGCAGATCACCTGAGGTCAGGAGTTCGAGACCAGCCTAGACAACATGATGAAACCCTGTCTATGCAGAAATACAAAAATTAGCCGGGCATGGTGGCACACGCCTGTAATCCCAGCTACTCAGGAGGCTGAGGTGGGAGACTGGCTTCAGTCCAGGAGGCTGAGGTTGCAGTGGGCCGAGATCATGCCACTGCTCTCCAGCCTGGGCGACAGAGCAGGACTCCATTTCAAAATAAACACCTTCCCATCAATCACCCCAGAAAATAACCGAGCAGCTGGCAAATATTCAAACCAAACCCCCAGTGTGGGAGGCAGTAAGACGTGACATGCCTGCCTTCTAACCCCACAAGCTGCGAATGTGACCTCATTTGGATATGGGGCCTTTGTCGATGTGATTAAAACAAGGCCGACCTCCATCTACTGACCAGCACCCTCATGAGAGAAAGGCAAGGGAGGTTTGAGACACTCAGACACAGATGGGACCCAGAGGGAAGGCCATGTGACATTGCAGGCAGAGAGGGAAGGGATACGCCCACAAGCCAAGGAATGCCCAGGGCTTCCAGGACCCACTGGACGCTGGGCGAGAGGGGCAAAGAGCAGGCTCAGCCTCAGAGCCTCCAGAAGGACCCAACCCTGCCGACACCTAGATTTCCCATGCTGGGCTCCAGAACTGTGAGAGAAGACATTGCTGTTGGTTTAGGCACCCAGTTTGTGGTCATAGGTTATGGTCACCCTGAGCTAACACAGAGGAATCAAAACCACTCAGGTGATCCCACTCCATAAATATGAGTAGGATCCGTGGATGGGAGGCTGGTCCTGAAGAGTGGAGCAGCCCCGGCCCTACACCTTCTCTCTTTAACACTGCAAGGCCACAGCCACTCTCAGCATCTGGCCCCAGTTCCTAAATCCTGCCCTGGCCCCTGGGGCATCCCGATGAACCCCGCTCCCCCACCCCACTCAGCCATGCCATGGCTGTGTGACCTGGCAGCTCCTGTCAACTGAGCATGTGGAAACTCAGATAATACATGCAAACTGCGGGGACTGGCCATGACAGCAAATGCATCAGAGCACCTCCACCTCCGCAGCAAGTGACCACCGTGAGCTGTGCCCTGAATGGGTGGTATTTTTGCTTGAAGCTGATGTTTCTTATATGTAATTTTATTCTTATCAATAGAAGCAGCTTGTAAAATGTGTAGCTATGTGTGTTTAAAGGCTTTTACACTGTGTAAAATTTGTCCTAAAATTAGATTCACAAATCAGGGGGTGGGGGAAGTCTTTTGTCAGATGCGTCCCCGCTCCAGCTGGCTACGGTGCTGCTCCGGCCTCTCCCCACGCCTGCCAGGACGGGGCTCCCTGCTGGCGCCTGGAAGGGAAAGGGCCCAGGACCTTCCCAGTGCCCTCTTCCCGGTTCCCCCCGGACAGGCCACATCGTCCTCGGAGTTGCTGTGAGATAGAAGCTGTACCCTTAGGAAAGCTGCATTGGAAGGAGAGGATCTGAGCTGCCTGCCCGGTGGGGAACAGCTCTGCGCAGCTGGCTGCTACAGGGCCTGTGTGAGGCCATATCTGCTGTTGGATCAACACTTCCTTTCCATGGCCCATCTCCTTGGTGGTCCTCGGCTCTCACCTCTCAAATCCCACAAGGCTCTTGAGGCCACAGCAGCCCACTGATAGGGTTTGAATATTTGCCCCCTTCAAAACTCATGTGAAACTGAATCGCCAATTCGACAGTGTTGAAAGGTGGAGCTTTTAAGAGGTGACTGGGGCCATGCGTAGTGGCTCACACCTGTAATCCCAGCACTTTGGGAGGCCAAGGCCGGAGGATCACTTGAGGTCAGGAACTCAAAAGCAGCCTGGCCAATATGGTGAAACCCAGTCTCTACTAAAAATACAAAAAAAAAAAAAAAAAAATTAGCCAGGTGTGGCAGACGCCTGTAGTCCTAGCTGTTAGGGAGGCTGTGGCAGGAGAACTGCTGGAAGCTGGTGCAGCGAGCTGAGGTCGCACTATTGCACTCCAACCTGGGCAATGGAGTGAGACACTGTCTCAAAAAATAAGAATAATAGGACGTGATTGGATCTCTAGGGTTCTACCCTGGTGAATACATTAATCCATTCACAGATTAGTAGCTTAATAGATAAATGGGCTAATGGATTAATGGGTTAGGATGAGAGTGGCATTAGTGGCTTTATACAAGGAGGAAGAGAGACCTGAGCCGGCACACTCCGCTCCTTGCCATGTGGTGCCCTTTGCCACCTTGGGACTCTGCAGAGGACAAGTCCTGAGTCCACAGCAGCTGTGAGTGTCTCCATCATAAAGCACAGCAAGGCCGAGGGGTGTGACCACTCCCAGGATGCAGAACCCAGCTCTCATGCCCTGAGAGCCTGAGCCACACAGGGAAGCACTGGTGCCCCCTTGCTCCATCAGCGGCACCTGCCAAGCCTACCTGAGACCCGAGGGGGAGTGAGCCGGCCCCCCCCCCCCAGAATGAGCTCAGCCCAGCATCCAGTCACCTCCTGCCTGTCCAGCCTTCCCACCTGAGGCACCAGACACTGGGGGGCAGAGCTGAGCCTCCCACCAGCCCCCGGCCGGATTCCTCACTCACAGGACTGGGAACACAGCAAGACCCAAAACCATGGTTCTTTCACACAGTTGTGTTTGGGGAAGTTACCGGGCAGCCGGAGGAAACAGACAGGAAGCTGTTATTCTTGGCATCATAACCCCCACCCTCATCATGAGGAAGCCTCCCTGGTGCAGTGGCCGGGCACGAGAGAGTGCATGGGGATTTCAACTCAACTGTCCACCCACCCACAGTTGCTACCTTGCTAGAGAGCAGCTTGGGTGTGAGGTCAGGGGACCTGATTAGAACTGCAGGGTCTCCCAGCTGTGGGAAGGCAGGTCGGCCCCTGAGCAGGATCTCAGGGGGCTCCACTGGGAAGACGTTGCCGAGTGTCCTAGCCCCAGGGCTCTCAGAGCACAGCTTTTCTGGAGCAGCCCCATTTCAGTAGCTCCAGGTCCAGGCAATTTGGGGTTCAAAGCTTCTACAATTTGTCATTGTAACTAAAGAAACACAAAGATATTTTCCTTTTACCGGGTATACAGAAACTACACCATGTGGGCTGGGTGCAGTGGCTCACGCCTGTAATCCCAGCACTTTGGGAGGCCGAGGCAGGTGGATCACCTGAGGTCAGCAGTTCAAGACCAGCCCAGCCAACATGGTGAAACCCCGTCTCTACTAAAAATACAAAAATTAGCCAGGTGTGGTGGCAGGTGCCTGTAGTTCCAGCTACTTGGGAGGCAAAGGCAGGAGAATCTTTGAACCTGGGAGGTGGAGGTTGCAGTGATTCAAGATCGTGCCACTGCACACACATTTCTGGGGCCCTCCCAGCATCTTGGAAGCTGCTGTGGGAGGGAGGGAGGAGCCCTGAGGTTTTTCCCAGCTCCTAGGAAGTCCACTCTGCTCTTTAGGAATCCCACCCCTTGCTCCAGAAACCATCCCCACATTACACCGAGCTCCCATTGCACCAACACATGACCCTGTTGTCAACTGCTGCTCCCTGTGAAATATGGCCAGAGATGTATGTGTGTTGTGGGGTAGGGGTGGGGGTACTTCTGAGAAGCCCAGAGCAGGGAGGGTGATGCCCTGGAATCTCAAGTTCGGCCCCTCCTGCCCTAAAAGGTGAGGGGACTGAGGCTGTGGGCAGGGAAGGGTCTTGACCCTCGGAGTCGGTGTGCCTGTACCCCTCAGGTGAGCTCTGCACGTGATCCGGTTTGAGCAGCATCACGAAAGCAGCGTGACTGGTGCTTTCTATGCAACCTGGGCACTCTGGTCTTACCCTTGAGCCTGATGACATCCAGTTGGTCCCCAGGGGCTCCTGAATGGTGAGTGGACATCAGCTGGTGGACCCTATCTGACCACCACAGCTCAGATTTTGATAGCCAGGGCAGACAGGACAGGGCACAGTGTCTGTGCCCAGGGTAGCCTAAACAAGGCACCCAGCCCAGGGCGCAGAACCCAATCCATCAGGAGCACCCGTTCTCCCCAGCACAGGGGAGGCCAGAACCCTGTGCAGACTCCCCAGAAGGTGGTTCCTCCCTCTGCTGACACCCCTCTGGATGGGGACTCACTGCCTCTAAGGCCATGCATGCCATTCTTGCCCATTAGAATGCTCTGTCTGGCCAGGCACAGTAGTTCACACCTATAGTCCCAGCACTTCAGGAAGCTGAATCAGGAGGATCACTTGAGGCCAGGGGGTTGAGACCAACCTGGACAACATAGTAGAACCCCATCCCTAAAAAGTTTAAAAATTAGCTGGACAGAGTAGCACATGCCTGTGGTCCCAGCTACTCAGGAGGCTGAGGTGTGAGGATTGCTTGAGCCCGGGAGGTTGAGGCTGCAGGGACCCATGATCACACCGATGCATTCCAGCCTGAGCAACAGAGCAAGACCCTGTCTCAAAAAAAAACACCACTCTACCTGATGCTGATATAGAATCTGCCTACTGTGCCCCATCACCTGGGGCCTCTGCCTCCCGCAAGTGAGCCCACAGGGAAGCCATCTGTCTTAGGCTGTGGGCTCCCTCAGCCCCTGGGGCTCAGCTTAGTTCTTTCTTCCAGAACAGCTACCTTGGCCCACTCTGTCCTCCAGTAGAGTCAGGACCAACTGTTCAAGAAGATTCCATCTCCCAGCACACCCCATACTAAGAAGGCACCAAAGCCTTGTGTTGGTGGTGTATACAGTTGTCACTCAGTATCCCGGGGATTGGTTCTGGGACCCCCCACGGATGCCAAAATCCACAGACACTCAAGTCCGTGATATAAGGTGACACAGTGTTTGCATATAACCTACAAATACCCTCCCGTGTATTGTATTACAAATAATGTCTAGATTACTTATGATCCCTGATACAGTGTAAATGCTATGTAAATAGTTTGCTATATTTTAAATTTTGTATTATTTTTATTCTCGTATTTTTTTCTGATTTTTTTTTTTTTTTAGATGGAGTCTCATTCTGTCACCCAGACTGGAGTACAGTGGTGTGATCTCGGCTCACTGAAACCTCCACCTCCAGCGATTCTCCTGCCTCAGCCTCCCAAGTAGCTGGAATTACAGGCATGTGCCACCAGACCCAGCTAATTTTCGTATTTTTAGTAGAGACGGGATTTTACCATGTTGGCCAGGCTGGACTCAAACTTCTGACCTCAAGTGATCCACCCAGGAGGAGTGTGACCGAAGTGCTGGGATTACAGGTGTGAGCCACCATGCCCGGCCTTTCTTGTGAATATTCTTGATCCGAGGTTGTCGAATCAGAAGATGTGGAACCGCAGATATTGAAGGCCAACTGTACCGACGTGATGGAGAAGACTATCTATAGACACATGCACCCCTCCCCTCACTGTCTGGCTGGATCAGGGGCTGGGCTGGGACACAGAGCTAGGCAGGGGGAGGGCTTTCCTGAATGGAGGAGAATGGATGGTGGGAGAGCAGATGCCTCCATGCGGGGACTCGAGATAGAGAGGGGGGATTTTGAAGATGCTTTTTGCTGCTTATGAAAAATCTACTACGTGCTGCCAGAGAATGCTTCTATTTTCCGCAGTATGACAGACTTGATCACGGAACAAGAGCCCCACTGCAAAGCAACGGGAAATATAATGTATATGTATGCATGTATATGAATGTATTTTCTATGTGCATACATACATAGATATCTAGAATGTATGTGTTAAAATGCACCACACTGAACAAGCAAGAACAAGGAATACACGCTGGGAAACTTCAAGTGGAAGCAAAATCCCAAGAGGGGAGCAGTTGCCAAAGCTGGCTTTACCTGGGAGACCTCAGCCACGCCTGGTTACCAGATCTTCCTTTGTCATGAACACACGTGGCCCTGGGGATGGGAGAAAAACCAGGTCCACCCAGCAAGGGAAATCAGGAAACCCAGCCGGGTGCAGTAGCTCACGCCTACAATCCCAGCACTTTGGGAGGCCAAGGTGGGAAGATCACTTGAGGTCAGAAGTATGAGTCCAGCCTGACCAACATGGTGAAACCCCATCTCTACTAAAATGCAAAAATTAGCCAGGCGTGGTGGCGTGTGCCTGTAGTCCCAGCTACTTGAGAGGCTGAGGCAGGAGAATCGCTTGAACCCAGGAGGTGGAGGTTGCAGTGAGCCAATTTTTTTTTTTTAGACAGAGTCTCACTCTGTTGCCAGGCACTAGGTAGGTGCCAGGCTGGAGTACAGTGGCGCAATCTCGGCTCACTGCAACCTCCGCCTCCCGGGTTCAAGCAGTTCTCCTGCCTCAGCCTCCCAAGTAGCTGGGACTAGAGGTGCGCACCACCATGCCCAGCTAATTTTTGTATTTTTTTTAGTAGAGATGGGGTTTCATCATGTTGGCCAGGATGGTCTCAATCTCTTGACCTCGTGATCCGCCCGCCTCAGCCTCCCAAAGTGCTGGGATTACAGGTGTGAGCCACTGCGCCCAGCTGCAGTGAGCCAATATTATGCCACTACACTCTAGCCTGGGCAACAGAGTGAGACTCTGTGTCAAAAAAAAAGAAACCCAACATAAAGCTGGTGTCCCCAAAGGGCTGTGCCTTCATTACTGGAATAACATGTGGAAGAGGGGGTGCTGAAGAAAGGGAAAGCCGGGACACTTGTTTCTATCAATCTTGGACATGAGTAAAAAATGAACAAAAACCTCCCCTAAAAAGTCATGACCACAAGCCAGATGGGCTTATCCAGGGCTCTTAACCACAGCCGTAACATGGGTTTTACAGTAGCTGTGTGTACCCCAAATCCTTAGACTAGGATTTTCATATAAAAGAGCCAACTTGGAGTGACCCTAGACATCCAGCAGAAGCAGATGTGAATAATCTCTGGAGGTTCCCACTTTCTACCTGAGCCTTGAAGCATTATCCACAATCAAGTTGAAAGTTCCATAATCGAAACCCACAAAGACCCACAAGGGAAAATCACCAGGAGCGAGTGCCAAGGAAAACGGCAGACAGCTCAGTGAGGCTGCAAAGGCCTTGGATATTAGTGTCATCCAACACAGAACAGAAAATAAAGATAATCCACAGAAAGAATTACAGGCAGGGTGCAAAAATATGAATACTGTGAATCAAGAACAACAGACTATAAAAAGGCCAAGATAGTTTTAAAAAGAAGCAAATAAAACTTGTAGAAATGAAAAATATATATATCTGGTTGAAAATGGATTAATTGATGACACAGAGCTGACGCAGCTGTTTTAGTCGAAGCGATAGTGTTTGTTTCACCGCCGCTGTAACAAACACCACATGAGTAGGAGTTCAAATATCTCTTGCTCATATACAGTTCAAAACAAGCGTTCCTGACTGGCAGGCAGCTTTCCTCCCAGGGTGACTCTGTCTATGGCTCCAGCATCTCAGCACATGGATTCCAAGCTCTCCAGGGAGATAAGTGATTTGTCTGGGGTCACAGAGTGAGGTGAGAATGTGCCCAGGATTCACACCCTAGGGTCTGACTCAAGCATAACGCTCTAAACACTGCACCATCCAGCCCCTTCCACCCTGGGCTACAGCTCCCCTGGGATAGAGCCTCAGTCTGAGCACTCTCTTTATATCCAGCTCTGTGCCCTGGGCCTGCACATAGTAGGTGCTTGGAGAAGGTCTCTTACGAATGATGTGTGCACTGTGATTTTGCACAGATGTAAAAATCCACCTGGGTATTAATGCATCACCTTTTCAGGTAATAACAAACCAACCCATATGAATCGCTTGTGGATAAATAAATGAATTCATACAATTGTTGACCAACCCAGGTCCACTGGCTGACTCTTCTTGGAAGAATCACTTCTGGGACATCTTCACCATCTACTTACTCACCAGTCAGGCCCCTCTGCCCAGTCCCCCATTTACCTAGGGGCCCAGGACACTCCCTGGGCTATACCCCAGGGAGTAGTAGATGTTTCTACATCATGGACCTAGAGACACATGGGTGAGGACTCCATGTGTCTCTAGGTCCATGATGTCCCTCTGCTCACCACTGCCCAAGTCTTACAAGGAAAAAGGCCGGTGGGGCAGGGATGGGGGTTGGGATGGCATTGGCAGCTTTGATACATTGCCAGAAGATATGGGGGCAGGAACACACTTCTCTCTAGACAAGCTGTTCGCTTACCAGCTGACTTTGGTAAAAAGAAGAAGAAAAATCCTAGCTCCATCTGTTCCCAGAGAGGAGCTGGTGTGAGTCCTGGGGCTTCCTGCAGCTCAGGCGGCCAGACCCAGTTTCAGACTCCAAGACAGCTGCCCTCTGGATTATTTTGGGAAGCAGCTCAACTCCGAGGCACCCCAGCCTTCGAGGCATTTCCCTTCGCTTCGAAGCTGTTTGCACACCCAGCCCAAGCTGCCAGCTCCTTCTCTGGCCCTGGACGCCTTCCTGTTCAGCTTGCTATAATTATCCTGCTTCCAACTTCTGCTGCAACTTCTACTGGAGTCGGGTTTATTGGGATGGAGGAAGAGAGAAAGAAAGAGAGCGAAGGTGATGGATAGTGAAATAAGAGGAAGGGAGGGCTCCCTGCTCCTGCCTCTTCTCAGTCTTCTTTGTGGAAACCACTTCTTCCACCCACCCACAGGCACCTGGGGCCCCCAGGCATCCACCTTGTCCCACGGTGAACCCTCTTCCCCACTCTCTCCTCAAAGAACGTCCCCACTCCTTTTCTAAATGACAAGTTCCTGGGGTGGGCAGGATGAGGGCATCTTGGGCAGAGAGAACAGCATCAGAGACTTCGAAAGATCACAGAGATGTCAGGAATATAACAAAGCAGTGTGGAAACGTTGGGGCAGGGAAGGAGACAGAACACAAAGCCAGCAGCACCGGAGCACCCAGAGTCCAAACGCTGCCTGGAGGCTGGGGCCTGGGAAGGTTAGAGCAGGATGGTAGTGAGTTTGGGTTTCCAGGACAAAACACTGGCTTCTGGTGCAGAGTTAAAGTCAGAGGGGACAAGAAAAAGAGGCCAGCTGGAAAGTTACAGAGTGAGGATTAGGGAATGGGGCAAGCTCTGACCTGGATGTGGTGAGCTTAGGGTAGGCACCGCAGGCAGAGCTATGCCTTGGGCAGTTCAAAACGTGGATTAGGTCAGAAAGTAGAACGGTGGTTACCAGGGGGTAGGGGAGGAGGATGGGGGTAGTTACTGTTTAATGGGCACAGTTTCCGTTTTTCAAGATGAGAAGAGTTCTGTAGATGGAGAGTGATGACAGTTGTACAATAAAGGAACATACATAATACTGCTGCACCGTTCACTTAAGAATGGGAAGAGGGTTCGTTTTCTATTATGTGTATGTTACCACACACAAAAATAAATGAAAGAAACGTGAGTCTGGAGCTGAGAGCTAGAGCTGGAGTGGAGATTAGAGAATGACCCTCAGGGAGGAGTGACAGGAACTGTCGAAGCAGAAAGCACCACCAAGAAAGCTGTTTGGAGTGAGAAGGACCAGGAGTAAACCCTCAATCTTCCAGGAAGGCAATGGAAAAGGAGCCCAAAAACACCCACAGGGAGAATGGAAGAAGCAGCAAGGAAGTCTGGGGTCCAGGAATCCAAGGAAAATGCTGGGTCAGTGACTCCCGATGAGGGTGAGGCTGAGGCTGAAATGGAAACTGGGTCTGGCAACATGAAGACTCCATCTTCATGATGGAGTCATGATGGAACAGCAGGGGCTGAATTTACCTTCTTGTCTTCCAGACAAAACACCTGAAAGCAATAGTTCTCAGGCACTGGAGAACACAGCACAGGAGAGCAATCCCTGAGCCCTGTGAGTGCCTCTGCTCACTGCCTGGAGACAGATTTCCAGGCAGCAGCACAGGGAGGAGAATGCAAACTCAGCCCAGAGTTGAGGAGATGGAACTTGGATTGTGGGAAAACCAAGGTAACTATAATTTGTGGGCCAAAGGACCAGAGAAGGAGCTGCCCAGAGAGACAGCTCTAAAGATCAGCAGAAGTTCTCTTGAGTCTTGAGTCAAGTATTAATCTGCACATACATGGGAGGAAACTTTCCTGGCATATTATGCCAAGAAAAGAACCACATTTTGAAATGTGTAAGTAAAGCAATCACTGGGGTTCAAGCATGGCATAGTTTGTGGTCCCACCAGCCACAAAGGGAAGACCTCCTAGCACACAGGACATGGGAAGGATCTTCAGAAAGGTATTGCCTCAGTTGGAGCCAAAGAAGTCTTAAAGTCTATTCTGGACCCATCCTAACGGGCCTCAAAAGTATTTGATTTCTTTTAACTGCATCTCAGAGAGGCTGAAAATGTGTAAAGGATAAATATTTTTAAAATTCCAGTGCTCAACAATGTAAATTTTCATAATGTCCAGCACCCAATTAAAAATTACCAGACAGGGAGGCCAAGGCGGGTGGATCACAAGGTCAAGAGATCGAGACCATCCTGGTCAACATGGTGAAACCCCGTCTCTAATAAAAATACAAAAAAATAGCTGGGCATGGTGGCACATACCTGTAATCCCAGCTACTCAGGAGGCTGAGGCAGGAGAATTGCCTGAACCCAGGAGGCGGAGGTTGCAGTGAGCCGAGATCACACCATTGCACTCCAGCCTGGGTAACAAGAGCGAAACTCCATCTCAAAAAAAAAAAAAAAAAATTACCAGACTGGCAACAATTTAGGAAAACATGAATAATAACCAGGAGAAAAAAATTAATAGAAAAAATTCCAGAAATAACACAGACAATAGGATTAGTAGATAAAGATGTTAAAACATTATTACAAATATACTCCATGTGTTCACAAAGGTAGAAGAAAGCCAGGAGAGAACTGGAAAACCGTGTAAAAGTTTCAAATTGAGTTTCTCTAGATGAAAAAATGTAATTTCTGAGATGAAAAATAAAATGGATGTATTAAAGCAGAGTAGACACCATCAAAGAAAAGACAATGAACTTGAAAACACAGCAATGAACCCAGCTGTTGAGATTCACTCAGGGTGGCTGGCAAAATATTAGGGAAAGTTATAGATTAGTCTCAAACCTTTTGGAAGGCTGAAAGGTTTTATTGGGACAAAGGTGGCCGGTCCATTATGTTAAGGAAAAGATAGGGATGATAAAAGGCTTTCCTGGTTTAAATCTGTTTACTCCACATCCCTTTGTGTCCACTCTAACTGTTTACTCATGTAGACTTTGTGCTGGATGGTCCTCTCGGGGGGAGATCAAAGGAGAATTACCCATTAATAGTGTTTACTCTGGGCCCAGAACCTAAAGCTTTCATCATTTGTAAAACTACTCTTTCAACAAGGTTAATAATGAATAAATGTGGATGTACAGGGGATATTGGTTGATTGGCTGCATTTCACCCTCTGAAAGTAGCCAGCAACCATCCCTAGCCCACTTGAATCACAATAATGGTGTGAGAGTGCATTTATTCATCTGTTGTTTAGTCAGGGTCTGCAGGCAAGACCTCTGCAGGTAGTGGTTAACGTCTCACCCATCCAAAATGAAACATGGAGAGAAAAAAGACTGAAAATAAAATGAAGATGGCATCTGCAATCTGTAAGATAATATCAAGCCCCCCAACAAATCTGTACTTGGAGTTTAAGAAGGAAAGGAGAAATAAAGGGAGACCAAAAACTTTTTTGAAGAAGTAATGGTCAAACTTTGATGAAAATCATAAACCCACAGAATCAAAAGGCTCAACAAACCCAAACAGAAGAAACACTGACAGCCCTACACCAAGACACATCATAATCGTGTTGCTTAAAAATAGTGAACACATGAAAGTCATAAAAGCAGCCAAAGGAAAAAGACACATGGCAGAGCAACAAAGATAAGAGTGACAGCTAACTTCTCACTGAAAACTATGCAAGCCGGAAGACACAGGAGCAGCATCCTGAAAGCCGGGAAAGAAAAAGTTGTCAATCTAGAATTTTATATCCTTTGAAATATCTTTCAAAACTGAATCTATTTCTGTAGGTACACAAGCTCACTAACATATAAGCAACACTACACAAAATGATAAAGTATTTTAGGCAGGAGGAAAATGATAGCAAATGGTAGAAAAAATGAGCACAAAGAATAAGTATGTGGGTAAAAATAAAAGACTTTCTTCTCAATTAAAAAAAAATCTTTAAAAGACAATTTATGCGGCTGGACACCATGGCTCACGCCTATAATCCCAGCGCATTGGGAAACCAAGGCAGATGGATCACTTGAGGCCAGGAGTTAAAGACCAGCCTGGATAACATAGAGAGACCCCATCTCTACAAAATAAAATTCCAAAAACATTAGCCAGGAGTGGTGGTGCATGCCTGTGGCCCCAGCAACTGAGGAGGCTGAGGTGGGAGGAGCAATTGAGCCCAGGAGGTGCAGGCTGCAATAAGCACTGCAGTCTGAGTGATAGAGTGAGATCCTGTCTCACAAGAAGACAATTGACATTTTTAAGTAAAAATAATATATTATGAAATTTATTATATAAAAATGAAACACATGACAACCATAGGACACAGAAGGGTGAAATAGAAGTGATATTACTTAAAGTAGACTGTAATAAGTTAAGATGTTGTCGTAGATTAAATGGTGGCCTCCAAAAAGATTTGTCCACATGCTAATCCCCAGATCTTGTGAATGTTAAATTGTTTGGAAAAAAGGTTTTTGCAGATACAATTAAATTAACGATCTTGAGATGAGATAATCCTGGATTATCTGGTGGGTCCTAAATCCCATAATGAGTGCTCTTATAAGAGACACACAGAGGAGGGACAGACAGAGAAAGGAGGAAGAAGCAAAGCGACTGTGGAGGTAGATATTAAAGTGATGCAGCCGCAAGCACAGAGATGCTGGTAGCCACCAGAAGCTTGAAGAGGCAAGGAACGGCTTTCCCTCTAGAGCCTCCAGAGGGAATGTGACCCTTCCAACACCTTAATTCCAGACACCTTGCCTCCAGAATTGTGGGAGAATAAATTTCTGCTGTTTTAAGCCACCAAGTGTGTGGTGATTTGTTAAGATGTATATATGAAGTCTAGAGAAATAACTAGGAAAAGAAAATAAAGAAATACAGCTGGTAAGCCAATAATGGAAATAAAATCACATCACTAAAAAGTCCTCAACTAAAAGAAATAAGAAAAGAAAAACATATGAACAAGACACAGATGGGACAAATGAAAAACAAATAGCCAGATGGCATTAATAATTACATTAAATGTAAATGGACTATAGGTACCTAGAATCATCAAATTCACAGAGACAGAAAGTAGAATAGTGGTTCCATGGTCTGAGGGAGGGGAGAATGGGGAGTTAGTATTTCCTGGGTGCAGAGTTTGGGTTGATGAAAAAGTTCTGGAGATGGATGGAAGTGAGATTGCACAACAATATGAATATATTTAATATCACTGAATTATGCATTTAAAAATGGCTAAAATGGTTAATTTTATGCTATGTATATTTTGCCACAATAAAAAATGTAAGTGAACTAAACCCTCTAATTAAAAGGCAGAGGTTTCCAGATTATATAAAAAGACACAATTATTTGTGTCTATAAGAAACCTACTTTAAATAGATGCAGTCTAAAAGTATAGAAAAAGATGCACCATGCTAAAACTAACAGAAAGTTTGAGTGTCTATATTAATATCAGACAAAGCAGATTTCAGAGTAAGAGATATCACAAGGGATAAAGGAGACATAAAAGGGTATTATAATCTAACGAGGTATGAAACAAAAATTGATAGAATTGAAAGGGGAAATTTAAAAATGTAGTTACAGTTGAAGATTTTAACACTTTTCTCTCAGTAATTGATAGAAGTAGTAGAGAAAAAATTAATGAGGATATAGAAGATCTGAACAATACCAACTTGACCTAATTGACACTTATGAAATGTTTTATCCAACAACAGCAGAGCACACATTCTTTTTCAAGTGTATAAAGAACATCTACTAAGATAGACCATAATCCAGTACATAAAACAAATCATAATGTATTTTAAATGATTTAAATCATGCAAAGTATGTTCTCTGACCACAACAAAACCCAGTGCCAAAAGAGAGCTGGAAAAAATCCCAAAATATTTGGAAATTATACACTTCTAAATAATCCATGAGTGAAAAAGGAAGTCACATTTGAAATTAGAAGATATTCTGAACTTCATGAAGGTGAAAACACAACATATTAGCATTTGGGGATGCAGCTAAAGCAGTGCTTAGAAAAAAGTACATAGCATTAATGTTTCTATTACAAAAGAAGAACATCCTCGAGTCAATGATCTTAGCTCCCCAATATTTTCAAGATGTCAGTTTTCCCTGATTTCATCTAAAGGCCACAATTCCAGTCAAAATTTCAGCAGGGTTTTTTGCAGAAAATGACAAACTGATTCTAATTTTTGTGTAGAAATTAAAACAATTAAAAATGCCTGGAAGAACCAAAATCATTTTTTAAATGAAGAACAAAATTGGATTTCTGTATTTTTAGTAGAGATGGGGTTTCATCATGTTACCCAGGCTGTTTTCAATCTCCTGACCTCAGGTGATCCACCTGAATAGAGCAAGACTCCATCTTTATGCTACCTGGTTTAAAAGCCTATAATAAACCTTGAGTAATCACAATACTATAGTTCTGGCATAAAAATATACATATTCACATAAAGATGTACATTGCATAGATCAATACAACAGAATAGAGAGTCCAGAAATCTACTCAAATATATATATATATATATATATATATATATATATATATATGGCAAATTGATTTTTGATAAAGATACCAATGTGATTTGATAGGGAAAGGAAAATCTTTACATGAATAGTACTAGAACAATTAGGCATCTATATGTTAAAAAAGAAAAGAAAATGACCCGTTACTTCAACCCATATACAAAGATTAACTCAAGATGAATCATAGACCTAAATATAAGAGCTCAAATTATAAAACTGATTCCAGATTTTTTTAAAAAGGCAAATGATGCGAACAGACACTTTACCAACGATACCACAGATGGCAATGTAGTTGAAAAGATGGTGTTATGGACTCAATGTTTATGTCTCCTCAAAGTTACACGTTGAACCTCTAACCCCCAGTGTAGTGGTATTTGGAGGTAGGGCCTCTGGGAGGTGATTAGGGTCAGCTGAGGTCATGAGGATAGGGTCTCATGATGGGGTTCATTTTCTTATAAGAAGAGGAAGCAGGCTGGGAGCAGTGGCTCACACCTGTAATCCCAGCACTTTGGGAGACTGATGTGGGCAGATCATGAGGTCAGGAGATCAAGACCACCCTGGCTAACACAGTAAAAACCCATCTCTACTACAAAAATACAAAAAAAAAAAATTAGCCAGGTGTGGTGGCACGTGCCTGTAGTTCCAGCTACTTGGGAGGCTGAGGCAGGAGAATCGCTTGAACTGGGAGGTGAAGGTTGCAGTGAGCCAAGATTGTGCCACTGCATTCCAGCCTGGATGACAGAGAGAGTCCGTCTCAAAAAAAAAAAAAGAAGTAGAAGAAGAAAGAGGAAGAAGGAGGAAGAAGAAAAATGAAGAAGAAGGAAGGAAGGAGGAAGGAAGAAGAAGGAAGGAGGAAGGAAGAAGGAGGAAGAAGGAAGGAGGGAGGAAGGAGGAGGAGGGAGAGGAGGAGAAGGAGGAAGAGGAGGTGGAGGAGGAGGAAGAGCAGCAGCAGCAGCAGCAGCACCAGAGTGCTCTGATACTCTTATTCTCTCCTGTCTCTCTCTCGCTCTCTCCTTCCACCCTTGACCTTGTGAGGACTGAGAGAAGGAAGCTCGCATACCAGGAAGAGAGCCTCACCAGGAGCCAAATCTGCTATCACCTTGTTCTTGAATTTACCAGCCTTCACAACTATAAGAAATAAATCTCTACGGTATTCTGCAGCTCAAGCTGACTAACACACATACTCAGTGCCATTAGTCATTAGGGAAATACATTTTCAACTGCAATGTGATACCATTGTACCTCTAGAATGGCTAAAATGGAAAAGATGGACAATACCAAGTGTTGATGAGAATGTGGAGCAACTGGAACTCTCATACCTTGCTGGTGGAAATGCAAATAGTACATTTACTTTGGAATACAGTTGGCAGTTTCTCTCTCCTTCCTTCCTTCCTTTCTTTCTTCCTTCCTTCCTTCCTTCCTTCCTTCCTTCCTTCCTTCCTTCCTTCCTTCCTTCCTTCCTTCCTTTCCTTCCTTCCTTCCTCCCTCCCTCCCTCCCTCCCTTCTTCCCGCAAAGTCTTGCTCTGTTGCACAGGCTGAAGTGCAGTGACATGATCTCGGCTCACTACAAATTTTACCTCCCAGGTTCAAGTGATTCTCCTGCCTCAGCCTCCCAAGTAGCTGGGATTACAGGTGCCCACCACCATACCTGGCTAATTTTTATGTTTTTAGTAGAGACAGGGTTTCACCATGTTGGCCAGGCTGGTCTCAAACTCCTGACCTCAGGTGATCTGCCTGCCTCAGCCTCCCAAAGTGCTGGGATTACAGGCATGAGCCACTGCACTCCACCTAGTTGGCAGTTTCTTATAAAGTAAAACATTCACTAATATAACTAATAATGACCCAGCCACATCAGTCTTAGATACTTATCCAGGAAACATGAAAACTCAGGCCCATGCCAAGACCTGAACATGAATACCAATGCCACTCATAAAAGCCAAAACCCAAAAGCAACCCCAAAGGGCCATCAGCTGACAAATGCATACACAAACTACCGTGTACCCATATAGTAATGCTGAACTAAAGGCATGGATTGTTGATACAAGAAACTATGGTCCCCAGGACCCTGGCAAGTTCCCAGAATCCCTCCCAGATATACTTTTTTTTTTTTTTTTTTTTTTTGAGATGGAGTCTCACTCTGTCACCAAGGCTGGATTGCAGTGGTGCAGTCTTGGCTCACTACAACCTCTGCCTCCCAGGTTCAAGCGATTCTCCTGCCTCAGCCTCCCAAGTAGCTGGGATTATAGGTGCCCGCCACCACGCCCAGCTAATTTTTGTATTTTCAGTAGAAACGGGGTTTCACCATGTTGGCCAGGCTGGTCTTGAACTCCCGACCTCATGATCTGCCCACCTCAGCCTCCTAAAGTGCTGGGATTACAGGCATGAACCACCGCGTCTGGCCAGCAATACTTTTATTAAAATAAACTGAGCAAGGCCAGGCAGCTCAAAATGATCCACACAAGGGGGTTCAAAGATAATCCGACGATGGAGACAGGAGATGGGGTGGGAGGGAAGCGGGGCACGAACACACAGAGAACAGTGGGACTATGGAAGGACCCCCGCGGCCTTGGGCCCTCCAGCTGGGCTGGGAGGCAGGCTGTGGCTCTGGGGACGACGAGGGTCAATTCGGGGCTCCCTGGGGCGTCGCGTCCCTGTGTGCCTTCTGCCTGTGCTTGCAGAACAGGCCGTATAGCACCCGCAGTGTGCTCTTGGCGTCCTTGTTCACGATGTCTGTGGGCCAGAGGAGGGCAGGGCAGCCGGTCAGGCCTGGGTGGCAGTGACCCACCGTCCCAGAGTGCCCCATACTGAGGGGTCTCCTGGCATTCAGGATTTCAGTGCTAATACCAGGAGAATCCCTGGAAGCCATAACAGCTGGTCACTCCAGGCCTGAGTCCAGCGCCCGCTGCATGACCTGCCACCTCCTCCTGGCCAGTCCTCCCCTGAGCCCTCCTGGGGTACCCCCAACACAGCAACTCCTCAAGGTCTGGCTTCTCTGGACAGCCTGTCCCCAGAGACCTTGGTCTCCCCTCCCCAGAACCTCCCCCTTGGTGCTGCAGTGCCCCCACCCAGGAAATCTTGGCAAGTGCCCATTCTCCACTCCTGTCAAGCAAGAAGGCTCTGCCAATGCATGCTAATCCCTCGATGCCCTTCACCCTGTTCTGTGTCTCCTGCATGAGGCTGCCACACAGGGCTGCCCACCGCATGGGCATCTGCCATGCACTCACCTTCAGGGCTGACGGGGCAGCTAAGCAGATCCTCCTCCTTCAGCAGCTCCAGCGCCAGGGTGACATTGTGCAGCTATGGTGACAAGGCCCCATCAGATGTGGGCACAAGAATCATCCCCAGCCCAGGCCCTGGGTCCCAAGTGCCAAGCCCTTCCTGTTGTCTGTGATGTCCATCATGAGCCCAAACTCCCATTCAAGGTGGGTATCCCTGACTACAACCACAATCCACGCTCATCCAGCATCTCCCAACAGCCCCCACGGATGGGGAGCTCTCTCCGTCACACAAGACACACACGCCTCATTCCTCAGCCACTCACAGGCCCCACTCTGAGCAGGCGCTATACCACACTGGGTACACACATGTGTCCAGGGGCCACCCTCAGTGAAAAAGGCAATCACCAAGGATGATACCCAGCAGGAATCAAGGAAGGCTTCCTGGTGGAGGTGACATCCAGTGGGGCATCCTGCCAAGCAAGGAGAACTACCCAGGGAAAGGAGCAAGGGCCCAGGCATGGCAAAGCCCCTTTGAGAACAGCCATTTCCCAGGGCAAAGCACAGTGAGGAAACTGAGGCTTGGAGGAGTGAAGGGGCTCACTGGAGCTTGTGAGACACAAAGTGTTGGAACCAGGTCTGTCCACTCCAATGCCCATGCAAAGTAGGCTAGGAACTGGAGAGGCCCCCACCCAGGTGGCTATCCCTCTAGCCATCCCTTGCCTGGGCTGCAGTCTCAGACACAACTCCCTTTAGGGTGGAGGACTTCCGGGCATCTGTCAGGTCCCCAGGGGTTCAGAGGCCAGCACAGTCCCTGCCCAGGGCCTCCCATTGCTCACCTGCAAAGTGGGCTACCACAGTTCCCATGTGCCTTGCTATAGGACACAGTGAGAGTCCAGGAGCCCTGCTGGCCTTCCTGCAGTGGGTCCCCTCAGTGTCCACTCTAGCTTCTCCCTTGGGCCTCAGGTCCAGCCACACTAGACCCCAGCCCTTTGCCTGAGAGCCGCAGCCTGGTGTGGGTGAAGAGGGACTAGTTCCTGGCTCACTGTGTGACTTCAAACAGGTCCTCCCTTCAACGCCTTAGCTACCCATAGATCCACAGTGGGCCTGGACATTCCAGTCCCGGGGTCGGCCATGCCTGGTCCCGTTCCCTGCATGTCTGCCTGGCCATGTCAGTCTCACTAGGCCAGAGCAGTGCCCATGGCAACCCAGCCAGGGGCCAAAAGGCCAGGTTGGCTGAGTGTTGGGTGATCAAGGCCAGGCAAGACTCATTGGGAAATGCCAGCCTGGCCCAGGTCACCTCCAGCCACCTTCTAGAGGGCCGCAGCAACAGGACTCTTGGATCTAGCGTGGCTGTCTGTGTACCACCACCACCCCCATCCCGCCACTAAGTGTCTGGCCTCGGACAAGTCCCACATCCTTGCTTGGCCTCAGCTGCCTCATCTGTGTCATGGGGATGATGCATCTGTCAGCCTCCCTCTCCATGGACACACAAGGCTACCATGTGTGTCCAATGTGATGACAGACACTGAACTGAACCCACAAAACAAGATTTGAAGGTGAAGATGATGAAGGCACAGGAGCTGGAAGTGGGTGAGCAGAGTCCTTCTCCACCTGGGGATATGAAGATGAAAGGTGGGTCCCAGATAGAAAGGAGGGTATGGGCGGGGCACCCAGCAGCAGCAGGGTTGCTCCTCCATAGTCAGTTGGTCAGCAAAAAGAAACAGGCCAGGTACTGTAGCTCACACCTGTAATCCCAGCACTTTGGGAGGCCAAAGTGGGTGGATCACCTGAGGTCAGGAGTTCGAGACCAGCCTGGCCAACATGGTGAAACCCCATCTCTACTAAAAATACAAAAATTGGCCAGGCATGGTGGCACGTGTCTCTAATCCCAGCTACTTGGGAGGCTGAGGCAAGAAAATCGCTGGAACCTGGGAATCGGAGGTTGCGGTGAGCAGAGATCGCACCACTGCACTCCAGCCTGGGCAACAAGAATGAAACTCCATCTCAAAAAAAAAAAAGAGCTGAAGAAACAAAGTCTGTCACATGGTGCGCATGCTGCAGGCGCCAGTGCCACTGAGAGTTCCCATCACTGTGCCCCAGTTCCTCCCCCACACTGGAATATTCTGGAAAACTAGGGTTGCAGTTGCTGCTATTGTTGACAATCTCGTCATGAATATTATTTGCAGTTACACGGAGAGCGAGTGCTGGAGAACAAGATCCTGAAGACCCTGAGGTGCCAGACTCCACACTGTGCTCTCCCGCCTCAAAGCCCCGCCTTTGATATACTCAGTGAGCCAGCATCTCCCAACATGTGATCTAGGATGGACAGCAAAGGGGTATCTGTGGCCAAACATTTTTGGAAACTGTTGGGTTAAATAAAATAATATGGAATTCCTTAGCTGTAGGACTTATCAGAGCCTTGAATATGTTAGTGGGTCTTACAAACCTTCAAGAATAGGCATGTTATTTATTCATAGGACCCATGTGTCACAGAGCACCTCCTGGGACCAGTGTTTTAGAAACACTGTTCATTTACTTATCTAAAAAATATTTGTCATCTACTATGTGCTGGCCATGCAGCTAGTGCCCAAGACAGACCAGATCCTCTGCCCTCATGGAGTTTATGCTTTGGGAATTGCCATCAACACTGAAAGCTATGACATCTGCTTCTGTTTGTCACACTCTTCCTCAATGACACTCACTCTGAACAAAAGATCCTCTCCCAGAAGAGCTGACCCTGGCTCCAGAGCTATCTCACCATGCTCTGTCCAAAGATTTTTATTCTGTGTGTGATTTGAGATGATGAAGATAAAACTAGGCTCTTTCCCGGAGCCAAGGGAAGGTTGCAACCCCGGAGGATGAATTCAGGTGCTCCTGGGGAAAAATAACGGAATATGGAAGGACGCCAAGGATTCCTGGCTCCAGGGGTTCGATTTCTGGAAGCAAAGGATCCCCTCTCTCCCTCCACCCCTAACTTCTCTGCCCAAAATGAATGACTATCTCCCGTAAACACCAAGGGCAAACAAGGTCTGATAATGAGAAATCCAATTTCAAGAGGCCACTCTGCCAAGGTAACGATCCTGCAGGTGGCCCACCTTCCGCGAGGGCTGCTGCTCCCACCCTCCTCAGCTAACGACCTCTTCAGCATTCTGATTCCACATTCCTGCGGCAGAGATTGCCCACAATATGCTGTTAAATTCATTCTCGGGGTCTGAGCTAAGAGGCTGCTGCTCTTCCCCCACATCTAATCTGACTCATATTCAGAAGCAGGTTCTAAAATCAGTGGATTCAGCAAAGCGGCTGCACACAGCGACATGGAAGTCTGCATGTTTGTTCCCAGCTTGTAACTGGGGCTTGGACGGTGCAAACTGAGCAGAGGCCTTGCAGGCCCAGGGAGCGGCTCTGAGCTGGGTTCTGAGCCCCAGTCCCTCAGCCCGCAGGTGGTCCTGCCTGCCCCTCCCTCACCGCACACACCTCAGTGCCTTGCCTTCCCGAGTCAGGCTCTGACCCCACTCTTAGCCCTGGCTTCAACCCCCTGAGCCCTGGCACCCCTCCACCTCCCAAGGGGCTCAGGCTGGCTCCACAGGAGGGAAACAGGGAGGAACCTAACTCGCCATGTGCTCTGGGCCAGATGTCCGTGCCTCTCTGAACTGTTTTCTCTGTGGAAATAGGGATGGGAAGAGTTCCCAACTCCAAGACCCAATGCAAGGATTTGCTAGCACGTTCGTCCACGCTGCCTGCGGGTGATCTCCCCACCAGCCCCATTCTGCATCCACAAGCTTTGCAGGGCAGACCCGCGTCACCACCAAGGCCACAGGGCCTGCTCCGAAGTGGCGGCCTGCCCATTCCAAGCCAGGGCCTCCTGCCTCCTGCCTGGTCTCCCGTGTGTCTGCCATTGCCCAGAGGAAAGTATGCCCAGGTCAGCCGCTGGTCCCAGGAGGAGCGTGGCAGGCTGTGGCACAGAGCCGAGCCACCCAGCCATGGCAGCTCCCCATCCAGTCCTCGGAGGAGCAACAAAGCCCAGCTGAGCCTCCAGCAGCTAAACTCAGCTGACCTGCTGGTCCGTGGGAAGAGATGAGCATGCTTTTCAGCCCCTGGGTTTTTGGGTGGTTTGTGGCAACAGCTGCCTGATATGGCACCTCCAAATGGAAGAACCTAAGAAGCAGCTGCCACTGTGCCTGCCACGACCACCGGGACTGTAGACACTGGCTGCTATGGCCTCATTGCTCTGACCCAACATCCCAGCTCTTGGGAACCAAGTCAGAGTACCCCAGCCTCCAGGGAAGGTGGAGGCCACACCCACTCGAGACGCATTCCTGTGGGGTTGAGGGACACGGCAGGCTGTGGGCGACAGGCCCGTCCTGGTGTGAGGCTGCCACTGAGCAGCAAGGTGGTCCTAGTTAAGCCTCTCCGCCCTGGGCTCCCCTTTGTAGAATGGAGATGCAACCCTGACCCGCCCTCGCAGGGGCACGGAGGGAGGGTGACCTGGGAGAGGGCCAGGAGACGCAGTGTGCAGGGAGCTAACCCCAAAGGAGTGTGGACCGTGGTTCAGGGCCCCACAGAGTGCCAGGGGACTGCAGAGGAGCTGAGAAGGTGGGCAGAGCTGGCCGCCCGCCCGGGGAAAAAGGTGGGAAGCAAAGCCGGGTAGGCTGGGCTGAGAGCACCGCCTGGGTGGATGCGAGGGAGTGGGGGAGGACCAGACCCTGGAGAGCTGGAAGTGGGGCCAGGGTTCACGTGGCTGTAGCACACGGCTGTGGCTGGGAGTCAGCAGGACAGGAGGAGGGGACATGGCTGGGGAGGTAGATGGGGCTTGGCAGGTGGGTGCTCTACTTGAAGCAGAGAAGAGGCCCAGGGGCAGGTGTGCAGGAGGGGCCAAGGGGAGGGGCCTGGAAGAAGGGACCAGGTAGAGGGGGAGTCTGGTAGGGGCCCAGCGGGGACCTCACCTGCTACTGGGCCACAGATAGGCCAAGAGGCCTGATCCAGTGCCAGGGACGCCCTGGGCATGTGATAGGGACAAAAAAAAAAAAGCCCTTGTCTCCCTCAGAAATAGCCCCGAAGGCTGGCCCTGGGCATGCAGCCCTGCCTGATGTTTTACCTCTTTAGAAAAAGCTACTGCTGAGAGAGATAAAGAGATCCTTCCGTCCTGGGCTACCTGGCATGGACAGAGATAAGCTGGCCGCCCGGGATCCTGGGCATGCCACCAGCCACCAGCACTCCAGCCTGTCCATTGGAAGTATGGATGGAGGCTGCACACCTCCCATGTCTCCTCCTGTAGGGGGCAAGGCTGGGGGGACTAGGGACCACACGTCCCTCAACGCTTCCTCCTTGATGGTTCTCCAAACTCCTTCTTACTACCTATGTGTCCTGGGTGGGGGGCAGGGATTGTCAGCCTGTTTCAGAGACAGAAAACCTGAGGCCCAGGCAGGCAGGAGCTGGCGGTGGAGAACCTAAGACCCAGGTCTCTCACCTGGCAGTGGCCCAGGGTAAGCCTCGGTCCCACACCATGGACCTCTGCTTCCTTACTTGGAAAATAGTGCAAATCCCTTCTCATGGGCCAGGTCTACCAGTAGGAAGGGCATTCCTGGCAGGGAAACAGCCTGTGCCAAAACCCAGAGGTGGGAGAGCCCAGTGAGCTCAAGGAAGTGGTGGGGGTGGAGGCAGGACCAGCCAGTGGGCACCGAAGGCCACAGCTGGGGAAGAGGTGGTGGGAGCTGTGAGTTTGCAAGCTCACCTGCTCTCCCATCTTACCTCAATCTCCCTCAGCTTCATCACTCTCTCCAGCCCTCTTCCCCAAGTCAGGCCTCAGCCCTAGTGCCTGCATGCAGGCAGCTAGCTCCCAGCCACCCCACCAGCCTCCAGGGTCCACATGGGAACTCCTGATCCCCCCAGCTCAGGCCCCACCCTTCCAGCTCCTGCAGCCAGAGAGAAGCACCGACACTTTGCTGACCCAACCCTGTTTGTGCCCCACTCTGAGGCTTTGCTGATGCTGTTCCCTCCCCTCTGGGAGCCCTTCCTCAATAACTCTGCAAACCAATCCCTAATCAACCTCCCGGCTCACCTCTGAGCCAATGCCCTTCCAGACTCCTTGAGATTATACTAAGCTCTCATTCTTCCAGGCCCCTCCTCTGACCCACACATCTGAACCAACACATTTCACTGTGGTCCTGCAAGAGCACACGTCACTGGGAGAACAGTGAGCATAGATGAAGAGGTCCCTGAAATGAGGAGCTGCGTTGAATCATCTTAATGTCCCGTGCAGCTTGGGGCTGGCACTAAGCAGGCCTTCAGGGAATGAGGGAACAGATGTGTGGGTAGGAGATGGGTAGATAAGCAGGTGGGTAGATGGGCAGGCAGGTGTATGGATGGATTGGGTGCATAAATCAACAGAATGGGAAGATGGACTGGAGCACAGCCATATGGATGCATGAATGGGGAAGCAGGTGAATGGACAGGTAGGCAAGTGGATGGATGAATGGATGGATGGCCAGAAAGACATATACATAAACAAACTTCCTATGTGTGGGTAGACAGGCAGGCAGGTAGATGGACAGGTGGGTGGGTGGGTGGCTGGATGGATAGATAAATGGATAGGTGGATGGGTAGATGGATGGGTGGGTGGATGGATGGATAGGTATATAGGTGGATGGATGGATGGATGAGTGGGTGGATGGATAGGTATGTTGGTGGATGGATAGGTGAATGGGTGGATGGATGGATGGATGGATGGATGGATGGATGGATGGATGGATAGATGGATGGACTAGGTAGATGAATAAACACACAGGAAAACAGGTGCATGGACAGGCAGGTAGGTGGATGAACGGGGGGGCAGGTAGATGGATGGGTGCATAGATGGCGGGTGTAGCTTGGTAGGTGAACAGAAGTGATAATAGGTAGATGGGCAGATGGGAATGAATAGATAGTAGATGATGGATGGATGCATAGGTGAATGGGTGGATGGATGGATGGACAGGTAGACATAGCTAAACAAGCTTCCCCTACACCTTCACTTCACCTGGAACTGAATAAACACACGTGTCATGTCATTTCTGTTTATCTGTTCACCCAGAGGTAGACAATCAAGAATCTTTGGAGAACTTACCATTTCTGCAGGAGAGTTGGGTGTGAGGTAGAATTCCTTTAAGTGCAGGAAGAAGCCTTCAAGTTGTCCAATCAACAAGAGTAAGATGACCCCATCTGCAAACTACAAAGGAAGGAACGGGAGACCATCACATGGAAGAAGCCTGGGGAGGTCCACTCTGTCTTTTACAGGCTGTGTGGTCCTAAGGAAATCACACAACTTCTCTGAGCCTCTGGTTCCTTGGTGAGAAGTGGGGAAGACTTTCCTGGCCTCACAGGGTTGCAAGTAAAATGCGATTTCAGGCTGCCTGGTACATAGTGTTTGCTCAGTAAAAAGAGTGTTTCCTAAACTTGCTATAGAATAGCCTCATACCAGTTTTTAAACACCACGCTGTTCCACAAGCTACAGAAACATGGGAAAACAGAGTTATGCGTAAAATTATTCCATCAGGGAAAGGCAGAGAGCGGCACACGGGGCCCATCTTGCCAGTTGCCATATTAATATTTCTGTCTGTTCTGAGATAAAGCTGTCGTCCCTACCACCAGCATATCATATGCTAATATAATCCTATTGAGTCTCTTCAAAGATACAAAACACAGGATGGGATATTGGAAGAAACCGCCATTCAAAGCCCTTAATGGAATTTCCTCCTATTACTGTTTCAATGTTATTAGTTTGGGCCTGAAATCTTTTCTGCCATTATTCCTCGGTAATACAACGGGAATGCAAGGGACTTCCTTCCCCTGCTTTATTGAACAGTCTCTAAATACCAACTTGGCACATGCCATGAGTATCCAAAGCCGTTATTTTACCAAGGGAGAGATAAAGATGGAATAGGTAATATGTAAATCTCAGAAATCATCCTGTTTATACCCACATAAAATATAAAACTGCAAATCTCTCATTTATTTCATGCTGGCAGCGTGCCAAGTAATAGACCAAACATATGAGGCTCACTGGCTCATGTACCACCTATAATTCTATGAGGTTGTCATCTTGTACCCACTTTATAAGAGGAGCCTGAGGTTCAGAGAAGACCAGTAACTCACCCAAGGTCACACAGCAAACGTGGAGGGGTGTCAGCAGAGCCCAGGGACCATCACTGGTGGAGGCAGGAGGGAAATGTGTGTCTGTCTGGCTTCAAAGCCTGGTATTTCCACCCTGCCATGCTGCCATACCATATAACACATAAACTTCTTACGTGGCCACATGTGAGGTGGTTATAAGCACAAACTCTGGCCCCAGCTGCCTGGGTTCAAATCCCAGATCCACTACATATCACTGTGTGATCTTAGACAAGTTAATTATCCCCTCTGTGCCTTAACATCCTCCTTTGTAAGTGAGGTAATACAGTTCCCACTTCAGGGGATTTGGGGAAGAATTCAATGAGTTAATATAGGAAGCATTTTGCTGGGGGACTGGCATCTAGTAAGGGCTTTATTGCTTTTAGCTACTGGGAGTGGGAGTACATCGCCCCATTCCTCCCCAGCCGATGCCCATCCAGAGCCTCTCTGAAAGGTCAGCAGCTCTGGCTACTTTTTTCATGAGCCAGTTGGTCCATCTGGGACCAGACTCCCTCCCCGCCCCAGGCCCCAGCACCTAGCAGAAGCCAGGTGGCTAGATGCCTACGTCATGTCCCATTGAGGCCACTGGCATCCAGCAGACTCCATGCCCACTCTGCAGGTGCCAGGCTGGCAGTTAGCCACTCTGCTCGTCTGCCCCCATCCCTTGCATTGCAGGCACAGTGCCATTGTGGAAAGCCACAGCCCACGGTCAGTGCTGACCCCCAGTATTCTGCTCCTGCTCCTGCTCCTGCTCCTGGGACGATTCAGCCTAAGGCAGCCAGGGGAGGGCTGGGCTCCTCAGGGTGCTCATGAGAGATGCAGAGCCTGCAGACAGTGGGGCTGCGTTGTCACCTACGCCTGGCACATGGCACAAACCTAATAAATTCTGTTTGGGCGAACACAACCACGCAGGGAAGACTCATGTGCTTCAAGTCTGGGCATGGGCTAGGCTAAGATTAATTATGAAATAAAATTATAACAATGAGAAGCAGTGACAGCCGAGGTGACTCCAGCTTGGTGAAGTGTTCCCACGCCCCCGCCCCCGGGATCCTGCTGTGTCCCTGGTGGCCAGTGCTGCCTGCCAGCAGCAGTCACACTGAGGAGGGGGAACCTGAGGCTCCAAGAGGCGATGCAACCCCCACCACCACACAGCGGGTTCCTGGGGTGCACAGACCCTTTCCTTCCTAGGGTCAGTGGCCCTGCCCTGCCTGGAGATGCCACCACTGAGTCCCTACCTGGGTGTCCAGATTCTGCACAGACAGGCCCAGGCGGTCCAGCTTCTGGTTGACAAAGTTCACGATGGCCTAACCAAGGAAGAACAAGGGCCTAGCATGCCGCAGGTGTGGCACAAGGACCCGTGATTCCCTCCTACAGCGCAGGTGGGCAGTGGGTGGGGTGGGCGGCCTGAGAGCTGCTGAGAGGTTTGATCTCTCCTACCTCTTTCACTGCATTCACTTTCTCCGGAGCCAGCTTAAATAATTCATCAAAGATGTCCTCTGCAGACACAGATCCAATAAACACCTCATTACGACGCTATTATCTTTGTGCCAAACAGGGAATATTTTTTTCACAAAAGTTTCTTAGAATAACCAGTCCAGAGGGAGCTGCCGTTTCAGATCATGGTTCTCACATAAAACAGACTGGGATTTGAGTCACAGCTCCCCTGGCCGTGTGCCCCCGGAGGGATTCGCCTTCTTTCTCTGTGCCTCCCTAGCTGGAGTCATTGCAGAGATGGAATTGTTTGATAGCAGATAACACACCTGGCCCAGCAGCATGATGACTGAGCACACAGTAGGACTTCAGTAAACAGCCGCTCTTCCTGCAGCTGATACTTGTTACGGTGTAGGCACAGCTGCATCCCTTCCTCTGCCAGCTGGCCCTCCCTCCTCCCAGGGCCCTGCTCTCCTTCCCAGGGCCAGGGGAGCTGCTACAGATGGGTGATGGGGCCAGCCTGGGGCTGATGCTAGTTCCGTCAGTCTCCTCCCCTGGCTTTTAAATTGGCTGAGTAAGGACTCTTCCCCACTGCCCACCCCCTCACCCCACCCCCAAGGGTTTCTGAACCTGCTGCCTGCAAAAGGCCAGTTCTCTCAGCAACTCAGTCACTCCCTTGGAGTCCGGGAACAGTGGCTCAGGCCCTGGGATCCAGCCTTGGGTGCCCTGTGGCTAATGCCCTTTGTACACAAGCTGGGTTCCTGCTATCTGCAGCTAACACTCCTCCCATGGGGACACTGGTCCTCGGGCACCAAATACACAGACTGGCCGAAATTTGCCTGTGGCTTCTTCTGCTACTCAGGAGCTATGTGACTCTCAGTAAATCACAGCACCTCTCTGTGCTTCAGTTCACTTGTTTGTGAAGGGGGGAAAGTGGCACCAAATAGCATCATGCATGTTAAAAGGCCCCTGAAACCAATTGACAATCAACATGGTGGAAACATCAGTGGTCAGAGAAATTGCATCACTGAAGGAGCCAGGAAATGAGAGGCAAATGTGTCATCAGATGATCCCCTGTTCTGTGTCCTTTCTTCGCCCTGTGACACCCACTTCATGCTGCCCCCTGCTGAAAATACTGCTCCCTGAGCAACCCTTCATGTCCTCAGGCTGCCCCTCCCCCTACCAACACAGATTCCCCAGCCAGCCCTCCTTGCCCCCCACTTCTCCTTTCTCCCAAAACTCAGTCTTCATCAGCCTCCATTCTCAGAGGCTACTTACTTTCCTGGCAGGTTGGTATCTCTATCTCTGCAGGTGAGGTGCTCCTCATAGCATCCCTGCCCACATAGCTATGTGTCTAAGTGGGGAGGGTACAGGGAGAAAAAATAGTGTTGGGATGGACGGATATGGGTGAATAGATAGGTGGCTGGATGTGTAGATAGATGAATGGATGGATGAATAGGTGGGTGGGTGGATTGATGAATAGATGGATGGATAGGTGGGTGGATGGATGAATGGGTGGCTGGACAGATAAATGGAATAGATGGATGGATAGATGATGAATGGGCAGGTGAATAGATGAATGGAGGCATCAATGAATGGATGGAGGGATGGAAAAATGGATGGGTGGGTGGATGGATAGGTGGATGGATGGATAGGTGGGTGACTGGATGAATGAATGATGGATAGGTGGGTGACTGGATAGATGAATGGAGGGATGGATGGATAGATGAATGGATGGATGGGTAGGTGGATGGATGAATGAAGGCATGACTGGATAGATGGAGAGATGGTTAAACAAATGTGTGGGTGGGTGGATGGATAGGTGGGTGACTGGATAGATGGATGGATGGATGGATGGGTGGGTGGGTGGGTGGATGGATGGATGAATGGATGGATGGGTGGGTGGGTGGATGGATGGATGGATGGATGGGTAGGTGGATGGATGAACAGAGGCAGGAATGGATGGGTGGGTGGATGGATAGGTGGATGGATGGATAGGTGGGTGACTGGATGAATGAATGATGGATAGGTGGGTGACTGGATAGATGAATGGATGGATGGGTAGGTGGATGGATGAATGGAGGCATGACTGGATATATGGAGAGATGGATAAACGAATGTGTGGGTGGGTGGGTGGATAGGTGGGTGACTGGATAGATGGATGGATGGATGGATGGATGGATGGATGGATGGATGGATGCGTGGGTGGATGGATGGATGAATGGATGGATGGGTTGGTGGATGGATGGATGGATAGATGGATGGATGGATGGGTAGGTGGATGGATGAACAGAGGCAGGAATGGATAGATGGAGAGATGGATAAATGGATGGGTGGGTGGGTGGATGGATAGATGGGTGACTGGATGGATGAATGGATGGATGGATGGATGGATGGATGAATGGATGGATGGATGGGTGGATTGATGGGTATGTGGATGGATGGAGGCAGGAATGGATAGATGGAGAGATGGATAAATGGATGGGTAGGTAAATGGATAGATGAATGGAAGAATGGGTTGATGGATGCAGAGATGGATAAACTGACGGATGGATAGATAGGTGGGTGGATAGGTGAGTGAGCATATACATGAATGGAAGAAAGGATGGATGGATGGATCAATAGATGGATAAATGGATGGATGGATGGAGAAGAGCTGGCCAGACTACTGATTAAGGAATGGATGAAGAAAGAAGTAACAACTAGATAAATCAACTGATTGGTGAACAGCTCTGTCTGAAGAGCAGAAGCCTCATTACTGCCCACTCACTATTGAGCACTACCCACATGCTGAACGCACTCACAGATGATCTCCTTTAACCCTCACTGCCAGTTTAAGAGGTCAGGGTCAGGGTCATTTTATAGGTGAGGACACTGAGGCATGGACAGGTTAAGATACTTGCCCAAGTTTAAGTGGCTCATGAGTGGGAAAACTGGTGTTTGAACCCAGGCCACTGACTCCAGAACCCACACACTCAATGGACTCCACCTTCACTGCACATGTGAATTATAAATCTCTCTCCCTCCAGAGACAGTATCATGAGAAGGAGCAGCCAGCTCTGTGGATGGACAGACAGAAAGAGGGACAAATGAATAAGAATGAGGGTTGAGATACAAAAGCAGGTGGCAAGGAAATGAGAGAATGCTCAGCAATTAACCAACCCGGCATCAGGACTCATCTGTATTAACACACATCAGATAGGAAAAGATTTCCAGAAATTATGAGAGTACTCACTCGGAGGCTGGTCCTTGTCTGTGCTACAGGAGAAGTTGAAGGGGGTGGAAAAAGCAAACAAATGGTTAAGAAAAACCCTGCAAACCTGCAGTTTCTCAACATGACAAATATCAGTGCTGGCAAGATTGCAAAGAAATTGGCATGTTTGTGGTTATCCTGGCAGCTTTGTAGGTAGGGCAGGTAGCAGAGAGGGTCTTTGTGGGAGGCAAACAGCAGACATAGGTTCATGCCCTTCTCTGAGGCTTCCACACCTAGAAACATTTGAATTTTGCTGGTTTTGTGGTTCCTGTTTTGTTCTAAGGGAGATCCATCACATATGTAAAAAAGTTGTAAGTTTCCAGCGTGTGCTTTCACACATACATACGTGTGTAATCACCACCACTTACATGGTGCAGAACCTCCCAGCACTCCTGCATGTCCCCCCTTCCATCCCTCCCACCCTGCACTGATCACAGCTGTGACTGCTCTTGCCGTCTATTGGTTTTGCCTGTCCTAGAAGATCATGTAACTGTAACCATGTCGCATGTCCTCTTTTGGGTCTGGCCTCTTTCACTCCATTTTTACTGTTTTTGAAAAATTTTTCTTTGACTTTTTTGGTCAAGTTTTTAGCTCCACTTCACCCCATAGAAAAGAAGTTCTGTAGGTCCAGGGCAGCCCAAATCCCTCCAACTAGAGCCCTCCAGAGGAGAGCTTGGCCCCACAGGACAGAGCCCAGCAGCCTATGACAGGGACCCAGGCTAAGCACACAGGGCCAAGGCTGCCAGGAGGGCAGATGCCATGTTCCATCCACACCACTCCAGCCCCAGCCAAGCCTTAAGTGGATGGCAGCCCCCCCGGCCAGCATCTTGGCTGTATCCCTGTGAGAAATCCTGAGCCCAAGCACCCAGCTGAGCTGCTCCTGAGCTCCGGGCCCACAGAAACTGTGAGGAGAATCCACGTTCACTGTCATTTTCAGCTTCAAAGTTTTGGGGGAACTTGTTACTCAGCAATCAGTAACTAATACAGGAAGTCAGAAATCCTGAGCACCACCCACAGCTGCCATGTCACCAGCGAGGCACCCAGCAGCTGTGCACCAGCTGTGCCCTGAGCCTGAGCCAGAGCCAGCGCCACATGGAAGCCAGCAAAGGTGGACCTGCCAGCAGCCTGTGTCCCCTCCAGGGCCCATCCCTCTCCAGGCCCCACCTGTTCTCTGCAGCACGTGGACTGAGTGCTTTGGGCAGCTCTTACGTGCCAACCTTAGACTCCTGCACAGAATTCAGAACCTGTAAAACTGGATGGCATTTGGCCTGACTCCCTCAATTAATGGAGACAAACTGGAACCCAGGGCCACACGGGCATTGAGAACCTGCGGTGCTGGGCCTGGCTCAGAGCACCTGATGGTCCAGCAGGACAGAGCCTGGACCAAGAACAGGAAGCATGCCCTGACTTTGACAGGAGGAGGGAGAGAGCATGGAGGGCATATCGGGTAGGGAGCCAGGGCAAAGGCTCAGGCAGGCCTAAGCAGGCCCAGTCACAGGACCTGAGGGGACAGTAGGTCCCCAGGATGGAGGGGGAAGATGGCAGCTGAGAACGGGGAGGCTATTTAATGCGTTTTTCTAGAAGGACTTGATTCCTCTTAGGCTCCCTCTGCCCAGCTTCCTCCTCCAGCCACAGCTCCATCCAAGCATAACCCAGTCCTGGGTTTGCATCCCAGTTCTGCCCCAGCTGTGAGGCCCTGGACACTCCCTTGCCCTCTCCGAGCTAAAGAAAACTGACCACACCTCACTGGGCTTTGTGAGAGCTAAAGCATTCAGCCCAATGCCTGTGCATAATAGGCCTTTGGTAAAAGTTAGGTAAGGGAGGGGAATCTAACTTCCTGCTGTTAGCCTTCTCCCAACTAAAGGGGAAAGCTGTCTGGACAAGACAGAGCCGGCTGCAGAGTGAACAAGCCAGGCAGCAGCAGGTGGCCATGCCCACAGTGGGTGGGGAGCAGGATGACCACACCCACAGTAGGCAGAGAGCAGGATGATCACACCCCCAGTGGGCAGGGAGTAGGACTGCCAGCCCCAGTGGGAAGCAGGATGGCCATGCCCCCCCCACTGGGTGGGGAAAAGGATGGCCACATCCCAAAACAGGATGCCCGCACACCCCAGTAGGTGAGGAGCAAGACAGCCAGTCCCTGGCCATGCAGGGGCCTCTAAGACTCTTACAGCTTTGCAAAGACAGAGGCACATCCTGCTCACACTAGAGAGACTAAGATTCACTGGGCCCTGGGCCCCAAACGCAGGGGCCCCCACCCCAGAGAACAAAGCAGGGTGGCTGGGAGGGCCCAGGCAGGGACCAGGGTGGAGGCCGGAACAAAAGGGGTCCTGAGTGCTACCGTGGGATGGAGGGGTCAGCGCAGGCTTCTCTGGTCTGAGAGAGCCAGAGTGTGAGGGCCCTTCCCACAAAGGTCAGGGAGATCTGCCCCAGCCCCCACCCTGCCCCATCCACTGCTGAGCCCCAACCCCAGCCATGCGCCCTTGTCCTTCCCTCACCTGCATTCAGTGAGCTGCTCCATCGACTTCTCTGACTTCAGACCACTCTTGGTGCTCTAGGAAACATAAGGAGGGAAGAAATTAAATAATCCAGAAAACTCGGGCCCAGAGCAGTCCCAGGGACCCATTTGCTCTGCCTCATCCCCTCCTCAGGATGGTCTCCTGACTTAATTGCTTTTCCTCCCCAGGAGTCCTGAGGTTGGGGCTGTGTCTGCCTCACAAAGCCACACAACTGCTTGGTGGGGAATTATAATCAATAGTTTTAAAACCAGTAGAAGGCTGGGTGCAGTGGCTCATGCCTGTAATCCCAGCACTTTGGGAGACTAGGCAGGTGGATCACTTGAGCTCAGGAGTTTGAGACCAGCCTGGGCAACATGGTGAAACCCCATCTCTACAAAAAATGCAAAAAATTAACCAGGTGCAGTGGCTCACACATGTAGTCCCAGCTATTTGGGAGGTTGAAGTGGGAGGATCACTTGAGCCAGGGAGGCGGAGGTTGCAGCGAGCTGAGATTGTGCCACTGTACTCCAGCCTAGGCAATACAGCAAGACCCCATCTGGAAAAAAACAACAAAAAAAAAGTAGAAATGACTTTGACTGGGTTTGGCCAAACTTGGCTTATTCTCTTGGGGACAGTCAGAGATACACCCTCAGACAGGAAGCCCCTATGCACGAGGAACCCGAGGCTGGGGTGAGACAGAGGGTCAGAGGAAGGAAAGAGCCGGTGTGACCCCCTACTGTGATGCTCAGAGTCTGTCTGGAGAGAGAAGCCGTGGATTCCCGGGTATTAACTGCAGCTCAGGCAGGCCACATGCTAGACAGAGTATCTGGGGCAGGGAAATCTGGAAAGGCTTCCTGAAAGAGGAGAACCGGCACTGTCACAGCTGCCAGTTCTCTAACAAGAGATAGTACCCTGTGGTGAGAGCAGTGGTTTTGCCTCAGGGGTGTGATGGCTCCCTCGTGGTGGCCATGAACAGACGGCCACATATGGCTAAGGGATATGGCCTGACAGCCGCTGGCCCTAACCTCTGCCAGCTAGATGCCCTCTGCTGAGGTCAAGAGAAGCTGGCCAGCCATGGACCTCCTCATGCCCCCATATCTCTGCCAGCCCCAGTAGACTCTTACCAGCCCATCCCCAGCTCCACACAGCACCCTTGGCTGTGCTGGCAGGATTCTATTTCTCAGGGTTCCCTGAAACTCACCCTGGGTCAGCCCACCCCAGCCAGCACCATCCATTCAGGGCACAGCAATGTGGACCCAAGACGCTCAGCTTCTGCTTACAAATCCCTGGGTGCCCAGGCTGCTACCTCAATGGTGATGACCTCCACCTGGACGTTGGTTGGGAGGGACAGGTCGGGCTGGAAGCGCTTGGCCAGGGCCACAAGGAGGTGCAGGGTGGACAGCAGGTCCTTGTTGAAGATGGCTGGAAGGAGAGAAGAGACCGGTCAGGGCCCAGGGGGCCGCCAAAACGTTCAGCTGAATGGAGCCTTCTTCGTCGTCACAACCACCACCTGCAGACCAAGGAGGTCTTTGTCCAGCCTTCTGGAGAGCAGAGATCTAGAGATACATGTTCAGAACCTAAAAAGCTTCACACGTCAGCGGGGCCCGGTGGCTCATGCCTTAATCCCAGCACTTTGGGAGGCTGAGGCGGGTGGATCACGAGGTCACGAGATCGAGACCATCCTGGCTAATATTATGAAACCCCATCTCTACTAAAAACACAAAAATTAGCTGGGGTGGTGACATGTGCCTGTAGTGTCAGCTACTCCGGAGATTGAGGCAGGAGAATTGCTTGAAACTGGGAGGCAGAGGTTGCAGTGAGCAGAGATTGTGCCACTGCATGCCAGCCTGTGTGACAGAACAAATCTCAAAAAAAAAATCATCCCACTTTGCCTCTGTCATCCTACTTCTTAGAACATAGCCCAAGGATTCAGTGTACCTTGTGCAAGGAACTCTAGAAACAAAGAGTGTCACTGTAGACTGTTCACACCTGGAAGCCCCGAGCAACCTACGGTAAGGCCCTGGCTGAACCATCATTAGGTTTCAGCTCAATGGGACTTAATTCAGGGCTGATTTCATCAACATCAATCACTGAATGTGAGACCTTAAAATCAGCGGATGCCAGAGCCTGTGACCCAACAAAACCTGGGTTCGGAGAGTGACTCTGTTCAGCCCTCACCGCCCAGCCTTGGAGAAGCTGCTTAACTTCTTTCAGCCTCGCTGTTCTCATCTGGGATAGGGGGTCGATACAGAGAGTGGAAGGGAAGGAAATCTGTGCCAAACTGTGAACCAGGTGGGGCGCGGAAATCTTGGTGTTTGGCACACTCTTTTGTTTCTTTAATAGAAAGTCTTATTCTTATCGCCCAGGCTGGAGTACAATGGTGAGATCTCGGCTCACTGCAACCTCCGCCTCCTGGGTTCAAGTGATTCTGCTGCCTCAGCCTCCTGAGCACCTGTGCCCGCCACCACACTTGGCTAATTTTCGTATTTTCAATAGAGATGGGGTTTCACCATGGTGACCAGGCTGGTCTCGAACTCCAGACCTCAGGGGATCTACCCACCTTGGCCTCCCAAAATGCTGGGATTACAGGCGTGAGCCACCGTGCCCGGCCAGGCACACTCACTTTTTGTACAAACTGGCCCTGCAGATATTCCAGCACTTGAAGGAAATGGGAGTGTGGATGGGTGGACCGTGGTACTTGGAGCTCAACAGCGGCTGTCATCCTCCACGAGACCTTTCGCTATCCTGGGCTGCTCTTTGCTGCAGTGACAACCTCTGGGGCACAGACACGTCCTGGGCCGTTGGCTGCTCAGCCAGATGCCTGCCTGTGGCTGCCTGAGGCTTCCACCTCCTTCCTAACTCACAGGTTGTGCCCCTGCTGGGAGGAAGATGAGCGCACCTTCCTGGTGGATGAGACGCCTGGAGCAGAAGGACCCCAGCAGCCCCATGCTTCCCCGGGGGTGGCTGGCTGCAGCCCACATACTCTCCACACTCCACTTGGCCTGCCGCTCCTCCAGCTGCAGACTCCGGTTCACGGCCTCCAGCACCACTGTGAGCTTGTGCCTCTGGCTCGCGGCTGTCAGGGCGATGTCCTCTGCTTCCAGCTTGAGCGCTGCCAGCTTCTCTGGAGGCAGGAGAGGGTGGTGAGGGCCCTTGGCCGGGGGCAACCCAGAGAGCACCTTGGGGCCCCTCCAGGAGGCTGAACCTGCCTGGTGCTTCAGAGAACATGGGTCTGGAGAGGCCGGGAGGAGGCTCTGAGCATGAACACCCCCTGCAAAGCCCCTTGGAGCTTTCCAGACTGAGGAGGAACACAGTGTTGAGGCCTGGGCCACACCCACAGCCTCAACCCGCTGTGCTGCCCAGCTCCCAGGAGACCCTCATCCACACAGAACAGGATTGGTGGGGCACGCAGGCCACGTGATGTGAGCAAGTCTCAGCCCCCTGAGCTGACTGAGAGAGCCCACCTCACCTTGATCACCCTGTGCCTGCAGCCCCTGGACTCCTGCACAGCTGTTTCACTGCGTCTCCGCAGGGCAGTGCGGGCTAGTGGCTACAGTCCACACTCCTGGTTTTCTATCCTGACTCCTCTGCTTCCCTAACTGTGAGAACTTGAACAAATTATGAGGACTTTCAGAGGCTTATCTCCTTATCGGTGAAATGGGATAGTAACAGCACCGGCTGTTCTCAGGATGAGCTGCACCTGCTACATGGGCCGTGCCCGGAAGTGCGAGCCACAGGCATGGGATGGTATAGCCCATCTGCAAAGAGCTCAGCAAACACTTCGGAGGCTGCCCCCAGGCTAAGTGCCCAGGACACGGCATCAGGCCTATCCATGGCCTCCAAGACCACAGTTTTGTGCAAAAGACATGTGTAGACCAACATGGCCACACAAGAGGAAAGGGACAGGGTGACTCTGGGGCTTGTGGGGGACACTCGCCTGGTGCCAGGAGGGGGCCCTGAGCATGAACACCCACTGCAAAACCCCTTGGAACTTTCCAGACTGAGGAGGAACATGGCAGCAGGAGCCTAGCCCTGCCCCCAGCCCCCCAAGACCGCCCGTTTTCTCTCCAGCAGCCTGGGGCAGCTAGAGGGCAGGGAGCATGGGTTCTTTTGTTACCTCCCAGCACCTGAAAACAGCAGGTACTCAGTAAGTGTTGGAGAGGCAGTGTGGTGTGGTGGAAGGAGCCCAGGTATCAGAGCCCCAGCCTGAGCCCCAGCTCGGCCCCCTCACTCATGGGCCACACATAGCGCCCCATCTCCCCAGCCCAGGCCCATCTAGAAAGTGAGACAGGTGTCCCTAAACCCCGGACTATTGTGGGGACTGAGGGAGGGAGCCCGCCTGTGGGGCCGAGGCCCAGGCAACCCCAGAAACAGCCACTTACGGAACAAGTGGTGCAGGATGAGCCCGTCGAACATGTCCTCCTCCAGGCTGCGGACCACGATGTGTTCTGGGAGAAGAGTGGCATTGATCCACTCTATCAGCACCTGCAGACCCCAAAGGGACGACTTTTGGCAGAGGTGGGAACTCCTCACCTGGCCCCCTACCTGGCTCAGAATGCCTGTCTCTCACCTGCCAACTCCTACCCATCCTTCAAGGCCTGCTCAAATGTCACCTCCACTCGGAAGCCCTCCTTGATCTCCCAGGATGAGTTGGGAGCCTGCTCTGGGCTCCTACTGACTCCCTGCTCCTCTCCGTCACAAACCTGAGCAGTGTGGGGCTGTCATTACCATGCGTGAGGTTTTAGTACCAGGAAGTGGGGCACTACCATAGCAAATACCTAAAATGGGGAGATAGCTTAAAGAAGGAAAAGAATTAGACAATGAACACTTGATAGAAAAAGCCTAGATTGCCCTGAGAGGTGGTCAGTAGACATATGGCCGTTAAAGGTGCTCCTGGTGAGGTCCCAGGAGGAAACGAGGGACACGACATTGGGCGTGAAGATGGAGGTGGAGATTGGAGCGACGCAGCCTTGGGTCTGGGAGCCCAGGAGGCTGCAGCCATCAGAGCTGGGGGAGAGGAGGGGACACAGGCCCCCTGAGAGCCTCCAGCAGGAGCCAATCCTGACAACACCTTGGCTGAGGATCTCTGACCTCCAGCACTGTAACACAACACATTTCTGTGCTTTAAGCCATGCAGTCTGCGGCCACAAGTTACAGTAGCCCTAGGAAGCTAATGCGGGGGTGCTGGTGCCCGGCCCATGCCTTGACTGGAGCCCACTGGCCCAGCTCCCACCTGTAGCTCTGCTGGAAGCTGTCCCCATCTCCTTGTGCTCAAAAGGTCACAGTGCCAGTGAATCAATGTCAAGGCCCAGCCCTTTCTCAGGGAGCAGCTGTTCACTAAAGGTTGTCAGAAGGTGGCTTATAAATACTCCAGCTCCGTCACCCCTCGGGCAGGAATGCTCTGAGCCTGCTCTATGCTGGCTCCAGGGTACCCAGCAGGCTTGAGCCCCCAGAACCATAACCAGCTCCATTGCTAACCATGTGTTGGCCCCTTTCCTCCCATGACCCCTGGGACAACCTCCCAACTCAACTACTGGCACCCAAATCCTTGTCTCAGGATCAGCCTCTAGAGAAGCCGAGCTGGGATGATGTGTCAGCATCCCCCCAGGTCTTCCAAGCAGGACCACGGATGGCTCTTCTCTGTGTCCCTAGTGCCAGGTACAGGGCTACGCCAGGTGTGCTGGCCAAAGGTGGGAAAGGCAATGGAGGGAGTGAGGGAATAGGAAGGAGGATGGAAAATGGTCCACAAAGCCTCTGGATATGGAAGATGGATAGCCCAGGAGGCCTCCTTGGAGGAGGCAACAGAGAGGCCATGTGAAGACTGGAGACAGAGGCTGAGGGAAACAGAGGCCTGGAGCCCACCTGTGCCTAGCTGGTCCAGTGGCCATAGCAGCAGATCCACGACCAAGGAGAGAACTGAGCATAGGTGCTGCAGGCCCACCGCCACTGTCCCACCGCCACTGTCTCACTGCCACTGCCCCACCAGTTCTCCTTCACCTTGGGCAGCCAAGCTGGGAAGGAGCGCAGGCTTAGGGGCCAGCAGCTCATGTCAAACCCCAACTCCGTTACAGGCACCTACGTGCCCCTGACAGATCAGGTCACCTCTCTAAGCCTCACTATCTGTCCCCTCCCTGGGATGTTGGGAATAATAGATTGGCCTCAAATCCCATGAGGTTGCTGGGATGGTATATATGCAGGCACACAGTTGGTGCTCAATACATGTTTTTACATGCAGGTTCTGTGGGTAACTTGCTCCTTGGGGCCTTCGGGGGTCACCACCCCTCAGCCAGAATAGGGATATCCCGCTGTCCCTGCCCTGTGGAGGCTGCTGCCTGCTCTGCCCAGAGTGTGACCAGGGCCGTCAGGGCTGTGGAGGCTGCTGTACCTTTTGCAGTGCTTCAAATCTGGGGTCCTTCCGGGAAGTGGGCGGCAGGTATTTCTTCTTTCCTCCTAGAAGCAGAGTGGGTATGACGAGCACGTGGGGACCCTGTGGGGCGCTTGGCCACACTCCCCTGCAGGTCACCCACAGAGCGCAGCACCTCAGCCCCGGGGCACTGGTCCTGCCACTTCCACCCCGGCGTGCCTTCCCTCACTTCCCTCACCTCCCTCACCAGCACCAGCTCATCCACAGACACTGCAGCATTTATATTTTGAGACATAAACTCGGAAAGGATTTCTTGATTGTTGGAAATTCAAAGTTAACTGGGCATCCTGTGTTTTATCTGGCAACCCTCCGTATTTACATAAAGTGAAACCCTAGCCAGAGAGGGGAGGTGGTGCCCAGGCTCACCAGGCTCTAACGGGCTAAGGTGGGGCTTAGCTCAGGTCTCCCAGGCCCCTCCATGGCACCCCTTGTAGTCGGACTTCCCGGGGCGGCCCTCAGAGGCCCAGCAGCTCCCCTTCTCCAAGGCTGATGCCAGCAGCTGCCCACATTTTAGACTCACAGAACCCACAAAATGTCAGGGCTGAGAAGGACCTCTGAGATCAGCGAGTCCCAATGTACATGGGGGGAAACAGTCAGCAGTGGGGACTGTGTTGCCGAAATTCACAAAACGCGTTGTCTCTTATGTGACCCCAATAAAGGCTTTTCCTGGACATGCTGAAAACCTTAGAGTGCTACCCAGCCCCGTGTCTTCTGATGAAAGAGAAGGCAACAGCATCATGGGCTGAGGTGCCCAGCAAAGGGCAGGCTCTCAGCAAGTGCTTGGGCAAGTGAGCGGGCGAATGAATGAATGAATGAACATGGTACTGCTCCTTCCTGGAGCAGACTTCTTGTGACTTGAGTCATCCAATGTCCCAGCTCTGCTTGCCAGAACTTTAAGTATCTTAAATCAATTGTAACTATTATTAGTTATCAATTGTAATAATAATAATTATTATTGTAGTAACTAAGTTCTACCATCCTAACTCAGCTGCTTTCCTCAGGACACTTTCAATCTTCAGTGTTTTAAACACACAATACCAGACGGTGAAGAAGTCAGCCAGGCAACTCTGGACCAAGCCTGTCCCCTCTGGGGTCTGACCTGCCACTCCGCGGACCCCAGCTCCGTTAGCGCTGGAGTTCTCATGCCATAACACCTACTTAAAAGGCGGCATTCAGGGCTGGGTGCGGTGGCTCACGCCTGGAATCCCAGCCCTTTTGGGAGACCGAGGCGGGTGGATCCCTTGAGATCAGGAGTTTGAGACCAGCCTGGCCAACATGATGAAACCCTGTCTCTAGTAAAAATACAAAAATTAGCTGGGTGTGGTGGCGCATGCCTGTACTACCAGCTACTCGGGAGGCTGAGGCAGGAGAATGGCTTGAACCTGGGAGGTGGAGGCTGCAGTGAGCCCAGATCACAGCACTGCACTCCAGCCTATGCAACACAGTGAGATTCCTATCTCAAGAAAAATAAATAAATAAAAATAAAAAGGTGGTATTCACAGGAGCTGGAGAAAGCCCCATTCCGCTCCTTTCCCTTAAATTATTCACGTTCTCTTTGTCAGCATGCTTAAGTTTTCTTTCTTTTTTTTTTTTTTTTTTTTCTGAGATGGAGTTTTGCTCTTGTTGCCAGGCTGGTGTACAGCGGCGTGATCTCAGCTCACCACAACCTCGGCCTCCCGGGTTCAAGCGATTCTCCTGCCTCAACCTCCCGAGTAGCTGAGATCACAGGCATGCACCACAATGACCAGCTAATTTTTTGTATTTTTAGTAGAGACAGGAGTTTCACCATGTTGGCCAGGCTGATCTTGAACTCCTGACCTCAGGTGATCTGCCTGCCTTGGCCTCCCAAAGTGCTGGGATTACAGGGGTGAGCCACCACACCTGTCTGCTTATGTTTTCCTGGTTACATAAATTCCAATGAGTTCACCTAAAGCCTTCCCCACCGGGACATCTGGCTGTTTCCTGGCATGCTGCTGTTGGTCTGTTTCTTTCAAAGAACACAGGGACTGTGACAGCTCTGGGACCTGCCCCTGCCCTTCTTTTGAGCCATCTCCTAGGAAGGAGGTTTCAGGGACTATGGTTGCCAGCTCCTGAAAGGGCTCACAACAGAGAGCTTTGTTGAAAGGGTTACCCACACTCATTGAATTGCTCCATCCTATGCTCACCCCACTTTTGAAAGAGACCCACATGTGTGAGGGAAGCACATCAGGAGCCCCACACCCTGCAAAGCATCACTACATGGTAGGCATCGCTGCGTGGTGGGCATTGCTGCGTGGTGGGCATCGCTGCGTGGTGGGCATCACTGCAAGGTGGTCATGGAACTTCAGTTCTGGGAACCTCCTTGGGCTCAGAACCCCACTCCACCACTTGCTAAGAGTTTCCTGCTACTGTGGCATGTCACCCCTTATATTTCAGTTTCCTCATCTGTATAAAGCAGGCACTGATGCCCACACTTGGGAATAAATGAGTTGCTATAGGTAAGAGGTGTTGGTGGGTAGGGGCATAAAGAAGGCTCACAGGACAGGAGCAATCGGTATTCACCATTGTAATCTGCACCATCTCCCACCTGGAGAGAGGAGTTTCTAGTTCCTCAGAAGGTTCCAGGAGGAGGAGTTGGGTTGAGCATAAGGTGGAAGGCAGAGGCAGGGATGGGCAGAATTAGGCGCTCAGCTGACAGCTGGAAAGGCACTGTACATCCCAGGCATGGCCAGGCTCACTCTTTTGCCATGCAGACCCTCACCCTCTGCCCTCAGACCCTTGCTGGCACACACCTTGTGGGAGCTTCTCTGCTGGGGGCTCCACCCCCTTGGGAAGCTGCAGCAGGTCATACAAGGACTCCAGCTCCATCGCCTGCCTCCAAGCCTGTACGGAGGATGTGGGAGAGGGCGTCATGGTCCGAGAAGCCCCAAACTCATGTCCTCTAAACCTAGAGGCACAGAAGGAGGGTGGAAGCCTGGCTCCGGGGACATGTCACTGCACCAGCCTAGGCAGGGGTACAGGCCCCATGAGAAAGAGGCCTTGAGCCAACCCTCACTGGGTGACAGGCTAGAAAAAGGCACAGAGGCTGAGGACACAGCTGAGCAAATGCTTGGTGGGGACGTGGTCCTTCCTCAGGCAGGTGCAGAGCAGCCACCCATTGCTGTCCTGCAGTCCCCACCCTCCTATCCATGCATCCCCACCCTACCCTGACATCAGGACAAAGTGGGTACAGCTCACTCCTCAGAGCTTGTCCGGATGAGCTCAAGGGGAACCTTCCCGGCCGGCCTGTGTGGTGCTGGCTGCAGTGAACACGTGGAAGGTGACATCTCCCATCCCATAAACCGGAAGGCTCAGGGTTGACAGAGGCCCTGTTCATCTTCCTCATCCTCATTACATGCAGAAGGCTGGGCTCACCACGTGCCGAGACAGGGGCAGATCCAGAGGCCACCCCAGACTCCTTCCTGTTCCCCTAGCCCACTTCCTCTCCCACGGAGGCTTCGCCGGCTCTGCTGGCGGCTTTTGGCCTCCTTCTTCCTCTCTCTTCAGCCCCCGGTCTCCTCGGTGTTTTCAAACTCAATCAGACATGGGGGGCGGGTCACATAACAGATGTTGGTGGCCAGAGCAGGGAGCCCCCAGAGCTGTGGGAGATGGAGGCATTTGCTCTGCCCAGCCACCTGTGTCAGACCGGCAGCCAGCCTGGGGCAGGGGATGCCAGACTCCATCCTGGCCTGCAGCAAGGAGGTGACGGGGAACACAGACGGTAGAACTGACTCCCAGTCCCTTAATCCCCAAGCTGAGGTCCAGGGCCAGAGAAGATGAAAGCACCTGGCCTAGGCATCAGGAAGCCCGGGTCACAGGCCAGCTCCTCCTCACTCAGGCTGTGTGACCTTGGGCAAACCCCCTGCCCTCTCTGGTCCTGATGCGTGCTTAGAAGGAGGGCCTGGACTTGATGCTGCCCAAAGGCATCAGCAGCCTGGGCAAGCCCCTTCCTGACCCTGGGGCCTCAGTTTCTTCAGCTGGAGACAGAGGGGCTGAAGTTCAGGAGCGACAGCTCCTCCGTAGAACAGGAAGGGAGGAAGCTGACCAACCTCTGAGTAGGGGCAGCAGAGGTGCTGTGGGGACTCAAGGTCTCACTTTGCGACACCCTTCCCCAGGCGGCCTCTGCTGGGCCTGCCCTCTGGGATCCTTCCCAGGGGGTGTCTGGGCCCCTCCCTCCGTTCCCCCCAGCACTTAAGGAAGGTGGCCCCGATGCCAGAACTCACCCGGCTGCTTTCTCCACACTGGAAAACCAAGGCCTACTGGGCACAAGGGGTGGTCCCTGGGTTCCGAATGAAAGCAGGTTCCGGGTTCTTCCGGGGGCTTCGGGGGCCAGGCCAGAGGTAGGAGCTCGGCCGCGCACTTCCTCCAGGGCCCGATCAGCCGGCAGGAGCTTCCTCTCTGTGGCAGGTCCGGAGGTGGAGGATGATGTGAACGCGAAGCTGCCCCAGCCGGACAGACAGCTCTGCCCAGAGCTCCAACGCCCGCCTCCTGCCCGGCCCCGGTCCCACAGGCCACTTCAGTTCAATGCTTCCACATCTCTCCCTCTCCTGGTCTTCCCCAACCACACTAGTTTCCACGCAGGCTTTTCACCTCCACGATGGCAGCTGCTTCGGCCAGAGGCTGGGGTTGATCCCCACAACCCACCACCAGCAGCAGCACCCTGTCAGCCCAGCCTCCATACTCCAGCCCATGCCACCATCCTCCCACCTGCACCCCCTGCCCCAGGCCAGGCCCCTTCCTCTCCCGGGACTGAGAGGGAGCCTCCTACCTGGACTCTGAGCTGCAGCGTTACTGGCACCCCCTGCCCGCCCGAGCTGGGGTTCCCACAGTCAGAGGAGTCACTTCCTATCCCCACTCACTCAAACCACCAATGCACCAACGGCACCCAATAGCTCTTAAAATAACACCCAGACTGTGCAGCCCCGCCCATGAGCCCCAGCATGGGTCACCTGCCAACTGTACCTGCATCCTCATCCCCTAACCTCTCTCCCCGCCACAGGGACCACCTGCCTTCCTGCCTCAGCCTCTTCACATATCCTGTTCCCTCCACCTAGGGGCCCTGCCCAGTTTCAACTTCCCTAATTGCCTTACCTGAAGTAGGTCCTCCCTGAAATTCTTTTTTTTTTTTTTTTTTGAGACAGAGTTTTGCTCTTGTTGCCCAGGCTGGAGTACAATGGCACAATCTCAACTTACTACAACCTCCACCTCCTGCGTTCAAGCGATTCTCCTGCCTCAGCCTCCCGAGGAGCTGGGATTACATGTGTGTGCCACCACACCTGGCTAATTTTGTATTTTTAGTAGAGATGGGGGTTTCTCCATGTTGGTCAGGCTGGTCTTGAACTCCTGACCTCAGGTGATCCACCCACCTCAGCCTCCCAAAGTGCTGGCCCTCTCTATGATTTTTTACCACAGCCCCTGGAGGTTTCCTTCATGGCACTTAAACCCATGGCATTGTTGGCTCAGCCGGTCAGCCATCTGGTGTGTGACGCCTGCCTCACCACCAGACCTGTGCTCCTCAGGAGCAAAAACTCTGATTTGCCTCTTCCGATCACGGTTATATACCTGCGTCTAGAACGATGCCTGGCACAACGTGGGCTGGGTGAATAAATATTGATGGTTGTTGTTGCCAAGGGGATCAGGAAGGCTTTCCAGAGGAGAATGGGGCCTTGACGGCTGCATAGGAGTTTGCAGTGGAAGAAGAAGGGGTGAGAACATGGCAGGTGGAGGGGACAGTGTATGCAAAGGCATGGCAGAGTTTGAGGAGAGATTTCAGCACAGTAGATAGTCAGAGAAACACTTCAGACCCCAGCTGGTCTCTTGAGCTGGAATCTTCATCATCTGGGCTGAAATGGTGAGTTTCCATAGCAACAGGTAATGGGGAAGCTATGCACCCCTTCTGACTGGTTAGACAGAAAGTGGCCAGATCAGGTGGGAAGCAGGAGGCAGGGGTGCGTGAGAGCAGGAAAGTAGGGTGTTTGTAAAAAGTTACTATAAAAATGACAAAATGTCGTACTGGTATTGTTGCTCATATTTACGGAGTCATTGGTGATGAAACAAATATCATTTTAAGGGCCTTCATTTTACTGGAAACCCCCATGAGGTAGGTACAATCATAACCTCCATATCACAGAGGAAGAAGCTGAGATGCACGATTCCGTCTCTGCCATTCTGATATACCTGTGCCTGACTGGGGCTCGTGACAGGCAGGGAGAGAAGCGACCATCTTTTGCTGGAGTGTGTGTAGCAGTCTCAGCCCAGCTCTGGACCTGGTGGTTCTGGTGGTGGCTTCTCACCCCGGATCACAGCCACGTAGGTGTAGCAGTCACAGTCCTAGCAGCAAAGGGACAGCATGTTCCCATGTGCTGACTAAAGGCTGTTTGATAAAGGGACAGCTGGGGCAGGGTTAAAGGAACCCAGGAGAGATGGTGCTGCACCCTGGCTAGCAACATGGGAGAGCTCTTCTTCAAACCTACAGGGCAAAGGAGGGAGTGGATGCTGGAGCCCAGGAACAGAATCACCAAAGCTCTAAGAGGGGCTCAGGATAGGAGCTATGGCCTTTGGTAGAGGGACACAGCCAGCTCATGGTGACCCTGCAGAAGGGCACTGCTGGAGGAATACGTGCCCAGACCTCTCTGTCTTTTCCCTCCTGCCAGGGCCTCCCCCAGCCACATCCAGACAGAAGCCAGAGGTAAGAAGTGCCCTGCTGCAGTCCACAGACATCAGGAGAGAAAATGGCGGGGAGGGGATTTGCAGAGGTGAACCTAAAGCATTCAACCCGAAACCATGCTTCTAGGGCCAGCCTCACATGGCAGCTTCCTTCAGGAGCCAGCTCTGCAGTATTCTTCCAAGAGTCCGTGCTGGAGGCACTGCCTCCAGCCTTCCAATGGCTTGGGAATCGCACAGTTTCCTGTATTAGATTCTTTTCTCCTTCAAACAACTGAAGAGGCTCTAGTCGTCGGCAACTGAATCCCAGTTAACCTCGGATTTGTTACCAGAAACAACTGCAGGCAGTATGTCCTCCAGGACGGGAACTGGGATTGGTTACTTGTTCTGGTTTATTTAAAGGCAGTGGGGACCTAGTAACTGTTAGAGAATGGAGTTCTAACAGCTCATAGTATGTGATGGCAAGATAATTACCTGTCAGAACTAAGTACTATTAAATTCTAGCTCTGGCGGAGCTGTGGCTTCCATAGGCAATGCAAGCACAGGTTATCTAAGGACTGTGGGGTGAGCTTGTTCATCACACCAAAGAGTTTAAGGCAAGAAAAGAACAGTCCCAGGGCTTTACCTTCTCAGCCCAAGGTATGTTCAGAGTACAGGGAGTTCTCTGATAGCCCTCAAAGCCTCTCTTATCTCTTGGGTCTGCTGTAGGTAAAAATCAGATGCAGAATCTAATCCTGTATGGTGTGGAGTTACAACGGATAACTAAATCCACAACTCACCAAGCAATCTGTGTAGAGCATTGTTTAGAGGAGGAGAGGGACTCTAAGAAGTGGAAGAGTAACACAGAGACAAGTCCAAGCACCCCCAAACCCCAATTAAGAAAAAGGCTGGGCGGGTGCATTGGCTCATGCCTGTAATCCCTGCACTTTGGGAGGCCAAGGCGGTTGGATCAGGAGGTCAGGAGATCAAGACTATCCTGGCCAACATGGTGGGACCAACATGGTGGAAACCCATCTCTACTAAAAATACAAAAATTAGCTGGCACAGTGGCGGGCTCCTGTAATCCCAGCTACTCGGCGGGCTGAGGCAGGAGAATTGCTGGAACCCAGGAGGTGGAGGTTGCAGTGAGCCAAGATCACACCACTGCACTCCAGCCTGGGCCACACAGTGAGACTTCATTACAAAAAAAAAAAAAAAAACGGGCACAGATAGAAGAGAATTATTCCAGCCTTTTTTTTTTAGAGACACAGTCTAAAATATACTATACCTATGTAAATATACCTAACACTACTGAACTGTACACTTAAAAATAGTTAACAAAGTAAATTTTATGTGTATTTTAACCACAACTAAGAATTTTAAAAATTAATAAAATAAAAATAAACACATTGCAAGGATCACATCACTTTAGGGATCATATCTCTAAATACTTCAGAATGTTTCTTCTAAAAACAAATACATTCTCCTGCAATAACTAGTACCATTATGACACCTAAGAAAATTAGCATGGATAGAAGGTTTTCTAATATTCCATCCACATTCAGATTTTGCCAAGGCTTCAAAAAGTATCTTTTACAGCTGCTTTTTTTTTTTACTCCAAGATCCATTGAGGTATCACCTATCACATGTGATTGCATTTGGTTTTCATGTCTCTTTAGAGCCCTTTAATCTAGAACAATCTTGCCTGACATGAACATTTTTATAAGCATCCAGGTCAGTTGTCCTGTAGAATCTATCCCTTCTGTCATTTCCTGGTCTGCTTCTGTGGACCGATTTTTCTCTTGATTGTGGGTCACATTTTCCTGCTTCTTTATATGCATAAGAAGTTTTTGTTGAATGCTAGACATAAAAATTATGTCTAAAATTAATTTTTTATGTTGTTGGATCCTGAATTTTGTTGCATTTCTTTAAGAGGTGTTGGAATTTTTCTGGAAGAAATATTCTTTTGGTGTCTGTTTTTAATAAGCTTAACCTCCTCAAGCTCTGACCTTTGGCTCCTCAAATCAGTGAGACCTGGCTTGGTCTGGGTCCCCCTCACTATAGCATAGCCCAGGGATTATGTCCAGGCAGAAACCAAGGCAAGGGAAGGGCTCACCTCACTTGCCACCCTTTTCTTGGGGATCACAGATCTGACTCACCTCTTAACATTTAACTTTCACATAGTTTCGAACGCACAGAAATGCTGCAGGAATAGTGCAAAGAGTTCCTGTATGTATTAGTCCGTTCTCATGCTGCTAAAACAGACATACCCAAGACCAGGTAATTTATAAAGGCAGTTTAATGGACCACAGTTCCACATGGCTGAGGAGGCCTCTCAATCATGGTGGAAGGTGAAGGGGAAGCTAAGTCATGTCCAATGTCCGAAAACTCTTTTCTGTGTTTTGTGGAGGTTTCTAGGTATTCCTGATGGAAAGGAAACTCCAAAAGTGAAAATTTTTTCCTCACATATTGATTAGAACAAAGAATTACATTTTTTAGTGTATTAACTAAGTAAGATGTATTTTTTCAAAATAGAAAGTGTCTCCCTCTGTCACGTAGACTGGAGTGCAGGGGTATGATCACAGCTCACTGCAGCTTCGAACTCCTGGGCTCAAGTGATCCTCCCCCCTCAGCCCCCTGAGTACCTGGGACCATAGGCGTGTGTTCACATGCCCAACTAAGTAACCAACATCACATCATAAGAAATAAGACCAATCAACATGACACGTCTTCTGGCAATGATGGGCTGAGAAGGACACATCACTTCTGCCAAAAATGCGTGACCTGAATCTAATCACGAGGAAAATATTAGACCCATCCAAGCTCTAGGACATTCTGGAACATAACCGGCTTGTATTCTCCAAAGAGTTAAGACTACGAGACATAAGGAAAGACTGAGGGCCACTCCAGACTACAGGAGGCTGGAGAGATAGGACGAACAGGTGCCCGCCACCACATCCAGCGAATTTTTGTATTTTTAGTAGAGATGGGGTTTCACCATGTTGGCCGGGCTGGTCTTAAACTCTTGATTACCTCAGGTGATCTGCCTGCCTCAGCTTCCCAAAGTGGTGGGCCACTGCACCCGGACTGCAGTTATATTTGAGAACTACAAGTGAGAAAGATGGGCGAGTCAGGTCAGTCTAAGAGCATCTTCAGAACCGTCTTATATCACCAACATTTTTCTTTTTTGTTTTTGAGGCAGAGTCTCTTTCTGTTGCCCAGGCTGGAGTGCAGTGGTGTGATCTGGGCTCACTGCAACCTCCACATCCCAGCTTTAAGCAATTTTCATGCCTTAGACTCCCCAGTGGCTGGAATTACAGATGTATGCCACCATGGCAGCTAATTTTTTTTTTTTTTTTTGTGGAGACAGTGTTTCACCATGTTGGCCCGGCTGGTCTCGAACTCCTGGCCTCAAGTAATCCACCCACCTTGGCCTCCCAAAGTGCAGGGATTAAAGGCATAAGCCAGAGCCACTACAGCCCAAAACCAATTTTTACAAAAGATGAAGGATTAAAGCCACCTGGATTAGCCCCTACTCCAGTCCACCTGAAGCACCCAGGTCCTGTTCCCTCTCGAAGACTGGCTTCCACCCAACCCTCTCCAGGCCTCAGCTGTCCCTCACCAGTCAGGTCTGACCACTCCCTGCCCCACCCTGCACCCCTCCTTTCTTGTAATTCAGCCTGGGAGTTACCTATCACTCCACTGGCTAAGGGCAGTGGATATTCTTGCTGGCTACTTGCCCCAGCCTTGGACAAACAAGACCCTTGGTAAATGACTGCTCAACAGCACCAGTCAGAAGATCCCCAGAAGGTTCTGCACCATTGCTGGCCTCAAAGACTCAGCATCTCAGCGAACAATGTTTTATCCTTATCCATAGGAACAGCTGAGTCCTATCCAATAAAAGCACAGGTGAAGACAGGCCGGCTCAAGGACATGGTACCCTACGGTAGGGCTTCCCAACCTCTGCACACTGCACACGGGGCCTAGATGAGTCTTTGTTGGGGAGAAGGGAGCCTGTCCCGTGCGCTGCAGGATGTTAAGTGGTAACGGGGCTCCACCAGCTACCCGCCCAAAATGCCTCCTCCTAAGTTGTGACAACCCAAACTGTCTCCACACATTGCCAAAGATCCCCCGAGGGGCAGCACCTCCCTTCCCACTGAGGACGGCTGACTTTGAAGGAAGGAGGTTGAACTTGTCACCCAGAACCTTGAGCTGGAAAGTGTTGGTGGCTTAGCTCCCTGCGGTCATGGTCACAGTGACAAAGCTGGACGCAAACCCAGGCACTTCTCCAAGCGCAGATTCCTTCCATCCACAGTTTTAAATTTATAGTTCATTATTTTTTAATAGCATGGTTGCCTTTTTCTCCAGGCTAGCTATCCTGGAATAGTCGCAATTTTATCGTCATTTCGTAAAGTTTGATGCTTCTGAAGGCTACCATGACCTGTGCCAAGAAGGGTTTATGGCAGGGCCAGCACAGAGGGCAGGCCACCATCTCTGTCACACAGGGGTCCCTTGACCTGCAGAGTCAAGAACGTCTACTTGTCAGCATGCAAGGCCCCATGACGTCACATGATGAAGAGTAAGGAGACACTCTCCACGTGTTGATGCAGCCTGTGCCCCTAGCCACTAGCTCTGTGTTCATATGGTCTGGACCCAGGCAGAGAGGCAGAGGAGCCTTTATTACTGATCTGCAGCTGTGACTCTGTTGCCCTCTTCTCCCTGTGGTCCCTGAGGAAGCTTGGGTTCCCAAAGTCCCATCCCCCACAGGGGGCGTGACTGGCTCTTCCCTGAGCTCCTGTCCACCTGGAAGTCCCCGGGAAGCAGGGCTGGGTGGAGTCACCAGGCCCTGGCACCTGTTCCTTGGGTGGCATCATCCGCAACCACTAAATGCATGAAAGATAAAAACAGAAGCCAGACAAAGACGGCGGACAGGCCCATGCTCGCGAGCTCTTTATTGGAATAAATAACAGCACATTGTGACACCAGGAGGCATTTTCCTAACCACATCTCTGGCTTAGGAAGTGCTTGCTTGGCGTGGCAGTGGGCTCCCGAAAAGCGCTTGCTTCCTGTGGTCAGCCAGGCGGGCCTGACCAACAGCAGGGCCAGGGTTTTCGTGGCTTTTATTTAACATCCAGAAATCCAAAGTAAACACTGCTTAAAACAATGAATAAGACAATAAAATACCGGCACACCCAACGGGGCAAAGGATTTCGTTGCTTTAACATGAAATTGCTCTTTGCCACCTCCAATTAGGACACCGCGGCCCGGCGGGGCTCGGGGCTCTGCGCTTGCATAACAGTGTGTGGAATCAAGGGGGAACTGAAGCTGCGGGAGGCTCCCCGAGCTGGTGTGGGTTGAGAGGCACATCCAGAGGAGGAGAATCAGCAAATGCCTTCCCGCCCTTGTCCGAGCGTCCACTCGGCCCCTGCAGACCTGAGACCTCCTTGACATCTGCCCCCACGGGTGGAGATACATGGTTTTGCTTTCACTTAGTTCCTATGGACCAGGGTTCCTCTTCAAAGAACAATTCACTGAAAATGTGGTGCCCAGAGCTTCTCTGAACTAAGCACCAAGAACTGCAGCAGACCAGCGGTCTTACCCCGGCCTCGTGCCCCAGTGACCATTCGTCCCGAGCCCACGGGAATCGAGTTCACCCTGAATCCTGCCTTGGAACCGGCCCCTCGATGCATCTGGCCAGGCCAGGCTGTGAATTCAGATTCAAACTGATGATAGATGGAGAAAAATGAGCAGAGTCAAGCCTAAGGCGGCCTCCCAGGTATGCAAAGGGCACACCTACACCTTGGAACCAGTTTGAAAAGAATTGGGACAAAATATCACACCCAAGCCAGGTGTGGTGGCATCCACCTGAGTCCCGGGAATTTGGGATGCAGAAGCAGGTGGATAACTTGAGCCCAGGAGTTCAAGGCTGCCGTGTGCCACGTGTGTCTGTGAATGACAACTGCACTCCAGCCTGCGCATGCAGCAAGACCTTATCTCCTTCCTTTATCCTTCCTGCCCTCCCTCCCTCCCTCCCTTCTTCCCTCCTTCCTTCCTTCTTTCCTTCGGAGACAGTCTCACTCTATCACCCAGGCTGGAGGGCACTAACACAATCTCGGCTCACTGCAACTTCCACCTCCCAGGTTCAAGTGATTCTCCTGCCTCAGCCTCCTGTGTAGCTGGGATTACAGGCATGTGCCACACCCCTGGCTAATTTTTGTTTTAGTAGAGATGGAGTTTCAACATGTTGGCCACGCTGGTATGGAATTTCTGACCCCAAGTGATCCATCTGCCTTAGCCTCCCAAAGTCCTGGGATTACAGGCATGAGCCACCACGCCTAGCCAAGCTCTGTTCTCTTCAAATGCCGACCCCCGGGAAGGCACAGCGCCCTCTCCAGGACTGTGAGCAGGCCAGGACAGGGCAGGGCTGCTCCATGAGCTCCAGGGGCCACGGTCCTGTGCGTGTCACAGAGGCAGCACAGAACGTTCCGGCACCAGGTTTTTTGTCAGTGTGGCTCTTTAATGTCACTGCATCCCGCAGGAGCCACTGTAATGCCGTTTTAATTATTTCTTTCCCCTGCTGGGAAGCCACCTCATCAAAATGGCTCTTCTGAACCCATCCCCAGCCTAGCAACAGCCGGAACTGAGGGGAATATTAAACTGTTTTCTAAAACTTCCGTGTTGGCGTTTGATTTCATATTAAAACTTACTCAACAGCTCTGATCTGCAGCAGGAAGACAAAAAGCTAGAGCAATCAGAAAGGCCCAGCTCGTTGCGGAGGATGCTGTGAGGAGCCAAGGCAGGGCCGCTTTGCAGCAGGTGCACCCCAGGGGGTCGGTGGGTCATAGCTCTGGGAAGGCACTGGGGACGGGGCATGGTGGGGGCACCACAGCGAGGGACCTACTGTGACCAGAGGCTGGCCCAGAAAGCATGGCCGATGGGATCGCCAATTCTGGGGAGCTGAAGCCTCCTCCCAGAGTAACTGTCCTGTCCCCTCTGATGACACAGAATGGGCTGGGACTGCTCATTTTGGCTGAAAATTGCAGTTTTGTTTTTTTGTTTTTTTTTTTTTTTTTTGAGCTAGAGCCTCACTTTGTCACCCAGGCTGGAGTGCAGTGACTCGATCCAGAGCTGGGGTGAGCGAGGGGGTGAATAGCCCGTAACCGAGTGAGCAGTGTCTCCTTTTATAAGATGCTTTAAAGGAAGATGCTCTCGGGGCTACAGGGAGAATGAGATGAACATTTCATATCCTCCCATTACAAGGGGAATTACGTCCCCCAAATCCACATGCTCAAGTCCTAATCCACAGCACCTCCCGCATGACGATATTTAGAGAGAGGGTCTTTATGGAGGTAATCGAGGTTAAATGAGCTATAAGTGGGCTCTAATCCAGTGAGACGGCAGCCTTTTTTTTTTTTTTTTTTTTTAAGATGGAGTCTTCACTCTGTTGCACCAGGCTGGAGTGCAGTGGTGCAATCTCGGCTCACTGCAACCTCCACCTCCTGGGTTCAAGCAATTCCCTGCCTCAGCCTACATGAGCTGGGGCTACTGGTGCACGCCACAACACCTGGCTAATTTTTATAGTTTAGTAGAGATGGGGTTTCATCATCTTGGCCAGGATGGTCTTGAACTCCTGACCTCATGATCCACCTGCCTTGGCCTCCCAAAGTGCTGGAATTACAGATGTGAGCCACCGCACCCAGCCACCCCTTCTAAGAAGAGGAGGTCAGCTTGGGCATGACTGATCATGCCTATAATCCCAGCACTTTAGGAGACTGAGGTGGGCGGGTCACTTAAGCCCAGGAGTTTGAGACCAGCCTCAGAAATATGGTGAAACCCTGTCTGTACTGAAAATACAAAAATTAGATGGGCATAGTGGTGTGTACCTGTGGTCCCAGCTACTCGGGAAGCTGAAGTAGGAGGATCACTTGTGCCTGGGAGATCAAGGCTGCAGTGAGCCCAGATGGCACCACTTTATTCCTGGGTGACAGTGAGACCCTGTCTCAAAAAATAATAATAAAAATGAAAGAGGCATTGAGGACACAGACACACACGGGGAAGACCATGTGAAGACACAGGGAGAAGCCAGCATCCAGAAGCAAAGGCAAGAGGCCTGAGGACATGACTGACATCTGAGCAACTCACCTGTGGCACTTTATTACACAAGGCCAATGAACCAACGCACACCCTCGTTTCAAGGTTTCCGAAGATGCATTCATTCCCTAAAAGGGGCTCTGAAGGGGAGAGCTCGGGCCCACGCTGTCTCCAGCAGCACAATTAGAACCACCATCTCCAGACCCAGCCCCTCAACCACAGTGAGAAATTCAGAAATGCCCCCAGCAAACAGCTCCTTCCGAGGACTGCAGCAGCGGAGCCATCCTAGGTCTTGGATGTTTGTGCAAAAGCTACATTAAAACAACAAGGAGTAGCCAAGAAGTGACAGGAATGTGGGTGGAGAACACTCGTGTCACATCTAAGCTTCTGTCACTTTAAAGTTTTTCAAACTGCAAAACCCTTTTATTAAAAAGGCCTCACTTCCAAGGAGAGCCCAGCCCCGGAGATCCCCGTCGAGCTGTCAGGCACAGGTCCTTGGGGAGCAGGCGTTCCTGCAGAGCTGATGCCGCAGCTTCTGAGTGCCTGTGATCGCTAATTGCACCAGCAGGCAGAATGCAGGGTGCTCTCAATCAGCAGGGGACGGGGGTTCAGGCTTTTTTTTTCATCTTTTGGCCAAGGCAGACAACAACGGACTCAGCATCCCACGCACCTGAGGTGACTCGAGGCCTCAAACGCAAGCACCGGTGTTTAGAATCCTGCATTTTCAAAGGCTCTCATCCATTGGGAATTACATGGAAAGGGGATTGAGAACAACAGCCAAAAGAGGCAGGAGGTGGGGTGGAGTGGGGGGAGGGGCTGGGATGGGATGTGGGTAGGGGGTCCAGTTGGGGGGTGGGGTAAGGGTGGGGTGGGGATGACAGTCACACAGCTGGGACCAGAAGCCCATGGCGCCTGCCTCCCTGGAAAGGTACAGGGCACTGACAGATGGTGCTTTTCCCGCTGGGACACTCCTGCCACCATCCGCAGCTCCCCCGTCACTCCACATTCTTGTACTTGGTGAACAGGTTGTAAAGAACCCTCAGTGTGGATTTCAGGTCCAAGTTCACCACGTCTGCAGAAGGAAACAGAGAAACTTCAGGGGCCATGCCCTCCCCCTGTCATTGTGGTAGGTACTCTCAGAAGCCACATCTCCACAGCATGACACCAGCTGCTGCATCCCCACAGAGGGCTTAACCCTTGAAGACTGACCGCCACCCTGTCCAGGATGCTCTGGGTAGTGCCCCCCCAGGCACACAGGTTGTGTGAGAGATCCTGGTGCAGGCTAACACCCTGCAGGGACAAGCGCCTGGGACACAAGGACAGAGACACTCCCACAGCCCCTCCTGGATCTGCATCAGGACGTGTCTAAGGACTGGTTGGGGGATGTAGCTAATGACACTTACTGGGGCCAAAAACCCCAGTAACACTTGATGGACCCGACAGCTCCCTCTGGGGCCCTGGAAGTCTTGGGCCAGTTTCTTTGGTTGGAAGAGAACCTTCTTGGGAACCAGACACCTTGTTCATTTCACTTGCTCTGTGACCTCTAAGTGACTTCCCCATCTCTACGAAAAATACAAAAATTAGCCAGGCATGGTGGCGGGTGCCTGTAATCCCAGCTACTTGGAAAGCTGAAGCAAGAGAATCACTTGAACCCAGGAGGAAATTGCAGTGAGCTGGGATTGCGACACTGCACTCCAGCCTGGGTGACAGAGCAAGACTCCATCTCAGGGGGAAAAAAAAAAGTGGGGGGCGGGGCAGGGGGACAAAAAACAAGGGCTTCCTCAGCAGCTCAGTGGCCAAGGGCCACCAGGGGCTCTTCTGAGGGTATGGGGGGCACCCCATGCTACAGGTGGGGCTCAGTCTCTTCATCAGTAAAATGGGCCCAGACCAGATGACACTCGAGGCCCTTTGAACCCTGATACCTGTGATCCAAAGGTAACCATGGGTGACCTTGTGCTTTAGCCTGACCATGAGAGCAAGAAATGGCATCTGTCACTGAGAGAGCAGGTTGGGGGGCTGCTAAGAATCAGCAACTGTCCTTGTCACTGGGGTGGAGTTTCTCAACTCACACAGCCTTGTCAGAGCTGGTACAGCCTCCTTTCCTTCCCTCCCATTTCACAAAGAAGACCAAGACTCATGGTGGGGAAAGGACCTGACTGCAAGTGTGCTGTCAGAGCAAGATCAGAGCTGAACTTGGCTCCATGGGCTGAGGATGCACCTGGGGCCCTGTGGAGGATCCCAGGGTCTCCCCCTGGCCTGAAGGGTCCACCCCAGCTCCCGACAGCCCAGGGCAGGCAGGGGAGGGAGGATGGTGCCATGGAGCTAGAGGCAGCCAAAGCGAGGGGGACAGCAGGGACAGAGGAGATCCCAGAGGTGGGGGCCATCACCCGCTGACCCCCACTGAGTCCACTCCCACGGGGGATTCACAGGGAGACCGGAGCAGCAGCCTGGCACTGATGCCCCCACGTCTGAGCTCTGAGAACTTCCAGACAGCCTCGCTGGACAAACAGAACTCAGCCCTCGCACCCCTGCCAGACCCTGCTAACCACGGCCACCACTCAGCACCTGCACCCAGGGAGACAGGAATCCCATTCTGTGACCCGTGAACTCCAATCCCTCTGTGCTCCCCAAAGGCCCACCTCACCAACCAGCTCTGGCACTCAGCCGTGTGAACTTCTAGTGAGCGACAAGGCTCTCTCCCAGGCAAGAGGCCTCCTTAAGGGCAGGGTCGGGGACCCCACTGGCATCTCCTCCAGCTCCCCGCAAGGGGGCAGGGGGCTGGGATGCTCATCAGAGCTGGGGGCCTGGTGCAGGCCTGGCTGTTCAGATGCTCCATGTGCAGGGAACGTGAGACTGCTCTGCTTCCTCCAGGTGGGCACCGACAGGACAGCCACTGCCTCCCTCCCCACCAGCTCTGAGTACCCAGGTAAGTCTGCCTAGCTCAGAAGAGGGTGTCAGGGAGGCCGTAGCCACTGTGCCCTGTTCTCTGTGTCATTCTCATCTCTGGTACCTCCCGATTCTTGCTCCCCAGCATGAATGAAGAAGGAAAAATCTCTCATTTGTTGCATCAGCCACAAAGTAAAGAGGCCCAGCAGGGATCCCGTCTCATAAATCTCTGCGGATTGGCCCCTGGACTGGTTCCCATGTGTCCGTGGTGGCTTTCCTAATGTGCCATCCAGCCACGATCTCAGAGGCAGACGAGTACAAAGCACAACCTGGCTCAGGGCAAACCCCCTCCTCGGAGGCTGGCCTGTCAGAGGATGTCCTGGCCTCTGGACAAGCTCCTGCCTCCCTCCTCAAAAAAGGGACAAAGGGCTGGGTGCAGTGTCTCACACCTGTAATCCCAACACTTTGAGAGGCTGAGGCAGGTGGATCACCTGAGGTCAGGAGTTTGAGACCAGCCTGGCCAATAGGGTGAAACCCCATCTCTACTAAAAATACAAAAACTAGCCAGCATGGTGGCAGGTGCCTGTAATTGCAGCTGCTGGGGAGGCTGAAGCAGGAGAATTGCTTGAACCCAGGAGGTGGAGATTTCAGTGAGATGGGATGGAGCCACTGTACTCCAGCCTGGGTGACAGAGGAAGACTCTGTCTCGGGGAAAAAAGAAAAAGGGTGGGAGGTTATGGGAATACAGAAACAGAGCTCCCTCAGCAGCTCAGAGGCCAAGGACCACCAGGGGCTCTTCTGAGGGTATTGGGGAGAGCACCCCATGCTGCAGATGGGGCCCAGGCTCTGGGTTAAGGAGACTAAAGGAAGCCCCAGCCAAGCCCTCGGCGGACCTGAGCAAGGATTTCTCTTCCTGACAGTATGTGACCCCACCATACACTAACGCTAACCATCAATATATATAATCTCATCATATATAATCTCATCACATATACAATCTCATCATATATGATCTCATCGTATATAATCTCATATATACTCTCATCATATCATCATATATGATCTCATCATATATAATCTCATCATTTATATCTCATCAAACATAATATATATTTAATCTCATCATATGTTTAATTCTGTGAGCAGTACACTCTTCCAGTGCTCATAGAAGCAGCTCACTTGAGCTCAATAGGTGCTGAGGGGCTGGCAGGCTCAGCAGAACATGGGTGGCACTGCCTGTCGGCCCTGCTGGAAAGTTACAGGGCAGAGCTGAACACTGAAGGCCCTGACGAGTCCTGTGTGATGCACCTGCTCCCCCAGCGACCCCATGAGGTATGTGGATGCAGGTGCCATGGTCACTCCCCTGCACAGATGAGGCGGCCCTGACACAGAAAGGCAAAGTAACCTATCCAAGGACACACAGCTGGGAGAGGCAGAGCAGCATCCCCTGGGCCCCCAGCCACTCCCTCATGCCCCTGCCTCACAGCAACAAAAGGGCTGCAGGGCAGCAGCCATGAGGAGTCCCGGAGACCCAGGCCACGCTGGCCCCAATGGGCAGCAGCTCGCCACATGCCCACTGGACGCATGCTTTGACCCAGTACTGTCGAGCAGTTTCCAGGCCAGGCACTATTCTCAGCATGCAGGGGACAAAGCCCTGATGCCTTGGGGCTTCCATTCTAGTGCAGAGGGTGGGACAACGAAGAATCAACAGGCTGGGCACAGTGGCTCACACCCTTAAACCCAGCACTTTGGGAGGCCGAGGCAGGCCGATCATGAGATCAGGAGATCGAGAGCATCCTGGGCAACATGGTGAAACCCCGTCTCTACTAAAACTGCAAAAATTAGCTGGATGTGGTGGGTGCCTGTAATCCCAGCTACTGGGGAGGCTGAAGTAGGTGAATCGCTTGAACCAGGGAGTTGGAGGTTGCAGTGAGCCAAGATCATGCCATTGTGCTCCAACCTGGAGACCGAGTGAGACACCATCTCAAAAAAGAAAACAAAAAAAAAATCAACAAGGCCAGGCATGGGGCTCGTGCCTGTAATGGGAGGCAGCAAATCGCTGGAGCCCAGAAGTCTCAGACCAGTCTGGGCAACATAGTGAGACCTCACCTCTACAAAAAAAAAAGTTAAAAAATTAGCTGGGCGTGGTGGTATGCATCTTAGTCCCAGCGACTTGGGAGGCTGATGTGGGAGGATGGTGTGAACCCAAGAGGCAGAGGCTGCAGTGAGCTGTGATCACACCACTGCACTCCAGCCTGGGTGACAGAGTGAGACCCTGTCTCAAAACAAAAGAGAATAAACAGCCACACATGCAGTGAGACAGGAGGGTGTGGAATCGTCCTGTGAAACCCTGAGAGGAGGACGCACGGGCAGGAGGGGACCGGCCAGCGCCTTCCCCGTGGACTGGCAGGAGACAGCGACTGTGGCGGGTGGATGGAAGGGATGGGATCCATTTTCTCGCTATGTCAGAGACTCTACACAGCCTGCCATTGAGTGGATGCTGGGAACAGATGTAAGGACCATCACAGACCCCCCGACTCATGCATTACCATGGGGGACTCAGGAGAGGGAGCAGGGCTGGGTAGGGAGCCATGGTCAAGGTGGGGGCCCACAGGCATAAACCACAGTGTCTGAGTTCTGTGAGCTCCTCCTACGTGGCAAAAGTTTTGATGGAGGCAAAGAGATGGCGTCACACAGGACTTATCAGAGCCTTTAATGTTCAACTTTCCAGCAGGGCTCGCGGGCAGTTCCACTCACGTTCTATTGAGCCTGGCTGTCCCCAAGCATTTATGAAGAACCCTTCCCAGGAATTCTGATGCTCGTTCGGGTTAGAGTCCTCGTACAGGCAACTCAGCACAGGAGCCAGGTGGGGACAGTGAAGTGACCACTCACCCCGCCTCTGCTGGCCTCCTACCCCCAGCTCAGACCCACACAGAGCAGGATTGTGCCGAGTCCCTGCTCCCGCTCTGCGTTCAGCTGAGCAGCAGGAGACCTCCACCCCAAGCATCATTAAATCTGAGTAAGCCTTTAATACCTTCTCAGGCCACAAAGCTGCATTTCCAGCCCAAGTGGCCAGCTAGAGACGCACTTCATCCTGAGGTCTGTGGGCAGAGGCCACGTCCTTCAAAGTGGTTATTAAAGAACCGGCACTGCCAGCTCCACCAGCAAAGTCCTCCTGGTCCCCAACATGAGGAGACTGGGGAGCTGAGGTTGGCAAACCCTTGCCCCAGAGCCAGAGATGCAGGGCCCATCTGGGGAACAACACACCAGCCTTCCAGCCACTTCTGGGACCCGGTTTTCCTCCCCTCCAGCCCTAGCCCTCACGGGGAAGCTGAGCCAGGGGCTTTACCTTCAGGGCGAGCCTTGGGTTTCTTCAGGCCTCCGTCCAGCATCAGCTCAAAGGCGAAGGACACATTATGGACCTGCCAAGGAAGGGGGCGGGTCAGCGGTGGGGTCCACAGCCATCCCCAGCCCAGGCCCATCCACTGCCCACTGCTTGAGGACAGCCAGTGTAGACAGGACGGAGCCTCTGGAATGCTGAGGTCCACAAGGATGAGCCCAGGGAAGCCCACAGAGTGGGCGGTCGGGGGGAGGAAGTCTGCAGAGGGCCACATGCACGTCCTAGGCGGGTCTCACTCCTCACGCTGGTGGTCTATGCTGAGAGATGAAGGGTGAGGTGTCTGGCCAGCTTTCAAGGGCTCACAGCCAACAAGAGCCTGCTCTGCCCCAGACACCTGCAACGTGATGAGAAGTCACAGTGACCCCATTTTACTTATTTACTTACTTATTTCCTTTTTTTTTTTGAGACAGGATCTGTCACCCAGGCTAGAGTGCAGTGGCAAGATCTCGGCTCACTGCAGCCTCTGCCTCCCAGGCTCCAGCCATCTTCCTGCCTCACCTTTCCAGTAGCTGGGACTCCAAGCACGCATCACTGTGTCTGGCTAATTTTTGTATTATTATTATTATTATTATTATTTTTAGAGATGGTTTTGCCACGTCGGTCAGGCTAGTCTCTAATTCTTGGGCTCCACTGATCCACCTGCCTAAGCCTCCCAAAGTGCTGGGATTATAGGCATGAGCCACAGTGCCTGGCCCACAGTGACCCCATTTTACAGAGAGGAAAACCGAGGCCCAGAGAGGATAAGTCCCGAGCAGAAGCACGCAGACCTGGGCACTGCCCCAGGAAGGGCTATAAAGAGCTGCACATGCCCAGGCGTGGTGACTCATGCCTGTAATCCCAGCACTTTGGGAGGCTGAGGCAGACAGATCACCAGGTCAGGAGTTCGAGACCATCCTGGCCAACATGGTGGCACCTCATCTCTACTAAAAATACAAAAATTAGCCGGGCATGGTGGCAGAAACCTGTAGTCCCAGCTACTCAGGAGGCTGAGGCAAGAAAATCTTTTGAACCTGGGAGGCGGAGGTTGCAATGAGCTGAGATGACACCACTGCACTCCAGCCTGGTGACAGAGGGAGACTCCACGTGCCCTCCCCACCCCAAAAAAAAAAACAGAGCTGCTCGTGAGGCTGTGTCTTTGCAGGATGGGGTGCCCTTGGGGCAGGGAGGGCCCCAGCACTGAGCAGGCACAGTGAACTGGTCAGAACTGAAGTCAGACCCATGGTGGCTGCAAGCGTCAGCCTGCAGTGTCCTGGTCCTGTTAGATGCTGCAGAAAGGTGGCCACCTCCCCACCTACGATGACTTCTCCTGATATAAAAGGGTCTGTGACTACTCAGTGCCCAGTGTACGGGAAGCTTTCATTCTGCTAGTGATGGCTGAACAGATTTAAAATAAGAGCCTTCTGGGCTGTGTAAAGACCACTGGAGACGGATGTAGGTAATGAACCAGATTACATCCAGCCACCCACCTGCCACGAGCCAAGGCTGATGGGAGGAGGGGACATCAAACAAAAACACAGATGTCATACTGCAAGGGACTTCAGGGTTCTTAGCAATCAAATGTTACGTGCAGGCACGGTGGCTCACGCCTGTAATCCCAGCACTTTGGGAGCTGAGGCAGGTGGATCACTTGAGGTCAGGCACTTGAGACTGGCCTGGCCAACGTGGTGAAACCCTGTCTCTGCTGTAATTTAAAAAATCAGCTGGGCTTGGTGGTGCACACCTGTAATCCCAGCTAATTGAGGGCTGAGGCATGAGAATTGCTTGAACCTGGGAGGCAAGGTTGCAGTGAGCTGAGATTATGCCACTGCACTCCAGCCTGGGCAACTGAGCAAGAATCTGTCTCAAAACAAAATGAAAAATCCTTTCAACAATCATATTTTCATGATTCTGAGGTCAATGAATCAGAAGCATGAACAATTTGACTTGTGATATAATTGAATAATCCACCAGGAAAAATCGGCTTCCCTTGGTTAATCAAACGTACAGCACTGGAAAACAGCGGGGGTGCTTCGGAAAAGCTTCCACAATGTACGTGGCCTTTGCTCGGAGAAGCAAAGTGGTGAATGGTGTTGTGCCAGCGCCAACTGCGAGAGGGCCTGGCTAGACATGGAGTCTGTGGGGAAGACACCGCCCGGCAGGAGGGCAGGCCATGTCCACCCCGGAGGCGGGGAGGGTAAGCAAACCGAGACCATGCTCCAGAGACCAACTCGGAAACTACCAGTGAGAACACCAGGCAACAGGGCAGATACCCCAACCCTGCAGGATAGCCTGCCTGGATATGGGGGTGGGCTGCAGCAGGGCTAGGCCTGAGGGTGCCCAAACACTGGAAATGGGGAAGGAGTAAAACAGCCTGTGTGGAGGGTGCAGAGAGCAGTTCCCCCAAGGAGAGAGCAGGGAGCAACCTGTGGATGCCAGCGCCCACCATGGGGCAGGTGCATTCGGCACAAGCTCCCTTTCCCCTCCCGGCCCTGTGTGAGGTTGGGTACCATCTTCCTTCCCAGAGGAGGGCGCTGGGGACATCGGTGCCCTAAAAAGGCACAGGGCTCAAAGGGATGGAACCAGGACTGAAACACATTTAAATCTGATCTGGATTCTGTGCCCATTCTCCTCCAAGAGCCTCCTGCCTCGGCTCCCCTTGCAACACAGGTCCCTTTAGCTGACCACGGTCCATGTCATCGAATTAGCTCTCACACATGTGCACACGCACACATACACACTCACGCACACACAACAGGCCTGGCCCCAAATGGAGATGCAGACAGGATAGCAAAGAGGGGGAACAGAAAGAAAAGATGCTGTTAGATGCCGCAGAAAGCTGGCCCCCTCCCCACCTACCATGACTTCCCCTGAAATAAAAGCGTCTATTACTACTCAGGTATGTTTCTTTTAAGGAAAGATTCTTTCCCCGTGTGAAAGTTAGCACCAGTTTGGACCAGTCTCTTTTCGTGCCTCTCCCATACGCCTCTGAAGCCTGAGGAATCCTCTTCCATGCAGAGAAGGGGGGATGCTCAGGAGGAGCTGGGGATGAGATGCATGACACGTGGAGATGCTCAGAGATGGCTGGAGAGTGTGATCGGGCGATGAGGTGGTCACCCCTGCCCCAGGAGAGAACAGCTCAAGGGGCGAGCAAAGCCCCTTCCAAGCCCCTTCCAAGCCCCTTCCAAGCCTCACTGCTCTGCAGACACTCAGCCCTGCAGTGACTGGTTTGGAAGTGAGATTTTCCTTCTGCTTTCTTCTCAGGCTGAGGAAATGCTGGGCAGGAAACTGCCACCGTCCCATGCCTGTCCTCTCTCAGGGCCCTGCCTCTGCCTCTGCCCTCAGCCATCTCCCATGCCCCGCAGGACAGGATCAGGGCAGAATCCCAGCACGCAGCTCCTGGCGAGGCCTGGGGACCACCCAGCCCGACCCTGACTGCAGTGGGAGCCGCCAAGGCCCAGCGAAGATCAGGCCATACACATCCCTGCTTCAAGAAAGCCACATGGGCAGAAATCCTTCTCTCCGCAATTCAAAAGGTTTCAGTCAACCTGGCCGGGTGAGGAAAGAATAGAAGGTTCTGGAATAGGAGTCAACCCTCCTGGCTCTGCTGTTGCTGGCCATGCAAACCTGGGCTGGCCTCGAAGCCCTCCTGAGATTCCCTGTCCTCGTCCAGTAAGGCTGAAGGGATCAGCTGAGGGGAAGCAACTCGTGTTTTCTTCTAGGAAACATCTCCACGTCTCCAGGGTACACCCCACTCCACAGAGACAGGGAGCCTGCAGAGTCTCCCAAAATGATGACCAAGGGGTGCAAGGCACTCAGCACGTGGCCAGTGTAGGATAAGACTCCACGGTGGCTTTGCAACAGAAAGCCAGGGATGCCAGGCACGTTGGCTCACGCCCGTAATCCCAGCACTTTGGGAAGCTGAGGTGGGTGGATCACCTGAGGTCAGGATTTTGAGGCCATCCTAGCCAACATGGAGAAACCCTGGCTCTACTAAAAAGACAAATTAGCCGGGTAAGGTAGCAAACACCTGTAATCGTAGCTACTTGGGAGGCTGGGGCAGGAGAATCACTTGAACCTGAGAGGTGGAGGCTACAGTAAGCCGAGATTGCACCATTGCACTCCAGACTGGGCAACAAGAATGAAACTGTCTTAAAAAAAAAAAAAAGAAGCCAGGCCATTCTCACACTTCTGAGGTAGCTCACAGGGCAGAAGCCTACAGGCTCTGAGCTGTCCAACGTGATTTTTTGTTTTTTAATCCAATGCAATTGTTTAAAACCATAAGCCATGACTACCCTCGGGACAGCAGCTCATGATGTATCTCTGCTTTTGCTCACTGAACCTCAGTCCCTCCTCCAAAAATGTGGAGCAGCTGTAAGGACTCCCAGGGCCAGAGCAAACGCATCTCAGCGTCTCAGCCCACAAGAGACATGAGCAGGGCAGGTCAGCAACATCCCGTCTGCAAGCAGTTTTGAACACATGGGTGCTGGGCCTAGCCTGAAGCGGGTGAGTCCTCCACAGCAGGGGACCACCCACCTGTCCAGGGGTTGTGAGGACTGTAAGATAGATAACAAATACCATGGGCCCATGGAGACTTGACAGCAGCTGCCATTATGACCATCATACCATGAGGAAAAAGGGGGAAAAATGCAGGGGCCGGAGGAGGAACTCCTCCCATCCCCCCATCCTCCCATCTTCCCATTCCCCCATCCCTCATCCTCCCATCCTCCCATCCTCCCATCCTCCGAAGCTGCTGACATCCTCCCATCTCCAGACACCGGCAGAGCCACGCCACCACCCCAGGCTCCCGTTCTCCTGAGTGAATAGGATGAATGGTGTGCTGCGTGCTGTACCTGAAAATAGCCTTCCCTTCCTCGCTGCGATTCAGAGGGGAAAGCAGATGACTCAAGCCTCCTCAAGCCTCGCAGGCCAGGGCAGCAATCGTCAAAGACTTTCATCCCAGTTTCAAAGGGAAGAAGGCCAGGGCCCAGGAGATGACGCCTCTGACATTTGTACAAAGCCTTGTCTTGGAAAGAAACCAGCTCTAAGTCTCCTCGCTACACTCACTGTTCTTGCCAGCGTTCTTATTAGTTTGAACAAAGAAAGGAACTCTCCAAAAGAATGTTTCTGCAACCAGCGTGTCAGGGCCCGGAGATGCAGGAGCGTCTTCACTGCATTGTCTGCCCTTTCATTCCCAGGATGACAGCACAGGCACCCATGTTTCCTGGTGAGTTCTGCACAATTCTGCTCATTCCCTCTGCATTCCCTCTTGCTCTTGCACACTCGTCTCTCTCTGTCTCTCTCTCTCTCTCTCTCTCTCTCTCTCTCGATTCAACATGGACTCCATGTGCCAAGACCTCTCTAATCTGTCCTGATTCCATCTCAGCAGGCAAGACAGGAACATTTGGCCACAGCAAACAGACTGCAATGTGCCGGAAGTGGGCAGATTGATAAACACTGGCCCCATTTCTGCTATTTCTCTGGCTGCCACCACCAGCTTACATTGTCTGCCTCCCTGACTCATGGGTCTAACACTTTGGGAAAATAAAATGACAGACGCCCGTGAATCCAAAGCAACATAGACTATCCATGGCCAAGTTTTTAATGGCAATGCACTAAATACTGCCACGAGCGGCTTCACTGCGGAAGCCCTGGCAGAGAGCAGACAGCAGGGAGGAGCCCACGCACAGGGCAGCCACAGTGGGACCGGGGGCGTGGGCCAGCCCATTTGAAAGGAATGACCCAGATGACCCTAGCTGAGAAATTTTCCCAAGAAAACAATCCACAGGGATGAAGAAACAAACTCTATGTCAAAAGATGTTCTGTTGTTTCAGTAGGAAAAAAAAAATAGAAACACTTTCAAGTTGATGGCCAAGAATGGGGAATGGGGAGACACTGGTAACGGAGCCATGCTTGGGACTTTGTGCCACCACTGGACACGGCATTTGGGAAGCTTGGGAAGCAGCAGGGAAAACCACAGGCACTGGATCTGCAGCAGAACAGGGAAAGGGTTTACAACTCTACTAAGATGTAATCACAATTATTAAAAACTACACGGTCCCGGCCGGGTGCTGCTGCTCACGCGTGTAATCTCAGCGCTTTGGGAGGCCGAGGCAGGAAGATGACACGGTCAGGAGTTTGAGACCAGCATGGCCAATATGTTGAAAACCCATCTCTACTAAAAATACAAAAATTACCCAGATGTGCTGGCAGGCGCCTGTAGTCCCAGCTACTCAGGAGGCTGAGGTAGGAGAATCACTTGAACCGGGAGGCAGAGGTTGCAGTGAGCTGAGATCACGCCACTGCACTCCAGCCTGGGCAACAAGAGCGAGACTCCATCTCAAACAACACTCCAGCCTGGGCAACAAGAGCGAGACTCCATCTCAAAAAACAAAACCAAAAAAAAAAAAAAACTACACAGTCTGTGGAAAAGACCCCAAATAAAATGTGGCAAACAAAACTCAGATGCGTCGCGCACTGCTGAGGGGTTATTTCTTAGCTGAGAGTTCCATCTCATTGCAGTATCACTTGTGCGATGTTTACTTTTTGAAGAATGCAGCCAGGCCGCAGAAAGAGCTGCCAGGATGTTATATGCCCTGCATTTCAATGAGTGTTTCTTGAGCCACTACCGAGGATGGAGACCATGCACATACCTTCTGATCGAAGCTTTCCGGGGTCAGGTAGAAGTTGTGGAGAGGAACAAAGTAGTCTTCCAGGAGGCCCATTAGCAGAACCAGATACACGCCATCTGCAAACTGCAGAGAAAGACTCATGATGTTTCCGGGCGGGGTATGGGGTTGGCAAATACGTTGCACAAACTCAAGGGGGGCATATTTTTTTATTCTGAGACAGAGTCTCTCTCTGTCACCCAGGCTGGACTGATGCAATCAAGCCTCACTGCCGCCTCGACCCCCTGGGCTCAGGTGATCCTCCCATCTCAGCCTCCCAAGCAGCTGGGACTATAGGTGCACACCACCACGTCTGGCTAACTTTTTGGTTTTGCTTTGACAGAGTTTTGCTCTTGTCACCCAGGCCGGAGTGCAATGGCACCATCTCCACTCACTGCAACCTCCGCCTCTGGGTTCAAGTGATTCTCCTGCATCAGCCTTTGTATTTTTTATAGAGACAGGGTTTGGCCATATTGCCCAGGCTGGTCTTAAATTCCTAGGCTCAAGTGATCTGCTTGCCACAGCCTCTCAAAGTGCTAGGATTACAGGTGAGAGCCACTGCACCTAGCCGGAAATATTTTAAAGTAAAGCAATCCATCCCTCCCTTCACTTCAGGCAGGAGAATCTGGAATCAAGTGAAGGCATGATCATGAAATCCTTTGAGACCCGGCACCTCATCTAGGAAAAGCAAAAGGGCTCTAATACATGAGCACTGCAAATACTAAATATGATGAGATGAGTGTTTGCAGCTGCCTAGTTAGGACTGTGCCTTTGGAACCGTCCCCTGCTTCTGGCCCCAGGGATAGCACTGACTCCCATCGCTCAGGGTTATCATAAAGGCACAGCGAGATGGCGGGCAGGGAGCCCGCAGCACACGTGAGTGCTCCCTCAGCATCAGCTGCTGGAATCATTCATTCCGATCTGCAGGGCGCAGAGGTGGGACCAGGTGGCCCTCACTGACTCTGTCTTACAGCAGAGACCACAGTGAGTGCAGCCCCAGCTTCCATGGGTCTAGAGATACTGTCCAACATGGTAGCCAATGGCCACATGCAGCTATTTAAATAAAAAATGTTTGTGTTTGAATGTTGCTGACTTATTCTTTTTTGTTGTGATAAAATATACATAGGCTGAAATTCGCCATCTTAACCACTTGTAAGTTGTGGGAAGTAGAAAAGTTCCTCTTCAAATTTTCTTTCCTGTTAAAGAATAAATGTGCTAATAACTTTGTTCAAAGTCCTCTCCTCTCTAGCTGTTAGACGTGCCATGCTTATAGGCATATGGCACATTCTATGTCCTTGTACTTTAACCAAGACATCAGTACTGAACGTGCTCACAGGCATGTCCCAGCTCTCCACTGCTTTTACCTGTTTAAAAACGTTTTAAGTTATTAGCCAGTCCGGTTTCAGTTGAGGTCTGGCTCCAGCCAATGGAGATCAGACACAGCAGTGAGGATGACCCCAAATGCGTAAGGGATAAACATGTCTGCTTTCCTCTGTTCATTATACTCTCATGGCCGGATGGCTGGCGAGGGTACCCTTCCTGCAGTGCAGGAAGTAAAAATTGCTTGCTGAGAGATCCTTTGTCTCAGTGCTGATTTCTCTTCGTGGCACCGAGCATCTATTTCCAACATAAGTGCACGGGTCAGTGGCAGTAAGTGCATTCTCATCGTTGGGAATGCACTCGCTCACACCCACACATCTCCAGAACTTCTTCATGTTCCCAAAGTGAGACTCTGTCCCCCAGGTCTCTACTCTCTCCCCAGGCCCTGAGAACCACCAATCATTCTACTCTCTGTCTCTATGAATTTCAGTCCTCTGGGTATCTCATGTAAATGGAATCACATAGCCATTTGTCTTTTTGTACCTTGCCTATGCTGACTCTTCTCTTTAGTTAAATTGTGGTAAAAACATACCATCACATTTACCATCTTAACTACTTTTAAGTGTCCAATTCAGTCATGTCAGGTACATTCACGTTGTTGTACAATCTCCAGGATTCTTAAATCTGACTGTTTCTAAAAATTCATTAAAATTAAAAATTTCATGTCTCAGCAGCATGACCACATTTCGGGTGCTCAGTAACCACGTGTGGCCAGTGGCTGCCGTGCTGGCTGGCACAGCTACAGGACACTTCCATCATGAAAGAAAGGTCTGTTCATCAGTGCTGGTCTGGAAGATTCTCAGGGAGAACAACTGGAGAGACGAGAGGGGCTGGGGTACCTGGGAAGCCTCCAGCTCCCTGAGACCAGCAACAATTGCAATGGATAAAACTAGAACTCAAAGATGGGAGGGTGTTTTATTGAAAACAGCAGCAGCAGCAGCAGGCCCCTCCTAGGTAGACCTCCAAGGCCCCTATCCTGTTGGTACTTTAAGATGAGAAGTCAAGGCCAGGTGCAGTGGCTCACACCTGTCATCCCAGCATTTTGGAAGGCCGAGGTGGGTGGATCATTTGAGGTCAGGAGTTCGAGACCAGCCTGGTCAAGATGGTGAAACTCCATCTCTACTAAAAATACAAAAAGAAAAATTAGCTGGGCTTGGTGGATCTATGCCTGTAATCCCAGCTACTCAGGAGGCTGAGGCAGGAGAATTGCTGGAACCCAGGAAGTAGAGGTTGCAATCAGCCGAGATTGTGCCACTGCAGAGCCTGGGCAACAGAGCAAGACTCCTTCTCAAAAAAAAAAAAGATAAAAAGTCAAAATCACAAACATCCAATATCAGAAGCCCTGACCTTTAGAAGAGGAAGGTACAACTAGAGCATAAAGCACGAAGCAATGCCAGTGGGCCACAGTCCCTCATGGGACCCAGGATAGGGTCTGAGCCCTGAATTCAACCCGCTGTCAGTTGATGGGCAAATGGCACTTGCTCTGCACGTCACAAACCTCGGCCTTCCATACCACAAAACAGCCAGCCACTCCTCTCATTAAGGAGATCAGAGGGTTTGAAGGACTTTTTTTTTTTTTTTTTTTTTTTTTGAGGAGTCTCGCTCTGTCACTCAGGCTGGAGTGCACTGCTGCGATCTCAGCTCACTGCAACCTCCGCCTGCAGGGTTTATGCGATTCTCCTGCCTCAGCCTCCTGAGTAGCTGGGACTATAGGTGTCCACCACCAACCTGGCTAATTTTTTGTATTTTTAGTAGAGACGGGGTTTCACTGTATTGGCCAGGATGGGTTCAATCTCCTGACCCGTGACTGCCTGCCTTGGCCTCCCAAAGTGCTGGGATTACAGGCATGAGCCACCACGCCCGGCTGAAGAACTCCTTTAAGTCTGTCTCCACAGGGAAGCTTCGTGCCCACAGCATCTTGGTCAAGCGTGTTGGCATTTTCCCACCAGAATAACACCGAGCTGGCTTGTGCACAGAGGCCAGAACCCATGTTCTGTGGACTAACCTCCAGGGAACTGAAGCTGCCTTGTGAACGTGAATGAAGGCGCCAACCCACACCTCTCCCCAGGAGGTCTGGGGAGGCTACACTGCTGCGCCCGCAGGCCCCGAACTTCCTTCCACTGTGTCTCCTCCCTGTCCCAGTACACGGGGTCACAGGAAGGCAGGAGGGACCGCCACATGGAAAGGGCAGGGCCTGGGGCCCCCGCTGTGAGCAGGTGACCCTTCACTCTCACAAGCACCCAGGGTGGTGGTCTCACTCAGCAACCTGCTGTGCAGCTCCGTGGGGAGCAGGATCCCCAGAGGCCCCGAGACCCCACAGCTGCCTCCTCATCAGCAGAGCTAACCCCTGCCAAGCCCCGCCCACGCTGATCTCAGCCGCTGTCTCAGCCTATCCTCACACTGCCATCATCTCCAGTTCAACCCTGTGGACAGAAGCTCAGGGAGGCTGAGGGGCTCACTCTCTGTCACGCAGAGGCAGAGGACCTGTCACCATCACACAGCAGGCACGCTGACCACAATGTCAGAATGGTTTGGAAATGAGGGAAAACACACGCATACACCACATACATACCACACAGAGACTACACAAACCACACACACCACACACCACAGACTGCATAAACCACACTCACATGCACATCACACAGGCTATGTAAACCACACATATCATACACACTATATAAACCCCACACATCACATACCACAGACTACATAACCCACACACACACGTCACACAGACTACATAAACCACACACACACACACCTCCACACACTACATAAACCACACACACACCACATACAGTACACAAACAACACAAAGACACAGACTACATAACCCACACACACACACCACACACCACATACCACACAGACTACATAACCCACACACACACCACACACCACACAGACTCATAAACCAGACACACCACAGACTATATAAACCACACACACACACCACACAGACTACATAATACACACACACACTACATAAACCACACACACACCACATACTACACAAACCACATACACACTACACAGACTACATAACACACACACACCACACAGACTCCATAAACCACACACACACACCACAGACTACATAACCCACATAAACACCACACAGACTCATAAACCAGACACACCACACAGACTACATAAACCACACACACTACAGACTACATAATCCACACACACCACACAGACTACATAACCCACACACACCACAGACTACATAACCCACACACACACCACACACCACACAGACTACATAAACCACACACACACACCACACAGACTACATAACCCACACACACACTCACACACACTACATGAACCACACACACCACACTACACAAACCACACACACTACACAGACTATATAATCCACACACCACACAGACTACATAACCCACACACACACTCACACACACTACATGAACCACATACACCACACTACACAAACCACACACACCACACAGACTACATAATACACACACCACACAGACTACATAACCCACGCACACACCACACAGACTACATAACCCACGCGCACACACACACACACACCAGACTACATAACACACACACCACATACTACATAAACCACACACACCACACACCACACAGACTCATAAACCAGACATACCACACAGACCACATAAACCACATACACACACCACACAGACTACATAACTCCCACACACACCCCCACACACTACATAAACCACACACACTACACAAACCACACACACACCACAGACTACATAATCCACACATAACCAGACTACATAACCCACACACACACCACACAGACTACATAACCCACACACACACACCAGACTACATAACACACACACCACACACTACATAAACCACACACACACACTACACAAACCACACACACCACAGACTCATAAACCACACAAACCACACAGACTACATAAACCACACACACACACACACACACACACACACCAGACTACATAACCCCCCCACACACACCAGACTACATAACCCCACACACACACACACACACCACATACTACATAAACCATACACACACCACACACACTACACAAACCACACACATACCACACAGACTACATAACCCACACGCACCACAGAGACTACATAACCCACACACACACCACAGACTCATTAACCACACACACCACACAGACTACATAAAACACACACACACACACACACACACACTACATAAACCACACACACTACACAAACCACACACACACCACACAGACTACATAACCCACACATACACCACACAGACTCATAAACCACACACACCACACAGACTACATAACACACACACACTACATAAACCACATACACTACACAAATCACACACACCACACAGACTACATAACCCACACACTCACCACACACCACACAGACTCATAAACCACACACACCACACAGACTACATAAACCACACACACACACCACAGAGACTACATAACCCCCACACACACACCACACATACTACATAACCCACACACACTACATAAACCACACACACACCACACACACTACATAAATCACACACACACCAGGCTACCTAAGCCACACACAAACACCACACAGACTACATAAACCACACACACACCACACACAGACACACACACAGAGAAATGGACACACAGAGAAACCAGGGCCTCTCTGACTCCCAGGGCATCAAGACATTAATGATTTATAGTCTTTATAAATGATATATGATATTTATACAAATACCCAAATTCCCTTGCAACAACAACAAAAAAAAATCCCTGCCTTTCTGTGGCCAGTTACCTCTTCTGGTGGGCCAATGATTAAACATATGTGTAAGACTCTGTATAGTGTGATAATAGGAAAAAAACGTCGATATTGAGTAAATAGAAATAAATGCAAATTTAATTTCAGAGTCTCAATCTAAGAGGCTCAGCTGCTCAGAGCGATGTGCAGGCCCCTCTGAGAAGGGATGTGGGGATAGGTGGGATGGATGTGGAAGAGCAGTGCCCGTCACCGCCCCGTGACGGTACCAGGGGCTCCCATGCAGCAAACCTTCCCGGGTCTTCAGAGAGGGCGGTGTGGGCTTTGCTCTAATGACTCCACTTCTAGGCGTTTATCCTGAAGAAGCAGACCGGGGCACAGACAGCTGTACACAAAGATGCTCTCTGCACTACTGTTTACAGGAGCAGAAAAGCATCCAGTTGTGAGGCGCTGCTTTAATGAAGTGCAGTGCAGCCTTCCAGCTGATGAGATATACTTCCCATCTCATGGGAAGTGACAAAAGACAGGTGAGGTGGCTCACGCCTGTAATCCCAGCACCTTGGAAGGCCAAGGTGGGCGGATCATGAGGTCAGGAGTTTGAGACCAGAGTGGCCAACACAGTGAAACCCTGTCTCTACTAAAAATACAGTTAGCTGGGTGTGGTGGCAGGTGCCTGTATTCCCAGCTACTCAGGAGGCTGAGGCAGGAGAATCGTTTGAACCAGAGAGGCGGAGGCTGCAATGAGCTGAGATGGTGCCACTGCACTCCAGCCTGGCTGACAGAATGAGACTCTGTCTCAAAAAAAAAAAAGTGACAAAATATAGATAGATGGATAGATCGAGCAAGGAAAAAAGAATCAGACAGGAACACACACATACACACAGACACACACATACACTTTCTCTTACACCAAAAGATGTCCACAGTGTAGCTAGTGATACAAAGCACATTACAAAACAGTGGACAGCAAGATCCACCATCATTTAGGGAAATACATTTATGCACAAAAAAAATCTAGAAAAATACACACCCAACCACGAACTGCAGTTAGTTACCCCCGAGGGTCTGAAGGGGAGGGGTCTGCAGAAAAGGATAAAGGAGGATTTTTACTTTTCACCTCCCCTGCTTCTGGGGGCTCACATCTCAAACAGAAAACAATCCGAGGCTGAATGCACGATATTTGTAAACTGCGGAAAACAATACACAAATAAACAGACACATTAAAAACAGACCGCGATGCTGTCACAGACAGACCCACACTGCCTGCGACTCGCTGTCCACGTAGAGAGTAGGTCTGAACAAAACCCTCTGCACAGTCGTCTCCGGGCGATGGGCTTACAGATGGTTTTTATTTGTTTTGCTTATCTGCATTTTCAGACATTTCTACAATGAACCTGAATTACTTTTTTAATTAGAAAAGCAAATGAGAAAAGTTAAAGAAGGAGAAGGGAATGAATTTGGCTGCCCTGGGGTTTAAGAAGGATCAGCTGTGCGTTAGGGATGTCTGCATCAGGAGCTCAAAAGCCTCCGCAGCCAAGCACCCTGCTAATCCTGGGAAAATTGTATTTTGTCTTTAATGCTCGCCGAGTGCTCAAAAACATACTTTCCCGACACTCCTGTAGCTCTGAGTGGGGGTTGGGGCTGGAGGAGTAAACTTGATATACAGAAGGAATGTGTTATATGTACTGACCAGGAGGACATTTGCCAGGTCCCCGCCACAGGGTGACAGCGGCACTGAGCGGAGGCTGAAGGGGCCAGAATGTTCTTTTTCTTTCTCTTTTTTGAAAGTGAGTCTCGCTCTTGTTGCCCAGGCTGGAGTGCAATGGTGCAATCTCAGCTCACCACAACCTCTGCCTCCCAGGTTCAAGCGATTCTCCTGCCTCAGCCTCCAGAGTAGCTGGGACTATTACAGGCACGCACCACCACACCCAGCTAATTTTGTATTTTTAGTAGAGACAGGGTTTCTCCATATTGGTCAGGCTGGTCTTGAACTCCCGACCTCAAGTGATCCACCCACCTCGGCCTCCCAAGGGCCAGCACGTTCTAGATAGAGGAATTGCAGGTGCCAAGGCCCTGTGGTGGGCTGGGGTGTTAGGGGGTTGAATAAATAACACCCTCAGGTGTTTTGGGGTTTTGCGTCTCCCAGAAAAAGACGCAGTGGAACCCTAATCACCAGACCTGTGAATGTGGCGTATTGGAAACAGGTTTACAAAGATGCAGTCAGGTAAAGATGAAGTCATGGGCGGGCTCCCATCCAGCGTGACCAGGTCCTGGTTAAATGGGGAAATCTGGACACAGAGACTCGCACACAAGGACACACCGATGCGTGTACAAGCCGAGGAAGCCAATGATCCCAGCAAAAACCCAGAAGCTGGGAGAGAGACCAGGAACAGATCCTCCTGATGGCCTTGGAGGGAACCGACCCGGACCACACCTTGATTTTGGATTCTGAGCCTCCAGCACTCCAGGACACAGAGGTCTGTTGTTTCAGCCACTTGGCTTGTGGTGCTTTGCCGCAGCAGCCCCAGAAAAGGAAGACAGAGGGGCTGAGAAGGCCTCGTGGTTATTTCTGCCCATGCCACAGGAATTCCTTGCAAGATGAGCAAACTGGAGCCAGCTTTGTTCACCCGCCCCACCTGGGATGAAAACGCTGAGTGAAAACAGTGGCGGGCAAAACCGCGTATACCTGGGTCTCCAGTTCCGTCACCTCCAGATTCAGCTTGTTCAGGTGCTTGTTCACAAAAGTGATGAGAGACTGCCGAGAACAAAAGAGACACAGAAGCCATGAGTGGCCGCGTGCAGGCCCCGTCTGGAGGGGCAGGCTTGACCTCTGCCAGCCCCGGCGCTGTGAAACGCTTTCATCATCTCCTGTTTGCTGAAATTAAAAGCCCGTGTTTCAAACGCAACATCCCAACAATAGCCCCTAGTTTTCCTTTTTTCTTTTTTTGAGACGGAGTCTCACTCTGTCGCCAGGTGCCAGGCTGGAGTGCAATGGCACAATCTCGGCTCACTGCAACCTCTGCCTCCTGGGTTCAAGCAATTCTCCTGTCTCAGCCTCCCGAGTAGCTGGGATTACAGGCATGCGCCACCATGCCCAGCTAATTTTTTTTTTTTTTTTTTTTTTTTTAGTAGAGACGGGGTTTCACCATGTTGGCCAGGATGGTCTCAATCTCTTGATCTCGTGATCCACGTGCCTCGGCCTCCCAAAGTGCTGGGATTACAGGTATGAGCCACCGCGCCCGGCCTAGCCCCTAGTTTTCATGGCACCATGCCCGTACCTGTCCTGGCTACGCGTGTCCCTGTTCACCAACCCATGCACGCATATGCTGATCCGCACACGTGTGCCATATTTAACAATCACACTGAAGAACACTCGGTGCTCTTAAGAAAGATACAAAACTGCCAGGGGAGGATCATTACATTTGCAAATGTATCTTAGAGGTGATCTGGAACTGTGAATAGCACACTCAGAAGACTGACAGGGAGGTGCTGCTGCCTTGGGCCACGCCTATCAAGGTTTTTTCCCTTTTTGTTTTTTTGAGATGGAGTTTTGCTCTTGTTGCCCAGGCTGGAGTGCAATCACGCAATCTCAGCTCACTGCAACCTCCACCTCCCAGGTTCAAGGGATTCTCCTGCCTCAACCTCCATAGTAGCTGGGATTACAGACATGCACCACCACGCCCAGCTAATTTTGTATTTTTAGTAGAGACGGAGTTTCTCCACGTTGGTCAGGCTGGTCTCGAACTCCCGACCTCAGGTGATCCGCCCAGTTGGGCCTCCCAAATTGCTGGGATTATAGGCGTGAGTCACCATGCCCAGCCCACCTGTGGATTTTCGGTGCATGGGGAGATCCACTCAGGGGGTTCTCTCCAGGCGGCAGGGATTTTCTGAGCCCTGTTATGTAGGTACCAAGGGGCACTGGCTTCTCTCCAGCAAAATTTAAATCCTGTCACCTGTAATTCCTCAGCGACTGAACCCAACTTTTCTGGAAATTCAATACCACCACCACTGCCCATGATATGATTTCTAACCCATTCTGCTCAAATTTACTGAGCAACTACTATGTGCCAAGCATGCTGCTTGGTGCTAAGGACAGAAACACAGTAAAGAGAGCTCCATCCCCGGCCCCTGACACCAGGCCTGTGATGTAGTTCTCCATATGCATGTAGTAGTGGGACAGAGACATCAAGAGATAGGGCACTGCAGGGAAACACACACTGCAGGGGAGATTTCATGAGCCAGAGGTGTGCGGACCCCCATTAAGACCTAGGAGAGGGGGCATCGGAGCTGGACTTGAGGGTGCGCCAGTGCCAAGTGGGAGTGAGCTGAGTGGGTACCCAGGGGCATATGGGACAGAGACTTGGACCCCAGAGGGCTGAGGTCTCTAGGTAGACACAGAGCTGTGGGGCATCACTGCCAGGGCAGAAGAGAGGGGGATGAGGGCATCTGGAAGGGATCCAGGGCCTGGCAACTTCCAACCTCCAGGTTTCTGGGGACAGAGCATGCTCAGAGGACCAAGCCCAACTGACAGACCCTCTGTTACCAGCCAGGCTGGGACCCTAAGTGTGACATGGTAAAAGCCCCATAAAACTGCATACCTCAACCATACCTCGGCTTTCTGTTGAAACTGCTCTCTGTAACCCAAATGTGACAGGCAAGCAGTCAATTAAGGACTGTAATTTCCACCCTACCCAGACAATGTGTGAACAAATGCTAATCTTGACTTTTGTGAACCACTTAAGTAACCATCAGAATGTCAAAAGTCCCCTGGCCCTTGGAGTGTCCGGGACCCCTCACCCTCATCTTCGCCCAGGAGGTGATTTACAGAATCCACTAGCCCTCAGAACCTCTGAAGCCCCTCACCCCCACCCCTGCTCCTCACCCTCACTCCTGAGGTGGTTTTACGGGTATAAAAGGTCTTGACACCCTCCTTTCGGGGCTACGGGTTGGAGAGACTCGAGTCCTCCGTGGCCGCCGGCAATAAAGACCCTGCAATTTGGAACACTTTTGTCTTGGTGTTGACTTTCTATGCTCAGGCCAGTATAACACTAACCAAGGAGGAACCCTGAGGAGCTGCAGAGCCCAGCTTGACAGGAAGGGGAGGGTAGGAAACTCCTCCCACCTGTCTAGGGGTGGCCCAGGGGCTTCCTCAGGGACTGCCCCAGCCTAGGGGGGAGAGAGAGACAGAGACAGAGACAGAGACAGAGAGACATCTGCAAACACTTTGGGGTCTTCAGGCTGTGGTTGATGTGGGTGGGAATAGGAGGGGACGACCCAGGGAGAAACCTACAGATGGGGGGAGGGACCCCTGATTTCATTCTGGGGCCCAGAGAGCCACAAACACCGAAACTTGCATGTGGAGGTGAGGACAGGGCATGCTGGAGTGGGAAGCTAGCAAGCAAAACAAGATTCCGTCTTGTCTCCTTCCTTCCTTGCCCGTGGCTACAGTGCCCAAAATGTGTCTTTTGAAGAATGAATTAACATTGTATCTACTGAGAGATGAAAGGGACCTTAGGCTACACCATTTTCAATGCGCTGCAGGCGAAGCCCATGCACAGAATCTCAGTTTATTTTCAGGTCCCCTGAGAGGTAGGTAACATCCCTGTTTCCACTTGACAGATGGGGAAACTGAGGCTGGGGGTATAATCTCGCCCCTTGCCAGAGGTCACACAGCTGATAATTGGGGGAGCTGGATTTGATTCATTCCCTGAACCAGTTCTGTCAGGGCCTCTGGGGGCCACATGTGACGGGGTGGAGGTGGGGGCCTCTGAGGCTCCAAGTGTATCCCTCACCACCCAGGAGTGCTCAGAAGGCTTTGTCCCAGAAGGACCATTAGCACAGTTCCAACAGCCTTTTACAAAGTGCCTCCAAGAATGGAGGATCTCATTGTTCAAACCCAGCCCAACATTTTCCCAAAGTGGGTTCCACAGAAATATAACACCTTCCGCCCCAAAATGGATAAATTGCACTCGCAACAAACACCTTTGGAAAATGCTTCCTACCAAGCTCCCTCTTGGAGAAATACAGTACTGGTCAGCCTATTAAAGGCTCTGACAAGTCCTGCACTAAGAAAGTTGTTTGGGTAAACTCTCCTAGAAAGGAGAACTCCTTCACCTGCACCATGGGTAGAAATAAGTGCTCCTCCGATGTTATGGGAAGAAGGGATGCATGCGCATTCACCCCACTGCAGCCTCCTGAATGGGACGCCTGCAGGTAAGTTAATGTACAGCTAATGGGCCCCTGTCCCTTTTGAGGGGAACACGCCTTTCTGGCAGGTCCCCCAAAGCTGAGCACTACCAGCACGCACCTCCAGAGACTTGGCGTTTTTTTCCATCCACAGATTGACCAGCAGACTGCCTGGGCTGGTGAGGGCCCATCCTCCGTCTGGAGGGAAACGGGCCAAGTCCATGCATGGCACGGCTCAGCCGCACAGGCCTGCGTGTTTACGGGGCAGGCAGGAGATGGTAATGAGGCCAGCGAGAGCAGCAGGCTGACATGCTTAAAAACATTTCCACATTGAAAAAAGGCCTCGAGTCAGAAAGAACTGCTGGCTGGGTAATTCACTTAACAGAAGTGGAGCGGGTGGACAGGAAGATACCCAGGGAGCAGAGATGTTGAGTTAAAAGGCGCTAATTTTATGCACTGTGGTTAGGTTTTCTGACTGTAATTACATTTCAATCCATGTGGCAAACATTTCTGAGATTCCAAACATTTCCCCACCTTCTTCCCAGCGGGCATTTGTGCCGTCAAAAAGCTGGAGCCAGAGGAGAACACATCCAACCCCCTACCAAGAGCTTACCTTCTTCACCACGCTGAGCTTGTCCGGGGCGTGGTCGAACAGCGTGTCGAAGGCGTCCCGCTCTGAGGACATGCACAGAGACACAGAGGAGCAGTTATGGAGGCCCGCGGTGCTGCCCTAATCCTGGGCCCCCCAGGGACATGCCAGCTTCTGATCCCTGAGGAGGTTCAGCCCGAACTCCCACACCTGCCTAGAATCCTTCCAATTCCTGCCAGAATGAAAGAGCTGACCCAGACGATCAGTCCTAGCCAAACCAAGACCAGCATGCGCGCTTCGGCACAACCAGAACAGCATGGACTAGAGGCTGCAAAGGGTCCCTTCCACCTGCTCGTTACCTTTTCACATGAAACACATAGATGGCACCTGGCATCCGCCCCTGTCATGTCCTAGGACTTGAGGCGTCCTGAATTCTCCCTGTTCCCATACTCCTTGTCTACCACCAAATGGCACCTGTGTATTCAACCACATCCTCCGCGGCCGTGGCCCCACTGCTCACACATCACTGCTCCTTGCCTGGGAGCAGGTGCAGCCTCCTACTCCACTCCCGGCCCCTGATTCCTTCTTCCCAGCAGGCAGAGTGAGCCCTTCAAAGTGCAAATAGAATCATTTGTTCCCCCCTCCACTCCCACCACAACGAAAACCCTCCAACGACTTCTTATGCTTAGAATAAAATCCACCCTCTCTCCCATGGGCCATGGGACACTCAGATAAAATCCATCCTCTCTGTCATGGGCCATGGGACAGTCGGGCTCAGAGTCATCCTCCTACATGCACCCTCAGTGACTTCACCCACTAACCGGCCTCCCAGCTGCTCCTGACACTGGTGCGCACCTGCCTCAGAGCCTTTGCACCTGCTATCATGGAGTGAGGTCCCATAGGGGCATATAGGACAGAGATTTGGACCCCAGGCAGAGGGCTGAGGTCTCTAGGTAGACACAGAACTGTGGGGTGTCACTGCCAGGGCAGAAGAGAGGAGGACGAGGGCATCTGGAAGGGATGCAGGGCCTGGCAACTTCCATCCTCTAGGTTCCTGGGGACAGAGCATGCCCAGAGGACTGAGCCCAACAGAGAGACCCTCTGTTATCAGCCAGGCTGGGACCACAACCAAGGAGGAGCCCTGGGGAGCTGCAGAGCCCAGCTTGACAGGAAGGGGTGGGTAGGAAGCTCCTCCTGCCTGTCTAGGGGTGGCCCAGGGGCCTCCTCAGGGACCAGACTGGCCTAGGGGAGAGAGAATAGGGGTGGGGGGGAGAGAGAGAGAAACAGAGACAGAGAAAGCCCAGAAAGAGAAGAAGAAGGAAGGGATTAGGCCCAGGTAAGCCAGAGGCCCAGGGAGAGAAGCCCAGAGGAAGCACGCTGGCCCCTTCCTTCCAGGCCGGGCTGCCCAGGAGGCAGCTCACAGACCCCTGCCCAGCCCAGCCCAGGTAGCCTCTTCCTTGGCCTTGTGGAGGTGGTGAGAAACAAGGTGGAAAGGAAAGAAGGAAAGTGTGTGTGAACACGTGTGTACACATGTGTATGTGTGTGCATGTGCATTCTTGGGGGGAGGGGAGGGAAGTTTTCTTCACCTAAAGACTGACACTGACCAAAATGCCCCAGCCTCTGGACAGCTGCCGGCTTTCTAATGCAGCAGCTGTAAAGTATTTTTATAATCATCTAAGTCAGAGCACACTCAATAAGACAGTCGGCTAAGGGGACAAAAAAAAAGTGAAATCTTTACAAAGGAGCACGCAAACTATAAATGCAGCTTAAGAAAAACCCCAGGAGCAGAAGAGTGCTTGACGTCAGCCAGGGTATATTTAGCTGGGCCACCGCTGGGCTGGCAGAGTCAAGCCACTCAGGGAGGCATCTGTGCCGCAGAGGCCTCTCTGCCGGCCGCTGTGCCCCTGGACCTGGGGGACTGGCGTCATGTCACACAGTCCACACAGCAGGGAGGGACCCCCGGGCACTAGGGGCCAGGCACAGGACCCAGGGCCGCCAAATTCCATCCTCCAGGTTCCTGGGGGTACAGCATGCTCAGAAGACCGAGACCAGCAGGGAGACCCTCTGTTACCAGCCAGGCTGGGATCCCAACCCAAGGAGCAGCCCTGGTTGACAGGAACCCAGCTTGACAGGAAGAGGGTGGGGTAGGAAGCTCCTCCCACCTGTCTAGGCGTGGCCCAGGGGCCTCCTCAGGGACCACTGTCACCTAGCAGAGAGAGAGGGATGGGGAGGGGAATGGAGGGAAGAGGGGTGAGGGGGAGGGGGAGGGGGGATGGGGGTGGAGAGAGAGAGCGAGCGAGCGCATACTATACTGCTGTGATGTGCCTGGCCTTGGGAACAAAACTAGATGCAGATCCTAGCTGCCTGACTTCACAACCCATGACCTTGGGCAAATCCTCCCCTCTCCAGCCCCATTTCTTCCTCCATAAAGTTGGCGTTCTGATGGCCCCTGCCTCGCCCTTGGTGTGGAAGGAAGTGGGGCAGTGAGTAGAGGCAGGAGCGCAGTGCCTGGCAGGAGCGATGTTGGCAGTCAGTCCTTACAGCTCCCTCTCGTCCTGTCCCCCAGAGCCTCCGCAGGCTCTGGAGACACCACAGAGATAAACAAGGAGCAGCCCTGTCTTGGGAGAGGCACAGACTCGGGGGAGGGGCTGGAGAGGGAGTAAACTCTGCTAGTGCAATCCTCTTAGTGTCAGAAAAGAGGAATCCAGGCAGGGGCCAGCCAACCCAAGCAGGCCGGGTCTGCCCAAGTTCAACCTGCAAGAACGCTCAGCTTGGTCCCTGGAATGTTGATTTGAGTCAACAGTTTTTGTTTTTGTTTTGGTTTGGTTTTGATTTTTGGCTTTTTAAGACAGAGTCTCACTCTGTCGCCCAGGCTTGAGTGCAGTGGTGCAATCTTGGTTCACTGCAACCTCTGCCTCCTGAGTTCAAGTGATTCTCCTGGCTCAGCCTCCTGAGTAGCTGGGATTACAGGCACGCAACACCACGCCAGGCTAATTTTGGTATTTTTAGTAGAGATGGGGTTTTGCCATGTTGGTCAGGCTGGTCTTGAACTCCTGACCTCAAGTGATCCACCCGCCTCAGCCTCCCAAAGCACTGGGATTTCAGGCATGAGCCACGGTGCCCAGCCAGAGTCAGCAGCTCCTAAATGGGAAGGTCTGTCCAAACGTTCTGAACTTCTGGCATCTTGAAGAACTGGAGGCTTTGGCGACAGTGAGCCTGCACTCACACCTGGCAGCAGGGAGCAGCCCTGGGGATGGGGGTGTGGACTCTGCAGTGTGCCCCAGACCCCACCACTCCCCACCACCACCCAGCTGGGGTGAAGGGGCAGCTGGCGTTATCACTGCACAATCTAGCCACTTTCCTCTTTTATATTATCAGCCTGGTCCCTGGAGGCACCTGAATCTGAACCAAGGGCCAGCGGACCTGAATAAGGCTTCACAAGGCAGCCCTGGGGTTCAAGCCCGGCTTGCTGGAGCAAGAGGAGGAAGAAAGGTCCTTCACTGAGTGAGCAGCAGGCACAAGGAGAGATGCCAGAAAGCCCAGAGCAGGTTCAAGAGCCGGGTAGCCTGTGAGAGGTGTGAACAGGGGCTGCGGCCAGCAGCGTGGGAGTGACGGAGGGCACGGTCAGGAGCCAGGGGTCCCGGGGTGGAGCTAGCGCTTCTGGAACAAGCTCTGTTGGCAGAAATGGGAGGGATGTGAAGGGGAACGACTAGGAGTTACAATGAAGGGGAAGAGGGTGAGGAAGGCATGTCCCCCTCTCTCCCCTCCAACCCAGGGCAGGCTCAGGAGGGGGAAGGGCGGCCAGCGGAGAAGCCACAGCAGCTGGCCCGTTGCCATGGAGACCAGGCTGCAACTTCCTTGGCTCCCCTGAGACTTGTTTCCATGGAGAGAAGCCTCCTCTCCCACCTCGGCCAGGGCAGTGATGCCATCAAGAGGCAGTGAGGATCTGTGGAACCACCGCTCTTGCCAGAATGATGGGGAGTGGGCAGAGCAGAGCCCCTGGCTCAGGGTGCTTGTGGGGAAACTGAGGCCCAGAAGATCGCTTCTGGCAAAGCTCAGCACATGAGCCAAGGACGGTCTGCCCGGCCTTCCAGACGCTCCCAGAACATCTGGTACCAGCTGCAGGGCAGACTGGCCAGGCTGGCTGCTTTGATGGGGTGGGGTGAAGGGGCGGCCTGAGGAAGGGTCAGCTCCAGCCCACAGGGCACCTCTCGGGTCAAGGAGCCGTGTGTGAAGGGAGAAAAGCAGGGGCTCTGGGTGCTCCTGAAAGTTTGCCGACACCAGTGTCTGCCAGGCATGTGCAGGCTTCGTTGTGTAAACACTGGCGCAGAAAAGAAGAGCCAGGTCATCACCTGAGCAGAGTGCTGCTTGGTTCATCACATGACTACAGAAATAACTAAGGCGTGGCGGGGGGCGGGGTGGGGGGACAGCCAGCAGAGGGCAGTTTAGGGCAGTGGAGTCAGAGAGGGCCTCCCTGATCAGTGACATTTGAACCAAGAGCTGGCAGAGCTGAAGGAGTGAGCCATGGGGTAATCCAGAGGGAGAGCATTCAGGTGGAGGTTGCTGGAGGAGAGAGCACCCCAGGGTACTCTTGGGGGCTGGAGGAGGCAAGTGGCATGACAAGGAAGAAAAGACAAGGCATGCTGCTGCCCCCATGGGAGCACGTGCCGGGCCAGAAGCCCTGCTGCGCCTGAGGGTGGCAGGCTGGGTAACCAGGAGACTTCGGAGCCTGCGTCAGCAGAAACAGCAAGCCAGGGGGCAGAACTAATTGCCTGTCATCGACTAATAGTCTGTTTGCACTTTCTCAAGCACAGAGCATAAAGCCCAGAACAGAATGAGAACTCCATCGGCCTCTTGTGCAAATTGCTCTTGTGATCCCACGGTCCCGACGCCCCGGAGAGGCAGCTGGGTCCACTGTTCACATGTGACACCTGGCTCTTACCTAGGGAGCCACTGCCCTGCACATCAGACCCTAAAGCTCATTCCTAGGGTGGCAGGGGCTCCGGAGCCAGGCTTCCGGGCCCTCGGGCCACACAGGGTGCTACACACAGCCCAAGGCCCGTGTGCCCCCAACTTAATGGTCTAGGCTGTCTTTTTCCTAAATCTCCAATGAGGCCCATACCCAATGCAGAAGTGACAGCGCCACAGAAAGCCAAAAACACTCAAAATGCTTGATGCGCCCACACTCCTCATCTCTAGGCCTCTACAATTCCAAAGGGGTGCCAAGCCTCCTCTGGGAAGAAAGGGTGGAGAGGAGGTAACGGGGGTCACTGTGCCCCCAAAGTGTGCCTATACCTAGACACAGGGTGGGGAGACACCCCCCTCCGGCCCCATAAGCTGTGGCCCCACTGCAGTTTCGCCTTCCTCGGCAACTATACACAGGAGGTTTCTCTTTATTGACCTTTGTTTTATTATAATAGAGACGTTTTAAAAGAGCTGAAAATCTCCTTAAAAAAAAAAAAGTGAAGGCCTGTGAATGTTCCCAGCACAGCTGAAGGGAAGCAAAGGAAGCCTCGAGGACAGATCCTCACTGCACCTCCTCAGTTCAAGCCCCGTGGGATCTGAGCCCCTTCCCCTCACCATACTGAGTGTTAATACTGATTGGATTGAAGGATCCAGGGTGTGGTCCCTGGGTGTGTCTGTGAGGGTGTTGCCAAAGGAGACTGACATTTGAGTCAGTGGCTGGGAGAGGCAGCCCAGCCTTAATCTGGGTGGGCACCATCTAATCAGCTGCCAGAGCAGCCAGAACAAAAAGCAGACTGCAGAGCATGAAAGGCCAGACGGGCCTCGCTTCCCAGGCTTCATCTTCCTCCCATGCTGCATGCTTCTTGAACATCAGACTCTATGTTCCTCAGCTCTGGGGTTTGGACTGGCTTCCTTGCTCCCTCAGCCTGTAGACGGCCTATTGTGGGACCTTGTGATGGTATGAGCTAATATCCTTAATAAACTCCCCTTAATATATGTATCTGTCCTATTGCTTCTGTCCCTCTAGAGAACTCTCATACTATAGGTAAGCAGTGATGGCATCCTAGCTGGTCCCCATAATTACTTCGAGGTTATAGAGCCCCATGGCTGAGCTGGCCCAGCCCTCAATGTGTAGGACTTAGGGGCTGGCACCCCCAGCCGGAGGACCCCAAAGGGACTGACATCAGCTCCGGGCTGGCAGGCTGGAGAGGCAGACGGGAAATTTCTATTTGAATTTCATTTTTCCTCTTAAGAACTGTTCTCCCCTCCCTGCTCACTGGAGAACATGGTATTTGGGGGTCAAGGGTTTCTCTTTTGAAATGCTCCCCAAAGCAGGGAGCCTGGCCAGGCCGAGGGCTGGGGTATCCTGGTTCTGAGGGTTGAAATGTTGCCATCCCTTGCTGAGATGAAGATGGGGTCTCAGGCTTTAGTTGGGGGGGAAGAGAGAGTAATTGGGAACAGCCACTGAAAACAACACTAATAAAACCACCCCACATAGAGGACTGCCCCCTGGCCAAGCAGGGAACTCACCTGTGATCTCACCCAATCTTCACAGCAGCCCTGCTCAGGGAGAGCCTTTTACACTCCCATTTCACAGACGAGAAGCAGAAAGAGGAAAGGGGAGGCCACAGGCCAGCAGCCAGAACTGAGCCCCGGCTGCCTGACTCTAAGGAAGGCTGCTAAACCAGCAGTTTCCAGGAGGAAATAATACATACGGAAGGACATCCAGAGGTGAGCCATTCTCTCCCAGCCAGTTAATGATGCGCCATATACCAGCCGCCTCTCCTCCCTCCCCTTTACCCTTGACCGCTCCTGCCCCAGCCCTGGACAGTTCCCACCAGTGACGTCCTAGGCCCCTCCCACTCCCCTGGCTAGCCACCCAGCCTTCCACCCCACTCTTTTTTTTTTTAAGACAGAGTCTCGCTCAGACTGGAGCACAGACTGGAGCACAATGGCACGGTCTCGGCTCACTACAACCTCTGCCTCCTGAGTTCAAGCAATTCTGCCTCAGCCTCCCAAGTTGCTGAGATTACAGGCACCTGCCACCACACCTGGCTAATTTTTGTATTTTTTAGTAGATAACGGGGTTTCACCATATTAGTCAGGCTGGTCTTGAACTCCTGTCCTCAGGTGATCCAACTACCTCGGCCTCTCAAAGTGCTGGGATTACAGGTGTGAGTCACTGTGCCTGGCCGCATGTGATTCTACCTAGCACCACCCAGCCCCTCTCGGCTCTGAGAAACAAGCCCACTATACCGAAAGGTAGGGGCAGACAGCGTACTTTCTCTAGGATTACAGAACTACAGGGGCAGTGAGACCCATCCAGCTTCCCACTCCCCCCAAATGACCATGTACACTCTCGGGGAGCTTCCTGGGGCAGCCCTACACACCTCCGTCTCCCCACTTTCCCCGGGGTTACTTACCAAACCGGCCCATCATCATCCTACAAACAAGAGCACAGAGAAAGGCGTCAGATGGGTCGCTGAGAATGCAGTTTCACAAGCAGCACGTGAAGGGTGAGGGCCAGGCCAGCCAGAAAGCCAGGCCCCTCGCTGCCCATGTGAAGGCCTACTGATAATGCAGGTCACACCGTGCTACGTTCTGGCCCGCTCTAATTATAAATCAGAGGTGCTTCTGTGGATTATTCACGTCTGCACAAGATCAGCAGCAAATCACCATCTCTCTTTGCGCATTAACCATGCCATGAATGCCTTTTGGAGGGGAGGTACTTAAATCAAGACAGTGGTTAGTTAACCTGAAGATTTCAGCAGATAATAGGGCTTCCAGCGGCCGTGGAAGACTCAAAACACAGGCTGGGCCAGGCACAGTGGATCACGCCTGTAATCCCAGCATTTGGGATGCAGAGGCAGATGGATCATTTGAGGTCAGGAGCTCAAGATCAGCCTGGCCAAAATGGCAAAACCCCGTCTCTATTAAAAATGCAAAAATTAGCCGGCTGTGGTGTCAGGTGCCTGTAATCCCAGCTACCTGGGAGGCTGAGGCAGGAGAATCACCTGAACCCAGGAGGTGGAGGTTGCAGTGAGCCGAGACAGCCATTGCACTCCAGCCTGGGCAATGAGAGTAAAACTCCGTTGCAAAAACAAACAAGCAAACAAAAACCCAAGGCTGGAGACAAGCCTGGCCATTGTGGCGAAACCCCCTCTAAGAAAAGCACAAAGAAATTAGCTGGGTATAATGGCATGGGCTGTGGTCCAAGCTACTCGGGAGCTGAGGTGGGAGGATCGCTTGAGCCTGGGAGGTCGAAGCTGCAGTGGGCTGCGATCGCACCACTGCACTCCAGCCTGGGCAACAGAGCAAGACTCTCTCAAAAAAAAAAATAAATAAACACACAAGGTTGCTGGTTACCCAAGTATTATGTTTCCAGGATAAACACAATGTACTTGCAGGATTCAGGGAATTAAAGGATTCTGGGGAACCACGAGGCCGGGCCCTGGTCTCAGGCAGCGGGCAGTGAAAGCAGTGAGGAAGATGGGGGCGGTGAACATCTTCTCAAAGATTCCCAGCGCGTGAGTGCCCAGAGCCTTTCCACGCCCTGCCTTCCTGAGAGGCAAGAAGTCTTTGCGTTGTCCCCAAATCCCTCCAGACTCAAGTCCTTTGGCTCCATCTTATTTAAAAAGCACTTGCTTGAGCACCTACTATGTGCAGGCCGTGCAGATAACAGAAATTAATATACCCTGGAGATAAATACTGGCCCTGCCCTCGGGGTGGCCGGGAGTGAGAGACCTCCTAAGTCAATATTTCACGTGTGTCCAGAGGCTATGGGAACTAACAGGAAGCCAAGCACTCCTGCTTGGCAGATAGGAGGGCTTCCTGGAGGTGGTGACCTTGTAGCTGCCACTAGAAAGAGAAAGGAGAACACTCAGACTAGATGGGAGGTGGTGATGCTGCCTTAGGAAACTGAACATGGATCTTTGGGCCGCTGGTTTTCAGCAGACATCCCATGATTCAGATGCTCCATCAGAGCCTCTGTGGCCACAGGGAGGGGCAGGAACAGGTGACTAGGATGGCGTGATGAGCCCTGAGGAGGACCCACCTGGGGCATCAGCCTGGAGAGGAGATACCAGCCTTGCCCCTACCCCTGCCCTGGCTTGCAGAGGGAAGCTGACTCCAGCTAGAAAACCCCAACTCCCTTTCTTGCTGCTCAGGGCCACCTGGAATCTGGTTGAGGTGGTTTCCACTGGAATTTCCCCTGCCCTGACTTTGGGGCACTCCTCTCCTCCAGGAAATTCCCTTAGGCCCTGAGGCACTTCCCACAAGCCCCCTGTGCTGGACTGTACATGTCTTTGGACGCGTCCTTTCTAGCCAGCAGGACGCACTGGAGGAGAGGGACCATGCTCAGCCCACCTCTCCATGTCTCTGTGGACCCAGCAGGGAGCCTGGCATGCAGCAGGTCCTCAGGACCAGTTACTGCTGGTGAATACCTGAGGCTATTCTCCCAACCACTTGCTCATTCTCTGTCTCTGGACCATTCTGGTTTTACTTGGGATGACTGTGGGGGCCCCAGCTCCTCCTTGCTGCCCTCATATGGGAACCCCCTCACCTGGAAGGGCACTCTTATCACAGCGTGTCCACCTCCAACAATGTGCCTAGGCCATTCCTGCACAAGAAGGCAGAGTCTGTTTCCCGCACCTTGATCCAGCATGGCCTATGACTCACTTTGACTCACAGAATTGAGGACATGGGTATGGATGTCTGAGACAAGGCCTCAAGGGGCCTGCAGCTGTACTCTCACTCTCTCAGGACCCTGAGGGCACTCTGGGAAGATGTCTAGCTCCATGAGGAGGAAAGAGACCCAGGGGAGGCAAAAACCAACCGCCAGAGGTAGGGGGAGGCCGAGAAGCCTCCCCAGCCTCCATCCAGCCTTCAGGTGTCTGTATCACATGAGCAACCCCAGGTGAGACTGGCTGAAGAACCACCCAGCTGAGCCCAGCCCAGAGTGCTGACCCACAGAATTGTGAGCAGCAAATGAAACAGATGTTTTAAGCCACTCAGCTTCGGGGGTGATTTGTTACACAACAATAAACAGTAAGACACCAGCCCAATCCCAGTTCCTTACAAGCAGCCCTTCTCCTACCACTGAACAGGCAGAGCTGCTGCCAAAGGCCCACTGTGCCGGGCACAGAACCACATTCTCACCCTCCCCTCCTCCAGCTCTTCCTGTTCCCTTCCTGGGCCTGGGGCAGCCTGGAAGGCCTCTTTGCCGGCCTCCGCACAGGTGTCAGCCTGCACTCCACCATCCCATCATATTCCCTGACAGCTTGCAAGCCACGAGTGGTTTCCTGTGTTAGCTCCAATTTTTGAAATACCATCCATGAATTCACAACACAGTAATTAATCACTCTGTGAACTGAGCTGATGAATTAGCTGAGACAATCGATTTTTAAATGTTCTGTTTCATCTGAAACAGGTTTAGTCAAGAGGCACAAATGCAGTGAATTCTAAAGATCCTTAACAGGTTATCACAAGGGGTCCTTAAAACCACACACCACAGATATTGTTTGATTTGCTATTTTCAATAGACTTCTGAACACCTGCCCCCTGGCTTTCTCCCGGAGATAAGAGATGGCTTAGCTGTGTCTGTCAAAGGAAAGTTCTGATTTAAACATGCAGCTCCCACCTCTGACAGGGCTAATGCAGACAAATAAACGAACGGAGACAATGGGTCTCTAACCGTCCTGAACTCTCACTCTGCCTGCCCCACCCTGAACATTCTTAAAGCTCACCTTTTAAGATAAGGAATGAAAAATTCAAAGGCTGTGGAAGGCAACTCAGTTCTAATGTTAAAAGCTCTGAAGAAAGTGTGCAGAGGGAGGCAAGCTGGGGTAGGAAGCAGCATGAGAATCACATGCTAAAGTGAAGGGGGCACGGACCAGGAGCAGCCCCACGTGCGCTGGTGTCCCTGGCTGACGTGGCAGCCTGGGGCCCAGCTTGCTCGGAGCAGCATGGCCTGGAAGGGCAAGGCAGTGGTCCACTTACTCTGTGGCTGTGGTCAGCTCCTCCGAGATGTGGCTGGAATGCAACAGGCCTTCCCGCTTCTGAAAACCCCAGCATAAACAAACACAAAATCAGGCAGTGGAGAGATGAGGAAGGATACACCCACAGGGCAGATGAAGCTGCGGGGCCGGAGACCCTCTTGGAAGAGAGCCATGGAGAAGGAAGGGTGGTGCTGAACATGCATGCCAGGCCTTGGTCGGGCACAGCAGGGGACCCTGGGCAGGGTGCCTTTCAGTGGCCACAACCTGTCCCCATTCTCCTCCCCACCCTCTGGTCTCCCCATGGCCCTGGGAGCTGGCATTTGGGTAGGTCTCAGGAGAAACACCCCAGGTCAGGAGTCCCCAAAGGGATCCTCTATGCTTTGCAGCCAGGAGAGATGAGGCTCGCAATTGGAGGGAACATAAGTAACAGAATACACCCCCTGCTGCCATGTGTGTGCACAGGACTGAAGAGGGTCCCCCAAAGTTCATATACACCATGCACTTCAGCACGTGACCTCATTTGGAAATAAGAGTCTTTTCAGATACCAGCTCAGATGAGGCTGCAATGAATTATGGTGAGCCCCAGCTTAATCCAGTATGACTCACATTCTTATTAGAAGGAGAAATAGACACAGAAACAGAGACAGGAGGCCACATGATGACAGACACAGAGACTAGAGAGATGCTGCCACAAGCCAAGAACACCAAGGACCGATGGGTACCACAGAAGCTGGAGGAGGCACGAAGACCCCTGTCCTAGAGGAGGCGGCATGAGAAAGGACACACTACTCTGATGACATCTTTATTTCAGACTTCTGGCCTCCAAAATTGCAAGAGAACAAATGCCTGCTGTTTTAAGCCACCTGGTTTGTGGCACTTTGTTACCACTGCCCTAGGAAACTGACACAGTACAGGTCACACTTCTCCCAGAGCATGACAGGTATAAAAAAGCAATAATGGTGGCAAGTGGGGGCATGGCAGTGGTGACAGTGGGGGTGGCAGCCCACCTCTCACGGGAGCTCCAGGTAGAGCTGGGTGGCTGATCCAACCACCGCTGAACCCCTCAAGGGACCGGGAACTCATTTCCCACTGGGTCAGCCCACTGTGGACATCACCAAGACCTGAGCTTCCATCCCTTTCCGGAGCTTGGCCTCAGGCAAACATTCAGAGATGGTGCTGGTTATGGAACAAGTCTGTGGGCAACACTTAACCTGATTCTCAGGAGGGTCTGCCAAGGAAGGTCCAGAGAAATCGTATTCACTTAGTCACGGACCAGACATGCATGAGGCACCCACCCACCAGGTACTGGGCCCAGGTCTAGGGACTGGAGACATGAAGCTGGATGTTTTAACGGTTTGTAGTAAAATTTGATTTTATGGGGGAAGCACTGGAGCTCAGCAGAGCCAAGTGTTGGAAATAGATGCTTGGTGGCGCTAGCCATCTTGCCACGACAGTACAATGAGCAAAGGAAAACAGACACATTTATTCCTTACACATCTGGGGTTGTCCTCACAGCTGTGTCTGATCTCTGTCGGCTGGAGCCAGGCCTCACAATCTAAACTAAAACCCGAGAGTGCCCTTGCTGCAGTCCCGAAAGTAAAAACTGCATTGCCTTTTTTCCCAGGTGCTCGGTCCTGGGAAGGTGAGGCTTTATTTATAAGTTCCTGACATGGTGCTGCCTTTTTTTTCAGAGCTGCCCTGCCCAGCAAGGAGTTAGCCAAGTCACAGTCTGCCAGCAGAGGTGTTGCTGAGCTGCTGCGGACTCTGTTCAGCTGTTGTGTGAACTTCCTTGCAGTTTTGTCTATAGGGGTATAGTTAGAACTGCCTGGGTAATTGCAGTTGGCCTCCGTAATGGTGGACTGCCTCTCTAATGGCAGACTGCCTCAGTAATGGCAGATTGCCTCGGTAATGGCAGACTGCCTCGGTAGTGGCCGACTGCCTTGGTAGTGGCAGACTGCCTTGGTAGTGGCCGACTGCCTTGGTAGTGGCAGACTGCCTCAGTAGTGGTGGACTGCCTTGGTAATGGTGGATGCCCATCCCCCAGTAGCGCTGGACCAACCTGGGTCCAGCTGCACTTGCTGCAAAATTCTCAGTCCAGAGTGCTTCAGATTGCTGGGCTTTGTGGGGGTGGGACCCACCGAGCCAGATCACCTGGCTCCCTGTTTCAGCCCCCATTTTTTCAGTTGAAGGGGTGGCTCTGTTTCCTGGCATTCCAGAAGCCAGTTGAAAGGGCTGCCCAGATTTGCGTGAGTTTTTGTGTGGAGACCCACTGCGCCGGCTGAAATAGCCACGTTGGAAACTCATGGCATTTTTCCACCTGGGAATCTCCTGGTCTGTGGGCAGCAATAACTTGTTTGGAAATGCAGTGTTCACTCACCCTCTGCATTGTTCTCCCTGGGAACTGCACTCCAGAGCTGTTCCTATTCAGCCATCCTGGATCTGCCCCCTTTATTTATTCATTTTAAGACAAGTTATTGCTCTGTCACCCAGGCTAGAGTGCAGTGGTGCGATCACGGCTCACTATAGCCTCTACATCCTCAGACTCAAGCAATCCTCCCACCTCAGCCGCCAAGTAGCTGGAACCACTGGTGCATGACCATACGTCTAACTAATTTTCTTTGTATGTTTTTGTAAGGACAGGCTTTGCCATGTTGCTCAGACTGGTCTTGAACTCCTGGACTCTAGCAATCCACCCACCTCGGCCTCCCAACATGCTGGGATTATAGGTGTGAGCCACCATGCCTAGCCTAAGCATGCATTTTAAAACCAGAAATCATCTATTGCTTCATCTTATTTTCCATAATTATTTTCCCTTTGCCTTAATTTTTACTAAACTGTCTTTCTCATGTGTATTTTGAAATGTCTCAGGGCTAACTTTTCTTTGCAGCCCTGAGCATCTATTTCCAACAGCCATTTCTAACAGCAGATGATCAGCCCAAAGCCACATGGCCAGGCAGCAGATAAGGCCCTTCCCTTCCTTCCTTCCCCCTAGGAAATGCCACACCCCTTGCATTGCCCTGTCTTGAGTTCAATAAGGGGTCCCCTGAGGAAGCTCAGAGGGGGCTGCAGGAAAGACAGAAGGCAGGTCCAAGGTCTGGGGAGTAATGGCACCCAGTTAACAGGACCCCTGGGTCCCTGCTTTATTCCACTCTGATGGTCCAAACACTTCTCTAACCCCAGTTATGGCAGGAAGCACCACAAGTGCTCGCCTGGTTCAAACTTGCTGCAAACCCCAAAGATTATCTTGGCCCCAAGTGCAAGGCTGAAAGGAAATACTGGGGTTTTGGAGGCTGCACAGGGCCCCTGGGGCCCCAGGCTGACGTAGGTGGGGTTGGGAACCACATCCCCATGTACCCTAGGGAAGCCTTTCCAGGACGGCTGCCTGTGAACCCGTGGCCAAGACAAGGGGAATAGGAATGGACCCCGAGGTCCTGAGTCACCACCACCGACCACAAACATCCGCCTTAGGAAGGAAAATCACGGCAACATGAGGCGGCCCTCGCCTGATGCCAGAGGTGGGCATTCCCGTCAGGTCAAGACCGAGCTACCAGGGTGACAGAGGGGTCAGAATGGGATCGGAAAACACGGCCGCAGCCAGGTCCTTCCGGACCACAGAGACCACAGGACTGAGAAGTTTAATAGCCAGAGGAAAGTGGAGCCAGATGTCTCAAGTCAAATAAACACAGAGGCATCCAAGTTTCCAGCGTGACCTCGACTCTGGCAGCAGTGGATGTCCCGCAGACCCCAGGCGTGTGTTTCCTGCAGACCCCAGGCGTGTGTTTCTCCTTTACTGCCTTGGCAGCCTATGCTGAGTGCTTGGAGGACAGCAGATGCTCAGTGCACATTTACTGAGGGAAACTGCACACACGTACCCTATACAGCAACTGTCCACTTAAATGTAAGGGAAACAAGGCCAGGCACGGCAGCTCCTGCCTATCATCACGGCACTTTTGGAGGATCGCTTGAGCCCAGGAGTTTGAGACCAGCCTGGGCAACATAGCGAGACTCTATCTCCACAAAATTTAAAATTAGCTGGGTGTGGTGGCCTGTGCCTGTAGTCCTAGCTACTTGGGAGGCTGAGGTGGGAGGATCGCTTGAGCCCAAGAGGTTGAGGCTGCAGTCACCTGTGACTGTACCATGGTACTCCAGCCTGGGTGACAGAGTGAAACCCTGTCTCAAAAAATAAAATAAAATAAAAAACAGCCGGGCGCGGTAGCTCACACCTGTAACCCCAGTACTTTGGGAGGCTGAGGCGGGTGAATCACGAGTTTAGGAGTTCAAAACCAGCCTGACCAACATGGTGAAACCCCATCTCTACTGAAAATGCAAAAATTAGCTGGGCGTGGTGGTGGGCACCTGTAATCTCAGCTACTCAGGAGGCTGAGGCAGGAGAATCCGTTGAACCTGGGAGGCGGAGGTTGCAGCAAGCCGAAATTGTGCCATTGCACTCCAACCTGGGCTACAGAGCAAGACTCTGTCTCAAAAATAAGTAAGTAAATAAAAAAATATATACACATAAAAGAAACAGCAAGAGAAAGGTGACTCTACCTCACCCTCTGTTAGAGGGACCTGGGTCCTGGTTCCATTTCTCCAAATGAATCAAGAGAAATGAACCCAAAAAAGAGATGATGGGGCATGATGAACAATCCCCGGCAAATGCAAAGCGGCTTTAATTTGGGTGTCTGTTTCATCCCGCGGGGCCAACCTCCTCCAATGAGTAATAAGCACATTCAAGGGGATTGAATTCCAACCAGTTGCCTTTGGAGAGAAATGAATGTTCTTTTCAAAAATGTGGAAAATTAAACCTCAACACCCTCATGCCTCTGCCTCTCATCAAATCAATGCCATTGTTCCCATTCTAATCATTTATCTCAGAGCCAGGGTGAGACGCACATGTTGTCAAAAGGGAAAAACAGAAGGTAGCCTCTTGTGGGGAGGGGGGAAACGATGGGGAGGGCAGGGAAACAGCAGGAGGACGAAGACCTTGCCTCTCTGGCGGTGTTCCAGGCAGGCTGACCGCTCGGTTATACTCACCCGCACAACCACCACCTGCACAGTCACATGCTCAGGAAGGCGGATGGGGGCCCTGAAGTGCATGGCCAGAGAGACTAGCAGGTGCAGGATGGCCACCAGGTTCTTCCCGTGAATTGCTGTGGGAGGGAGGAGGAAGAGAGAAGGAAGGGAGATGCTTTAGATCGGGTTAGACAGGAACCTGAGCCCACACACAGAAGGCAACAGAGACACGCAGCATCTAAATGAGACCCCAGCGAGGCAAAGACGGATCGAAGTGTGGACGAATGGAGACAGCTGACGTACGACCTGGGTGAATCCATTTCTACTTTCAATGCCTCCTTTCCTCTTGGCCTAAGGTGACCTGTGCAACCACTTTTAGAAGCACAATTTTGCTCTTAAAAGCAACAAATTGGGCAGGGATGAGGAGAAGGAAGGAACAGCATGGTAAAATTAGCACAAAAGGGAAAAGATCACGGGAAGCAGGTCACGGCCGTTTACCCCTTCACAAGGATGCATGTTATTCTCTCTGGTGCTGAAAAAAGGCTCTCTATGCAATAAACCATCCCAACTAGGGTAGCCTGCCAAGGGCAAATGTGGCTCTGGGGACGTTAGACATGAGCCGTGCCATGCCTGAGTCCCTCCTCTCTCTTCCTCAGCACGCAGACTCAGCTTTGGTCATCACCACCACTTCTCCTGTACAGGGCTTTAGAGCTTACAAGGCACCCGATTCCCCACCCACAGGCCCAGCAATCCACGAGCAGCCTGGGTCTGCCCAAAGTCCCAGGGCCAGGCTCCAGGGCCTCCTGCCCACTGCTGAGGGCTCAGCTCACCTAAGCACAGAGACCTCTGGCCCAGCACAGAGAGTCCTGAAGCCACACCCTGAGAGCCTTGCTTCAAGGGAAAGGAGGTGGGGAAGGAGTGGGCAGGACCAAGGAGAACTTTCCACCTTCTTCTGGCTGTCTTTCACCCAGGTTCATGTCTTCTCTGGGAGACACCGTGATGTCACCCCTCCTAATGCCAGCCCGCTCTGGGACACATTCCAGAGGGTCACAGGCAAACAGCCCACTGGGTGACATTGCCACCAGTATTTGGGATTGAGTCCCAACAAGAACCCCTCAAGGCTGCTTCTCTCTCTGGAAGTCCCTCTGATCCACCCAGCCAGAAACAATGCCTCTCTCCTCTGCAGCCTGGGGTGGATGGAGAATTGCGGCCTGACCAGGTCCCTTTCCAAGGAGCTCCCTAACCCTACTCCTGTTCTCTCCCCTGCAATGTTACCTCTCACAGAGCAGGGAGATGAACCCAATTTTAAGATGCAAGGCCAGATGGGATGATGATGAATGTGGATGATAAATGCGGATGACGAATGTCGAAAGGACAGGCTCCCTCCAGACGCTCCCACCCCCCCACCCCCACCCCCGCCCCATGGCATGGAACTCACAGTCCACACTCCACCGGAGCGCCCAGCCGCGAGGTCGCAGCAGGTCATGTACTGCTTCCAGCACCGTCTGCAGCTTCTGTTTCTGCCCTATTTCCGACTGTGTCACCTCAGTCACATTCAGTTTGCATCCTGCCAGTTTTTCTGCAATGAGAAGGACAAGCGGAAAGGGTCAGAAAATGCTGGAAGGGCCAGCATTTCACCTGAGGGCAGAAGTTCAAGACCAGCCTGACCAATATGGTAAAATCCCATCTCTACTAAAAATACAAAAATTAGCTGGGTGTGCTGGGGCACACCTGTAATCCCAGCTACTTGGGAGGCTGAGGCAGGAGAATCAGTTGAATCCACAAGGCGGAGGTTGCAGTGAGCCGAAATTGTGCCACTACACTCCAGCCTAGGCAATAGAGTGAGACCCTGTCAAGAAAGAAGAAAGGAAGGAAGGAAGGGAGAGAGGGAGGGAGGGAGGGGAGGGGGGAAGGAGGGAGGGGAGGGGGGAAAGAGGGAGGGGTGGGGGAAAGGAGGGAGGGGTGGGGGGAGGGAGGAAGAAAGGGAGGATGGGAGGGAGGATGGGAGGGAGGAGGGGAAGAAGGGAAGGATCTAGCTGGAGGAACTCAGAACCACCAGGACCCCGGCTGCAAGGAGGTCCCTGAAGCAGGGCCGGTTACCATGTGGCTATGGAGGCATCTTGAGATGTTGAGCCATGGAACTCTGAGCTTTCAGGTCACTCATCTTTCTTAGAGAATGACTCCAGATTGGAAAGGGAAGAAGAGTTAAGGATAAAACTGTGGGTGTTATACTCGAGAACATTCTATGCATACAAAATGGGAAAAACGAAATTCAAGATGAAGTTGAGAGGCAAGGAGATTACCTGGGAAGAACAAGAGTGGGGGTCAGCAGGTGAGAAGACTGTCCCAGTGGGTCCTGGAAGGGACAGGACTGATAAAGATTATAATAAAAACGGTCTGAGAAGCTGCCTCTGCCTCCCCACACACCTGAGGCTCCCATTCTTGTTTCTCTAACATTCTGATACCACAATAGGAAGTTAGATTAGATATTCACAGAACGGGCAACGACTTTATTACCAAGAATGAGCAGGAAGCAATCTGGAGGAGCGAGGACAAGAACTGTCACATTTCGTCAAGATGCAATTACTGAGACTGAGCTCCAGCCAGGCCCGCACCTCTTTCAATTTCCCTTTTGTTAGCAGTAGGTGCTGGCAGGGGTGCTGGCCACCAGAGCTCCACCCCACGCCTGCCGCAGGGCCACATGGCAGGAAGGACCGCCAGCTTCCCAGCTAGTCTTCGATTCTAAGACTCCTGTCTTTACTGATAGATCCCCTCTGCAAAACAACAAAAGTGATGTCACAGAGTATCATGAGATGGTTTTCTGGGAGGGTGACTGCAAGCTCTCAGCACGGAGCCTTCCATACACAGCTGCTGTCAGTGACGCCAGCACTGATGGACGATCATGACAGCAATCAAGTCCAGGCCAGTCGCAAATGGGGTTTCTGTTTTGCAAGTGATTCCCAGTGCAAAGTTCCGTTTAAGGCATTTTAGTGAGAGGCCCCCAAGTCTTCAGCATTATCTCCCCAACAGCCTCCCTTTTCTTAATTGGAAAACAAACAGCTTTGGTATCCCTTTCAGGACAATACAATTCTAGAGCAAGGTTTGCTGGGCTCAGAATATCCCTTCAATCATTCATCTGCTGGCTCACAGATAGGGACTGAGCACCCACGGTGTGACAGGCACTGTCCCAGGTGCTGGAAATGGCACAGATAACAGAGGTCCCTAATGGAGAGAGACACCCATAAATAACATCAGATTGAGTGGCAGCGACTGCAAGAGAGGAAACAAAGCAGCCCGACACAGCGCATCCTGCAGGGGAGTGGAAACGATCCCCGCTTATTCATCTGATTTCCCTCCATCTGGATCTAACAGCTCCTCGCTGAGTCATCCACAGCTGTCTGTCTGAATTCGCGCCCTGGAAGTAGAGAGCAAGTAGGTCCCACAGGTGTTCAACTACCAGACAGGGCAGAGCAGGGCAGCTTAGAGAAGGAAGGAGAGAGAGAGGATGGCACAGAGCTGGGTGGTCACAGAGCCTCAGATACCAGGGAGATAGGGAGCCTGACGCGCCCCCGTTGCAGCTGCCACCATGCAGCCCTGCAGACAGAACACGGCCACGTCACCCAGGGTGGAGGGAGAGGAGTCGGCAGAGGAGTGGAGGACAATGGATTGGTTTGCCTGGGCTGTTGCAACGAAGCATGCCATGGACCGTGTAGCTTCAACAACAGAGATGTATGTCACAGCTCTGGAGACCAGAAGTCCAAGACCAAGACACCAGCAGGGTGGACTCTTCTGAGGCCACTCTCCTGGCCTGTAGATGGCTGCCCTCTCCTTCCTGTGTCCTAACTTGGTTTCCTCTGTGCGTGTCTCTGTCCTGATCTCCTCTTTTTATAGGAACCTAGACATACTGGATTAGGGCCCACTCATATGGCCTCATTTTACCTTCATTACCTTTTTTTTTTTTTTCAGATGGAATTTCACTCTAGTCACCCAGGAGTGATGCCATCTGGGGTGCAATGGCACCATCTCAGCTCATTGCAACGTCCACTTCCCAGGTTCAAGCGATTCTCCTGTCTCAGCCTCCCCAGTAGCTGTGATTACAGGCGTCTGCCACCATGTCTGGGTAATTTTTGTATTTTTAGTACAGATGGGGTTTTGCCATGTTGGTCAGGCTGGTCTCAAACTCCTGAGCTCAAGTGATCCACCCACCTCGGCCTCCCGAAGTGCTGGATTACAGGCATGGGCCACTGCACCCAGCCTATTACCTCTTCAAACACAGTCACATTCTGAGGTTCAACCTGCAGGGCTGGCTGGTAGCAGGGCCAGGCTGCCCGTCTCTCCCAGTGGGTGAGGCTCTCATACCTTGCAATGTGCCTGTATTTTTTTTTTTTGAGACAGTGTTTCACTCTTGCCACCCAGACTGGAGTGTAGTGGCATGATCTCAGTTCATTGCAACTTCCCATGTTCACGTGATTCTCCTGCCTCAACCTCCCAAGTAGCTGGAATTACGGCGCCTGCCACCATGCCCGGCTAATTTTTTGTATTTTTAGTAGAGACAGGGTTTCACCATGTTGACCAGTCTGGTCTCGAACTCCTGACCTCAGGTGATCCACCTACCTCGGCCTCCCAAAGTGTTGGGATTACAGGCGTGAGCCACCATACCCGGCCTATGTGCCTGTATTTAAAGAGGCAGTTAAGGTAAAATGAGGTCCCATGGGTGAGCCCCACATGTAGAATTCAGATAGTAACAGAGCATCAACATGTCTTGCCTGGTTCAACATATGAATTTGGTGGTGGAAAGAGCCTGCAACAGAGATCAAAGAGACTGGCCATGCCCAGGTGCTACCATAGGCTGGGTCTTGGGTGACTCCTGCACAGCAGAGAATATGGCACATGGCCACCTGCATCCCCAGACATCACTATCACCACTGACAGGGGCTGTAGGAGCAGCTCAGAGCTCTGTCGTGGCCAGGACCCCTATCTTCCCTGCACAAAAAGAGACAGAGAAAGCTAGGAAGGATTCTCCCACATAGCAGGTGACCCTGGGTAATGGCCACATGTGGGTCTGGGTACACATGTGAGGAAGGACCTGACCTTCACAAGGAGAGGGCATACCCATGAGTGAGCAGCAGGATGATGACAGCCAGAGGAGATCCTCCAGTGTGAGCACCTCACTCTGGCCACATGCAGTCTATTTTGAGAGCTACACCCCCAGAAACCTGGTATGTGGCAGAGAATTCAGCAGCTGCTTCCAGAATCTGCTTTCAAGAAGAGGGACTCAGCTGGGTACAGTGGCTTAGGCCTGTGATCCCCGCACTTTGGGAGGCCCAGGTAGGAGGATCGTTTGAGCCCAGGAGTTCAAGACTAGCCTGGGCAACATGGCAAAACCCTAGTTCTACCAAAAAGAATGCAAAAATTGTCTGGGTGTGGTAGTATGCATCTGTGGTCCCGGCTACCCAGGGAGGCTGAGGTGGGAAGATCATCCAAGCCTAAGGGGTCAAGGCTGTAGTGAGCTGTGATCACACCACTGCACTCCAGCCTGGGCAACAGAGTGAGACCTATCTCAAGAGCAGAAAAAGAAAAAGGACTCCTCTGGAGTCCTGCTGCGATTTTCACATGGCCAAACCAGAGATCTGTTCCCTCTCTCTTCCTCTCCCGCCCTCCCACCTCCTAGAAACACCTCGTCTACACCTCCCAAATGCAACATCCCTCTGGCTCCGTCCCATCATGGTCTACACCTCCCAAATGCAACATCCCTCTCGTCCCATCACAGTCTACACCTCCCAAATGCAACATCCCTCTGGCTCCGTCCCATCACGACTGACCCCGTCAGCCTCCTTTGCCAGAACTTCCTCTTCCTGACCATGAACGGCTGACAGCCCAGGCGCAGTCCTCAGACCTCTTCTGTGCTACAGATGCACAGAAGTTAGCTTTGGCCTTGGTTTTCAGCCCAAATCTCCGATTTGGTTTGGGCTTCTGCCTTTGGAAAGCCGAAGAGCTGAATGCCTACGTCATTGTCATTCCTGGCATCCCAGGGCTCGAGGATCAGGTGATCACATCAGTCCGATCATGTCAATAGTAAATCACATCAATAGCATATTACATATTTTCAGTCGAACAGCATTCACAAAACCAGGCAAGACATTTTGATGCTCTGTTACTATCTGAATATTCTCATCCATTATTCTTTTTTTCAGTTAAAAAAAAAAGTGGTATTAATATGTCAAACCACTTGATACTCATGAGATTTTACAACTGTCTTCTCAAGTGCTTATGCAATTATTCAAACAAGATGGGACAGCAGCTACTCCCAAGAAAAAGGCTGCTTGAGCCAAAGGAAGCCTCATGTTCTACTTTATGGATAAGACGACTTGCATGGCAGGACTCACAGACAATCACAGCCACTCCGGAGCAAATGCTGCATTTGCCAGGGCTAACTGAAGAGGGAATCAAAAGGATGGACCTGGAGGGGGGAGGATGCCGGCTTTAAAGCTGTCCCTGCAATTCTGCTCCATAGAAGGCACTGGTGTCTCAGGCAACCATGGCTGAGGTGCAGATGCAAATTCAGAGCCTGCTCTGAGATTCCAAGGGTCAGTTCCACAGTCAGGCTGCCAGATATAGAGCTTGTGGACATATTGTTTCAAGTGATTGGGTGGGAGAAGCCACAGGTACAGACAAAAGAATCAGAAATAAAAAATGAAAGTCAGGCCAGGCATGGTGGCTCACACCTGTAATCCCAGCACTTTGGGAGGCTGAGACGGGCAGATCATGAAGTCAGGAGTTCCAGACCAGCCTGACCAATATGGCAAAACCCTGTCTCTACTAAAATTATAAAAATTAGCCAGGCCTAATGGTACGCACCTGTAATCCCAGCTACTCGGGAGGCTGAGGCAGGAGAATCACTTGAACCTGGGAGGTGGAGGTTTCGGCAAGCCGAGATTGTGTCACCACATTCCAGCCTGGGTGACAGAATGAGATTCCATCCCCTCCCCCCAAAAAAGTGAACACAACACTCAGGTTTGCTTCTGAAAATATTAGAACATATCTGCTTCCGGCAGGGAGCAAAGTACCAATCAGAGGGACTGTTTCAACAGAAGGCCATCACCAGCAACAGCCAAAACTTTACACCCAAGATCAAAGAGGAAGTGAGTCTCTACCATAACCTGCCACTCAGAGAGGGAGAAAAGCTGACAACCCAGGGCCGGCTTCACGTGAGGCACATCCCTTCACACAGCATCAGCCAAAGGTCCATGTGCTCCTCCAGCCTTCCCAGTTGAAAGCGTCACAGCATCTAGCATCACAAATATCTGGTGTGAAGACCTTGAGAGCAACTGGCACCCGACAGTGCTGGGCGGGTGTGACTACTGACACTGCAGTGCAAAACGTCAAAACTTTGACCACTAATGTTTTGTAATAAAACTGTGATAAGTATGACACCATCTTGATGAACGTTTCAGATTTATTTTTGTACCATGGGAGCTCATTCTAAGATGGGGATTCTCTTAGAATCCCCTTAGCCAAATATAGATACTAATTCTTGGCCATTTGGCATTTGGTCAAATATAATTCGGAACACCCTCTCCAGGTTATGAAGCCATGTGGTCCCATGACACTAAACATCAGCTCAGTGCTGCTGGCTTCACATGTACACTGCAGCCTAGGTTCCGGGCTTAGCCACCCAGCATCGCCTCCAGGAGGGCAGGCATCTCAGCCCCAGCGCGTACAACACAGACCTCCACCTTCCCCACCTCCCACCCTACTCCCAAGAGCTTCCCGTTCACCAGTTGCTCAAGCCACAAACCTGGCCATCAGCCTTGATTCCTCTGACAGCTTAACTGCACAGAATGTCCCCATGTCTGCCCTTCCACTCTGGGGGCTAAGCCACCTCATCAGATGCCTGGGCCATGGTAGTGGTGTCCTGACTGACCTCTCAGCTCCAACTCCTGACTCCCCTCCCCATGCACCCTGCACCCAGAAGCCCAAGTGCCCTTTTAAACTCTAACCCAGTCCATGTCACAGCCCTGTTCAAAACCTCCAATGGCTTCCTATCACCTGGAATAAAGGCTGTTGTCTAGCAGGGCTGAATGAGATCTGGCCCCAGCCTCATCTCTTGGCTCCCTCCCTCCCTCTCTGCCGTCTCAGCCCCGCCTCCACCTCCTTTCACTGCCCCTCCAACACAGCAGGCTCTTTCTCACTTTAGAGCCTTGGCCCAGAACGCCCTTCCCAAGCTCACTGTGCAGACGTGTGGTCAGATGTCGCCTCCCCAGAGGAGCTGCCCCGGATTGCCTGCCCCACCCCCACCCACCACTCTACCCCATAATCTTCTGTTACCGTCTTCCTAGCACTTGTGACTCCCTTAAAACATCTATGTCTCAGGTTGAACCACCTGCCCCATAATACTTCCCTTTCTTCGCTCTGCTAGACTGGGTGCTGGGGGAGCGGACGGGGCGGGGGGTAGGGGGCCCATCTCTCTTGTTTCCCACTGTGTCTCCAGAGCCAAGACCCACCCAACACATGTAAGCCAATGAACACTCATCCATCCTCCATCAGACACATGAATAAATGAATGAGTGAATGTGTGACCAAAACAAATACAGACATGTTTCCCTCCAAGTGTACTTTCTGAGGGCCAGCTGAATGAGGACACGCAATGTGGTCCAAGCATCACTGTGTCCTTCAGAGTGAGTTAAGGGACATGGCCTCCCTAGCACCTCATCCCCCCACCCACCACCTGTCACAAGCCCAGGAGGTTTCCCTCCAAGAACTGATCTGTAAGAGCCCTTTGTGCACAGTGTGTAAACTCTGTCCAGAGGCAGCTACCAATGCTGCACCCCTGGGTTTCCAGGCCCAAGTTTCTCTGGCAGGGGTTCCCCCAGTCTCTCTCTCTCCTGAACAGCACCCTACCCCCCACCCACTCACATCCTTTCAGCAGCCGCCCCCCCCACCGCCCAGTACACCTATCCCCTGAAGCAGTCAGTCCTCTGTCACAACAGTGCAGAAAAACATGATCCCACCCCAGTCACCAGCCCTGCCCTAAAGGAATGACCCTCCAGGATGGCCCATGGGGAGACCCTTCCACCAGGATGGGGCTTGTCTGTGCAGTCCATCAAAGCAGGGGAGGTTGAGCAGAAAAGAAACCCCAGACACAGGATCTGCTAACTCCACCAGTGCTGGGGATCATGCAGGTGGAATCTCCTCCTGATCTTTAAGAGGTGTACTCTCCCATGTACAAGGCGACACTGAGTTCTCAAGGCCACTGTCACAGGCACTTTGGGACCTGAAAACATATCAGAACTCTATGAGAACTGAAAGACTGTTCAGCAAACAGCTGGTCCCTTCCAGAGTCTGTGGATGGCACTGAGGACCAAAAATCCAAATACTTATCTATCTGTCCCATTTTCAACTCCCAAAAGAGGACCCCACAATATTTATAGGTAATGAAACTGCAGGGCTTTTTTCATGGACTTAATCAACAAATATTTATCATGTGCCAGTCACCCGGGGGACTTGGAGTGCGTGGGGATCCAGCAGGGAGCCAGACACTCCTCAGTTCTGCTCTTGGCTTTTATTTGTCTGTTTAGAAAACAACAACGGTAACAATAGCAACTACTCGTGCTTATTGATGACAGACCCATGCCAGGTACTGTGCCAAGTGCGCCATGCACGTGATTTCAGCAGGCAGCCTGGATGGTTCCCAGTGGACAGACACGGAAAGGAGCTACATGGATGGGCACAGTGGCTCACGCTGTAATCCCAGCACTTTGGGAGGCTGAGGTGTGTGGATTGCTGGAGCCCAGGAGTTCAAGACCAACCTGGGCAACATGGTGAAGCCTCGTATCTACCAAAAGCACAAAAAATTAGGCATGATGGTGAGCACCTGTACTCCCAGCTACTCAGGAAGCTAAGGTGGGAGAGTCACCTGAGCCCAGGAAGTGGATGCTGCAGTGAGCCGTGATTGTACCACTGCACTCCAGCCTGGGTGATGGGCTGAGACCCTGTCTCAAAAAGAAAAGGAGCTGCAGCAGCAACAGTCTCACTCCCTTCCTCTCTCTTCCTCTCAAAATCATGCACCTTGAAGGCACAGTTCTCTGCCCCTGAGCCCTCCCTGATCAGGATGTTACCCTCACCACTGCACCCAAACTGCTCTCATTTGGGCCACCAGTGACCAACCAGATGCCAAATCTCGTGGTCAATGCATTTGTGTGATGCAGAGAAGCAGCAATGTTGCAGGAGCAAGGGACCATTATTTAACAGAAATATTACATCATGTCTGTGCACTCAACAGTCCAGGGAACACAGAAAGTGGCTACAGAAAAGATCGACCAATGACAAAGGGCTGATATCCAGAATTTACAAAGAACTCAAACAGATTTACATCATATGAAAAAATGCTCATCGTCACTGGTCATCAGAGAGATGCAAATCAAAACCACATTGAGATACCATCTCACGCCAGTTAGAATGGCGATCATTTAAAAATCTGGAGACAACAGATGCTGGAGAGGATGTGGAGAAAAAGGAACACTTATACACTGTTGGTGGGAGTGTAAATTAGTTCAACCATTGTGGAAGACAGTGTGGCAATTCCTCAAGGCCTTAGAAATAGAAATTCCATTTGACCCAGCAATCCCATTACTGGGTATATATCCAAAGGACTATAAATTGTTCTACTATAAGGACACATGTACACGAATGTTCATTGCAGCACTGTTTACAATAGCAAAGACCTGGAATCAACCCAAATGCCCATTGATAATAGACTGGATTGGAAAAATGTGGCACATATACACCATGGAATATTATGCAGCAATCAGAAATGATGAGTTCGTGTCGTTTGTAGGGACATGGATGAATCTGGAGAACGTCATCCTCAGCAAACTGACACAAGAACAGAAAATGAAACACCGCATATTCTCACTCATAGGTGGGTGATGAAAAATGAGAACACATGGACACAGAAAGGGGAGTACTAAACACTGGGGTCTACTGGGGGGAAAAGGGGAGGGCCAGTGGGAAGGGGAGGTGGGGAAGGATAGCCTGGGGAGAAATGCCAAATGTGGGTGAAGGGGAGAAGGAAAGAAAAGCACACTGCCATGTGTGTTCCTACGCAACTGTCTTACATGCTCTGCTCATGTACCCCAAAACCTAAAATCCAATAAAAAATTAAAAAAAAAAAGAAAAGAAAAGATCGACCAAGGCGCAACAGACCTGGGAAAGCCAGAGGTGAGAGGTGACCCATCTCACAATTTGGGAATTCCTTCCTCTGCAGTGCTGAGCTCATTACACTTGAGGTCAACAATTCTAGTTTCTTCAACATCTGCATGAGGATATTCCCACAATAGTATTGGTGATAGAAAAATAGTGGAAATGACAAAAATGTTCAATACAGGAAACTGGGTAAATAAACTAAGGAACAGCCACACAGCGAAGTACTATGCAGCCGTAAAGAAAAAGAAAGGTGATCTCTGCATGGAAGGGTTCCTAGAACATATTATTAAGTGAAACAAGCAAGGTGCGTAAAAGAATGTATCTCGTATACCATCTTTTATGCACGGAAAGAAAGGGAAATGAGTAGGTGTGTGTATGGACATTTTTGTAAAGAAACATAAGGACAAAATCAGAATTCATTGAAAATGGTTACCTGAGAGTGTATAGGTGGGAAAAAGCAGTGAGACATCCCCCCCCCGCCACTTTCTCTCTCCCCCACTCTCTCTCCAGGCTCTCACTCTGTTGCCAAGGCTTGAATGCAGTGGTACAATCATGGCTCACTGCAGCCTCAACTTCCCAGGCTCAAGTAATCCCTCCTGCCTCAGCCTCCCAAGCAGCTGGGACTACAGGTGCCTATCATTATGTCTGGTAATTTGTAGAGACAAGGTCCCACTATGTTTCCCAGGTTCATCTCAAACTCTTGGGCTCAAGTGATCCTCCTGCCTCAGTCCCTCAAAGTGCTGGGATGATTAGACTGAGCCATCACACCTGGCCAAGGCCTTTCAAGGTATGTCATTTTCACAGTTTTGACTTTTGAAGCACATAAATGCTTTGTATTTTTTAAAAGTAATATTAAACAAAAGTAAATGCAAACACATACCCAAAAACTAAATACAGACAGAAACAAATTATTTATACATCAAATGATGACATGACCACTAGAACAGGAAATAATTCAGTTAAGCTCTGAACACAGAATTCTGACTGTACACTCTTAGTGGATATATCATATACTTAGCACGTGTGTAGTGGACAGAGGTATTGATATCGTAATTCTGACACTATTTTATATGCAGTCAGAGTAAATAGCAAATATATTTTTGGAACCAAGGTTTGGAGATTGGAATAAAGAATGCTGACAGGTAAGGGAGAAACTTGTAGCATTGAACTAAAATTAGAGGTATCAGTGTGAACTCACTTTTTTTTTTTTTTTTTTGAGACAGACTCTTGCTCTGTCGCCCAGGCTGGAGTGCAGTGGCATGACCCCGGCTCACTGCAACCTCCACTTCCTGGGTTCAAGCAATTCTCCTGCCTCAGCCTCTCAAGTAGGTAGGACAATAGGTGTGCACCACCACACCTGGCTTTTTTGTATTTTTAGTATACAAAAAATGTGTGTATTTGGTGACACATTCACTCACACAATGTTGCTGGGGACCCGCTTCCCTCCTGCTGCCTCCCATCCAGAGCTGAAGGAGCTCAAGTTGAAAGTGGGTAGTGGAGGCGGGGGGACACAAAGTGCCAGTGCCCCAACAGGAGGGGAGCCTCAGGCAGCTCTGGAGATTGTGCCCAACCTCCTGCTGCCCAATGGCTGGGTGCTCTGTAGAAACAGTGAGGGGACAGAGGACCCTGAAGCCACAGCCCAGGGCCTGGGGGCACCGCCTGGGAGGTGTGCACTGCAGCTTTTAATGTCTTCCTAGGACCTGTGACCGATGTCACTATGCAGAGAATCCTGGTCCAGCCCCGGGTTGCTGCAGGGATATGGGGGGTGGGACAGAGCTGTCCCTGCTGGGGACTCACCCAAGAGCTTCTGCAGCACTTGGCCGTCATACAGGTCTTCTTCCAGCTGCTTCACAATGATCCTCTCCTCCACCAGCACATCGTTAATCCAGTTGAGGAGGACCTGCAGGAGATGGGGGTGTTACAGCCTCACTCGACCAGCACTGTGGGGATGCAGTAGTGAAAAGGGCAAGCACAGGGACAGGGACAGGGACAGAGGCTGCACAGCACTGTACCCACCACCAGGACCAGGCAAACACAGGGACAGAGGCTGCACAGCACTGCACCCACCCCCAGGACCAGGCAAACACAGGGACAGAGGCTGCACAGCACTGCACCCACCCCCAGGACCAGGGCAAACACAGGGACAGAGGCTGCACAGCACTGCACCCACCCCCAGGACCAGGGCAAACACAGGGACAGAGGCTGCACAGCACTGCACCCACCCCCAGGACCAGGGCAAACACAGGGACAGAGGCTGCACAGCACTGCACCCAACACCAGGACCAGGCAAACACAGGGACAGAGGCTGCACAGCACTGCACCCACCACCAGGACCAGGCAAACACAGGGACAGAGGCTGCACAGCACTGCACCCAACACCAGGACCAGGGCAAACACAGGGACAGAGGCTGCACAGCACTGCACCCACCACCAGGACCAGGCAAACACAGGGACAGAGGCTGCACAGCACTGCACCCACCACCAGGACCAGGGCAAACACAGGGACAGCTCTGTGGCCACCAGGACTAGAGTACCTGGTTTTCCAAAAGATTAAGCACTCGTAATACTGCACCCCCTCACCGTGAGACAGTCAAGTAGCCTACAAGATGTCCATTCCTCCCTGGTGACCCTCAGCCTCAACACACCCTAACCCAGGATGGGGATTTATGCATCATTGGTACCGAGAAGCTTGGAGCACCCACCCTCAGCTGCATTTCGTACCCACCCTTATTGAGATAGCATTTTCACTCCACACAATTCATCCTTTAAAAGTGTGTGATTCGGTGACTTTTAGTATATTCGCAAAACTGTGTGACCATCACCATGATCCATTTCAGAACATTTTCATCACCCTCAAAGGAAACCCATGCCTGTTAGCAGCCACTGTCCACATCTCCCTCCCACAGCCCTTTCCCTCCCCATGGATTCTGTACTTTCCCTCCCCATGGATTCTGCTTTCTGGACATTTCATATAAACAAGAGCAGGTAATGTGTGACCTTCTGTGTCTGGTTTCTTTCACTGAGCATGTTTTCACGGTTCATCCATGTGATAGCATGTTTCAGCCCTTCCTTCATCCCTATGCTGAATCATATTCCACCTCATGGGGGACCACATTTTGTTTCTCCATCCGATGGTTGATGTTTATTTGGGTTATCAACCCTTTTTGGGTACTGAGTGTGGGGGTCTGTGGGCCACGGAGGGGAGGGAAGGGAGTGGTGTCTGAGATAGGGGGAGTGGCGTACACAGATGCCATGCGGCTGAGATGAGCTTGGGCGATCTGAAGAACCCCAGCAAGGAGGCAGGGTGTTCAGGGGTGGCTGTGGAGCTGCCATGAACGTTCAGGCACAAGCCTCTTTGTGGATGTCAGTTTCATTCTTCCCGTCCAGCTTCCTCTTGAGCCTCTTCACAACAGATTTTCTATTCAGCTCGTTGGGAGACGCACTTTAGAAGAAGATCGCTTCCATTGTGAAAATACCTACGGAAAGACAGGACTCCTGCCGCACACAACTGCATCTGGCCAATCCTGCTTCTGACACGTCTATTCCACAAAATAAAACAGACTCAACCAATGACACGGAGTGCGTGATCTTCCTGTGCAAGCGAAATGAATGCAGCGACCTCATGGGTCTCAGTAACCTCTTGGAAATGGGAGTTTATGTCCCTCTCAGAGATGAACAAAAGGGCTCAAGCCCAGAATATCCTGTTTCCCATCACTCTGAAACAGCTGCAATCCAAGACATTGGACACAAGGCAGATTTCTGCGAAGCACATTCTATTTTCCCACTAGTACAAAAATATCAAACCTGACACACAAGCCCACGAGGAACAGAGGTAAAAATAAATTAAAGGGCGGTTTGCAGGGAGAGGTGCATGGCCCAGTGGCATCTGGTCTTGTCAACGCCACCTCTCAAGGTCAAGGGCTCAGTACCAGCTATCCTGCTTCAGCCCAGGGCTCTTTCTGCGAGGTGGGTGGCAGGGGCAGGGAGAGTACTGGCCTGGGAATCACCGGAACCCCTCAGTTCCCAAGGAGCTGCCTCACACTACCTTCCATGGGCCACAGACCCCCACATTCACTGGATGCCTGCCCTCCTCCCTCACTCCTCTGCAGACTCCCTTGGGGAATCATCTCCGACTCCCCTGGCCCTCACATGGCGCATTTCTGAGGGCCCTGGACAGCTCCTGTTCTCCCTCCCCACTCCCTTCCTAGGAGGCCTGTTTATGCCCTCTTGTTCATCCCTCACCCAGGATCCCCTAAGCACAGGGCCCGCCTCCCCATGCTCCTCCCGCTCGGGAGTTCCATGGAAGCCTCTAACAGGACTCGCCACACTCCAGGCCTGCTCCTTCCCAGGGAAGGCAGGAAGGAAGGAGGACCTCCATCCTCACCTCAGAGCCTGGCCTTCACCTTCTCACCCCACTTCTGTCCACTTCTCAACCAGCTCCACTTCCCCCATCTTCCTCTTCCCTCTGGGTCAGGGCCACAGCCATCCCTCAACACTCTGCCTCCTCGTTGGGGTTCTTCAAATGCCCAAGCTCATCTCTGCAGCAGGGCCTCTGCATACTCCCCCACCCCTCCTCTGCATACCCCACCCGCTTCTTCACTGCTTGAGCAGCACTCACTCCTCCAGAGCTCAGACCACCCCAGCACTCCAGGCAGCACCCCCATCACAGCTCCCAGTACCCCAGCACCCAGTCTCACCCTGTCCCACTAGCAATGGGAGCCAAGCTTTGAAAGGCTCTCCTCTGTTAGACTTCAAGGTCTATGAGGACAGGAGCTGTGACCAGCTCGTTTGTGGCTCTCCCCAGCACCAGCAACTTGCTCCCTGGCACCAGAGCTCTGTAAGGATGTGGTACATCAACAGTCTGATTCACTAGGCACTACTGCGGTCCAGGATAAAGACTGGAGAAGTCTAGTTTGCAGCTTAGTGATAACAAGAGTTTGAATTGTCATTCAATGTCAGTTTGAGATAATGACTTTGTGGTTTATGCACAGAAACGTTGTAGAGATGAGTCTAATGATGAAGGTGCCTGTGATAGATATTTTCATGTAATATGGATATGAGCCTTTTTTTGCAGGTGACAAACAGAACGAATGAGACCTCTGCCTTAAGGGCCTTACATTCTAATGAGACTCCAAGAGACACACGGATGCCCACAGTTTTGGGCTGTGATGATTGTTAGGAAGGAAAATAAAGCTGGATCCAGTGGAGAAAGCAGATGAACACACCTGCACAGGTGATCGAGGCCGATGCCAGTTGCAAAGGTGTGCACATGGGTGTGCCCCAATACAGGCTGAAATGGCACTTCACCCCTGCAGCCTTTCTCTCTGGAGTGATAACCTGGATCGAATCATGAAGAAAGCATCAGACAAACCCCAACAGAGGGACAGTCTACAAATGCTCTTAGCTATATGCCTCCCAAGTGTCCAGGTCATCAGAAACAAGGAAAGTCTGAGAAAGTGTCAGAGCCCAGAGAAGCCTCAGGACTGAATGCAATATGGTGCCCTGGGAGGAAACCTGAGACTGCCAAAGGAGAGCGGCGACACCCAGGAGACCCAAGTAAAGCCCCGGCCTTAGTAACAATGTATCTGTGCTGGGGCAGGGCCTTTGTTAGTAAGGATGTATCTGTGTTGATTCAGGGCCTTAGTTGGTAACAATGTATCTGTGTTGATACAGGAATTGTAACAACCACAGCTGGTGTAAGCAGCAGGAAAAGGTGTGTGGGGCATATGGAGCCCCCGGTGGAGGCAAGGGGTGCAGAGGAAGATGCTGCCCCTGAGGTTGGGGGTATCTAGGCTGAAGGAAGTGGGTCAGTGGTCAGAGGTTTTACGACCCTGTGCTTTGAGCAAAGGGGCATGAGGTGAAAATCGCTGGTACAGCCCTGTGGCTGCAGGACTGGGGAAGGAAGAGAGGGGAAGGTCTGGAAGCAGCACTGAGGAAGTGGGGGCAACATCTGCCCCCGCCCCAGGCCCTGACACTCATGGGGCAGGGAGTAGGAGGACACCTGCCCGCTCCCCAGGTCCTGATGCCCATGGAGCAAGGCAGAGACCCCCTCAGCCATCCTGACCTTGTCACCTCCTCTCCCTAGGCCTTGGTGACACAGCCACAAACCACGGATTTGGCAGAATGGCAAAGCAAACCTGCCCCTACCCACATCTCCCTCCACCCACCAGCCACCAGGACAGCTCCTCCCAACCTCGTCCTTGGGTCCCTCAACTCCACTGCGATCCCGGATTTATGACCCTGTCCTTTGCTAAAGGATTTTATGGTGATTACTTGACCTGGGTGATGGTATTACACAAACCCCATCCTTGGGCCCCTCAACTCCACTGCGATCCCGGATTTATGACCCTGTCCTTTGCTGAAGGATTTTATGGTGATTACTTGACCTGGGTGATGGTATTACACAAACCCCATCCTTGGGCCCCTCAACTCCACTGCGATCCAGGATTTACGACCCTGTCCTTTGCTGAAAGGACTGTACGGTGATTATCTGACCTGGGTGATGGTGTCACACACAACTCCACAATATCACTAAGCCTCTTCCTGACAGGCTGCAGGAGACAAAGGTCACTGTGTCCTCTGCCCTCAGGCTGGAAGGGGGAGGCAGACAGAGAGAAAATATAAGTCAGGTTGATCTCAAAGACATGAGGATCATCCAGCCCAGAGCACGTGGAGAGCCAGGGAGGAAAAGCTGAGCAGAAAGGGGTGCACACAGGGCAGGGGGAGGCTGGGCGGGCAGAAGAGGCTGGGTACCCAGCAGAGGATGGAAGACCGAGCTGAAGCTCCACCTGGGCTGGAGCAATCCTTCCACCTCAGCACCCTGAGCAGTTGGAACTACAGGCAGGCACCACCACACCTAGCTAATTTTTGTAAAAAGTGGGGAGTTTCACTATATTGCCCAGGCTGGTCTCAAACTCCTGGGCTCAAGGGACCCTCCTGCCTCAGCTTCATAAAGTGCTCCAATTACAGGCATGAGCTACTGTGCCCAGCTAGCACCACGCTTTCCTGGAACAGGGGTGCCTGTGTAAACACAGCATGGCATGAATATGTCGGGTCTGTATTAAGACCCAGTGATTATTTTGGGAGCCTCTGGGATGAGGCAGCATCTGAGCAGAGACAGGTAGGGGTGAGGGCGAGCTGCATGGACACCTGAGGGAAGAGGGCGGAGGCAGAGGGGACAGCCAGGAGGAGCCCTGCCAGTGAGCTGGGTACAGGGGACTGATAGTGACAGGAGTAGGACAGGGCTAACCCTGGACCCTCCCCCAGGCTGGGAGGGGAGGGGGCCATGGAGCCGCTCAGGTCAGGGTATTTCCCCCAGACCAAGAGACCTGGAGTGCTACCCAAAGTGGCTCTTGAAGACTTACCCAGCCACTGACCCTGAGCCAGCTCCCCCAGCCATAGAACCAAGACCCCTGCCTCTATGCCCTGCCCCTCAGGAACTTGCTGTGGCCACTTGGGGAGATTTTATGGTTGTTTTTTCTTTTTCTTTTTTGAAGTGTGTCATTTAAATGTGAGAGAGAACACTAAGTTTACAGACACACTGAACAGCAATCCTAACTACGCTTTTTTGGTCTTCAAAGCTCTCCTCCACCTGCTTCCACTCTCTCGCCAGCCTGATTTCCACCCCGGATTCCCCGTGATCCTCCCAGCTCCCTGGCTGACCTCCTTCCCACCTGCAGGCTCCATGCTCCAGACTTCTTCCCTTCACCAACCACTCAGCCCTCGACAGCCAGGTAAAGCCAGTGACAGTGCCTCTTCCGCCTTCTCAGAGCACCTAGCAAAGCCCCAAGCCCAAGAGATGCTGCGAATACCTGGTAAGTGACTACCCATAATGCTCTGTGTGTCTTTCATAATTTTTGGCTAATGGCTTTAAAATGGGTTTGCTGGGCACAGTGGCTCACACCTGCAATCCCCACACTTTGGGAGGCTGGAGCAGGAGGATCATTTGAGCCTAGGAGTTTAAGACTATGCCGGGCAACAAAGTGAAACCCCGTCTCTATAAAAAAAAAAAAAAAAAAAATTAAAATTAGCCAGCTGGGCTAGGGACTGACTTATTTTCCCTCCTGAATAAAGATGCTGAGGTCCAGAGAGGTTAAGTGAGTGACTCAAGGTCACACAGCTAAAACTCTGGTGGAGCTGGGTCTTTTTTTTTTTTTTTTGAGATGGATTTCTTGCTCTGTCACACAGGTGGAGTGCACTGGTGCGATCTCAGCTCACTGCAACCTCTGCTTCCCAGGTTTAAGCAATTCTCCTTTGCACACCTGCAGTCCCAGACACTTGGGAGTCTGAGGTAGAAGGATTGCTTGAGCCTGGGAGGAAGCTGCAGTGAGCTGTGACGGTGACACTGCACTCCACCCTGGGTGAGAGCAAGACCCTGTCTCAAAAAAAAAAAAAAAAATTGTAGGCAGAATTTTAAAACACCCCCTAAAATCCCGACCTGTTGGTGTACACGCCTGTGTAAATACAGCAAGGCATGAATATGGAGGGTCAGCATTAAGACCCAGCTCCGACTGGGCACGGTGGCTCACACTTGTAATTCCAGCACTTTGAGGCCGAGGTGGGTGGATCACAAGGTCGGGAGTTGGAGACCAGTCTGAATAAAATGGTGAAACTCCATCTCTATTAAAAATATAAAAATGAGGCAGGTGTGGTGGCACATGGCTATAATTCCAGCTACTCAGGAGGTTGAGGCAGTAGAATCTCTTGAACCCGGGAAGCGGAGGTTGCAGTGAGCTGAGATCGTACCATTGCACTTCACCAGGGTGACAGAGCAAGAAATCCATCTCAAAAAAAAAGACCCAGCTCTACCAGTGTTTTAGCTGTGTGACCTTGAGTCACTCACATAACCTCTCTGGACCTCAGCATCTTCACTCAGAAAGGAATACAAGTCAGTCCCTAGCCCTGTGCACACTACATGACCCAGTAAAACCAGCTCTAATTTATCTCAAGGTATTAATCCAACGGTGGCCCTAGACATTCACTAGCTGTGGAATGATTCCAAATCTGTGCAGGAAAAATGAAAAACACAGAGAAGCCTGAAGGGACGTATATGAAAAACATACAGCCCTGCCTGCCGTCTGCTGGATTTTCCTGGTTCCAGGTTTTCAGCAGCATATATTACTTTGGCAGTTCGAAAAGATAATCAGTGTCATTTTTACAAATTAATCACTATCCAGATGGCTTGTAAAGAACTTGACAAGCAGGTCTTAAAATGCATATACAGGCCAGGCACAGTGGCTCACGCCTGTAATCCCAGCATTTTGGGAGGCCAAGGTGGGTGGATCACCTGAGGTCAGGAGTTCGAGACCAGCCTGGCCAACATGGTGAAACCCCGCTCTACCAAAAATACAAAAATCAGCCAGGCATGGTGCACACCTGTAATTCTAGCTACTCGGGAGGCTGAGGCAAGAGAATCCCTGGAACCCAGAAGGTGGAGTTTGCAGTGAGCTGAGATTGTGCCACTGCACTCCAGCCTGGGCGACAGAGCGAGATTCTATCTCAAAAAAAAAATTAATTAACTAATTAAAATAAAATGCATATGTAAATGCAAGGGATCCCTGGATCGCCAAAACAATCTGAAAAAGATGAAAACAACTGGAGGGCCCAGGCTCCCCCATTTCAAACCTGTCTACAAAGCTCCAATCACTGAAACTGCGGTACTGACATCGAGGCAGACACACAGGCCCATGGAACAGAACGGGGAGTCCAGGACAAATCTCAGGTTACCAATAAGGAAACCAAGACAGTTCAGCGGGGAGAAAACAGTCCTGTTTCCCATCCTAGTCTTCAGAGCATGCAGGCCACGTGATCTCATTTCCACTCATGGGTCTGTCTTCCCAGCTGGCCTGGCAGCTCCTCACGGGCGGGGCTGGTGTTGTGCTCAGTGTCACAACTCCAGCAGCTAGAGCATGCACAGACCCACAGAAAGGGCTCGAACTGCAGAACCACCTGTGGACTTTCTAGAAAGGTTTCCTGGGCATGCAGACATTTGGTTCCAGAGGCCCCCTTGCCCAGCTCTGACTTGTTAGGGACCACACAAGAGACGATGTTGCTGCTATTAAAAAAAAAAAAAAAAGCGGCTGGGCGCCGTGGCTCACACCAGCACTTTGGGAAGCCGAGGCAGGTGGATCACGAGGTCAAGAGTTCGAGACCATCCTCGTCAACATGGTGAAACCCCGTCTCTACTAAAAATACAAAAATTAGCTTGGCACAGTGGCGTGTGCCTGTAATCCCAGCTACTCAGGAGGCTGAGGCAGGAGAATTGCCTGAACCCAGGAGGCGGAGGTTGCGGTGAGCCGAGATCGCGCCATTGCACTCCAGCCTGGGTAACAAGAGCGAAACTCCGTCTCAAAAAAAAAAAAAAAATCACATCTGGATCTCGAACCTGATCCAAGACCAAATCTAAAAATAACCAACAGAAAGAGATTACAATCAAATACCATGTAACAGGCCATGGCAGTCCTCTCTGGGAAGCAAAAACCATTCATGGCCCAGTTTCACTGCCACCCCCAGGAGGTGCAACTTCTTCCTGCATACCACAGCTCACCCTGCCGCTGTACTTCCCAGCCATCCATCTTAATCCACTGTGTCACAAAAGGCTTTTTAAAGATAGCACCAGCCATTATTTTTAGGGACACACTCATTTGCCAACCCCGAATCCTGTGGGCAGATGTCTAGGACATACATTAATTATGCTCCTGGACACCACTCCATCACACACGTCTTACAAGCTTGCTTTAACCAGAATAAAAAAAATTACTTTTCCTTTAGATCCTTCTGAATTATAATCAGGATCTGCAGCCTGTCTCCCCCAGAGCTGCAGTTACGTTTTAATCACTTCCAAAAAGAGTAGCACGAGGGCTGATTGCAACAGGCAGGAGGAGATGTGGCCCGGCAGGGGCTGGGGGCACAGGAGGGCACCCCTACATGACTCCAACAGCACCAGCTTCTGCCTAGAGGATGGTTTTCATGCAGCTGATTTTCTTCATGGAGACAAGAGGAGGAAGCAAACAGAACTTAAAGACAAGGACTTAAATTCCCTTGTCTTATCAACCGGGGAATGAGATATGAAATCTGTTCTTGGAGGGACACGTACCCCCAGATGAGATGCAGTCAGCCTGCTTTCAACCAATCTGCTTAGGAAGTGTTGTGTGGTTTTTTTCCGACATCAAACGTGTCATTCCAACAGCAATTCTGTGATTAACTGATACCAACAAAATGTCCTACAGTTCAGTCTGATTCTAACACTAACTACCTGAAGTTGACCCCATAGGTGAAGCGCTCAGTCCCACCAAACTGATGTCATCCCAGACATCAGCTGCAGAGGGGGCTCCCAGGCTGCCTGTACCTCTGCCCACTGATTACAAACCAGGACCCCTCACCTCCAGTTCAGTGATTTGCCAGAACGCACAGAGCTCAGAAAAGCACTTAACTTAGGATTATCAGCTTACTAAAAAGGTTAGAACTCAGGGACAGCGTAATGAATAGGAAACACGGCATAGGGCAGAGTTTTGGGGGAGGGGCCGGGGTGTCCACGCCCTCTACTCTGTGTGTCCCCTTCCTCGAACCTCCATGCTTTCCCCAGCTCTGAAGCTCTCTGATTCCCACTGTTGATGGGTTTTGTGGAGGATTCATTATGTAGGCGTGGTTGATTCCATCATTGGCTATTGGTGATTTGACTCACTCTCCAGTCCCTCTCTGCCCCAACCAGAGGCTGGCAGGGTGGGACTGATAGCCCCAAGCCTCTAATCCTATACTTGGTTACTCTGGGGCCAGCCCCCATCCTGAGTCACCTCATTAGCATAAACCCAGCTGTCATTATGAAAAACAAAAGATGCACCTATCACTCAGGAAATTCCAAAGGTTTTAGGCACCGTGTGCTAGGAATCTGCACAAGACCTGGGAGCTAAGACTAGGTCTAGGTTTCCCCTTATACCACAAGTGTATAGGTTTCCCCTGGCTATTCATTCTGGAAAGCATAAAAACAACCAATCCCTCCTTTCAGAATCATTAAAAATATAAAGTATCTCATCTATAATCCTATCGTTGCCTGGGCAGCTGTTCACCCATAAGTAATTCAGGTCACTGCTGGAGAAGGTTGGAGAAAATACTGCAGGGAGAAACGTTAAGTCTTCCAGGCTCCTGAACCCACGGGATGCATGTGCCCACTTCCAAACTGGCACTGCCCATCTGTCCATCCACCTCCCTCCCAGGCTGCCCTGTTGACACTCATGTTCTCAGCACTGCCCTGACAGTGATAACAAGTGATTGGGTGTGTGATCTAACGTTATCCTTACAAAGTCACTTTGAGGTTGGTGCTGTTATTCTCCCTGTTAGTTATAATGAACTCCAAGTTTCTCTTCAGAAAATCAGTATGTCAGTATGCTCAGCTCTCTTATTCTTTCATTCTCCATTTTAAAGTTTAACTTCCTGGTTCTCTGTGCCCCCTTGCCTCTAGTTTCCGTAAACAACTTTCCCGTCAGTTCTAATCTGTAGTTCACATCTGATCCTGGTCACCTGCTTTGACCTGAGTCACCCCTGGTCACCTGCTCTGACCTGTGCCATAACCATCCTTCCTGCCAAATTACTCATCCCGCCACTCTGGCTCGTACTCCTGCTCCCCTTAAAATAGCCAAACGGAATCAGCTTAGACTGTGCGGTCCAACCCTAGCCAATAGGGGAACAATGACAGAGCAGTGGGGGCTACACACATCAGGAATAAGAACCCCTCCCCTCCCTCGTCCAGGTGTGTACTCACCATTGCTCCATCTGTGAGACACACCCTTCTCTAGAAGTAAATTGCCTTGCTGAGGAAATTTATATTCAAGTGCTACTGCTTTTGCAGGACCAGAAATTTACATATAACATCCCACTTTAATCTGAGTTGGGATTTGAATCCAGGAAGCTGACCCCAGAGCCAACCTTCGCCCCTTAACAGTATAATACATGAGTATAATAGATGCTTAGAGACAAGTTTCGAATGACTGGCCTCATTCTTTGTGCCTGCCTTAGCCACAGCTAAGGATTTTTTTAAAAAACAGGAGCAGAGGGCAGCTCACAATATTTTATATAGCAACAGTCCCGAGGCAGCAGAGGTCAGAGGTGGTCTACAGGGGGAGGCAGGACAGGCAATCGAGATAAGAGGAAACAAGTGCAGAAGACAGAGAACAGAGAAAGAGAAAACTAGAGGACCAGTCAGGCTTCCCTGGGAATGTCCCCTAGTCTCAAGACTGCGATGTGGCCACAGGCAATGGCCATACCACCATGACCAGCAAATAAGGGTGTCAGTCAGACCTGCCTGCCCCCTGACCTGCTCAGGCCTGCATATGGTCTATGCTTTGCACTAAAAACATCTGCTTCTGGACCAAATGCCACCGAGGAACCATTGGGAGGTAGCCTCTACTAAGGGCTACTTAGCTGTAATCTACTAGCATTAGATCACCACAGCCCACAGCCCACAAAGGACACTCTGAAAAGCAGAGAGCATTGCGCAGGTCATGTGGAGGCGTTTTGTCTGCACCATCCAGACTGGCCATCTCTTCCCAAGGCAAGCACCTGGGACCACCTAACATCAGCATCCAATCCACAGGTTTACCCCAATCCTCACCCCCTACTCCCAGAGCCTCCTCCCTGACAAGGTCACCTCACAGGTTTGGGGTAGAACAAAAAAAACACACGTCTGGCAAGGCACAGTGGCTCATGCCTGTCATCTCAGCACTTTGGGAGGCCAAGGCAGGTGGATCACTTGACGTGAGGAGTTCAAGACCAGCCTGGCCAACATGGTGAAATCCCCTTAGTAAAAATACAAAGAAAATTAGCAGGTGTTGTGGCACATGCCTATAAAGTCAACCACTCAGGAGATGGAAGCATGAGAATCGCTTGAGCCTGGGAGGCAGAGGGTGCAGTGAGCTGAGATCGTGCTGCTGCATTCCAGCCTGGGCAACAGTGATAGAGTTAGACCCTACCTCAAAACAACAACCAAAAGCAACCACATCTGTCTTGTCTCTAAGCCGCATGCCATCTTGGGAGATCCTGGTGTGAACCTCATGGTGGTGCTGCTGACACAAATCCCCCATCCATTCTCTCACTATCCATCAAGGATGAATGGGCTCTGTGTGTGCAGCAGGACTCCAGCCCTGGGGATTCAGCTGGGAACAGAATGCTCATGGTCCCTCGCAGCGTAAGATTATATTCTGGGGGAGGAGAAAGATGGAAAACAAACCAGTAGACAAGAATGACTCCAGGCAGCAGCAAGCCTGGCAAAGAAAAGCGAACTGGAGTTAGGAAAACAGTGATGGAGTGACAGGGGCAGGAAATACATCTCAGGGAGGAAACATGGAGAGAAAACTGAAAGAAGTAAAGCAGAGAGCTCCAGGCATGGGCCTTTCAAAGTGCAAAGGCCAGTACGTGATAATGAACCTAACCTTCACCAAAGAGAGGTCGGGCCTGTGCCCTCAGTTCCTGGGACGTAACCTCCTAAGCCCCAGAATACCTGTCTGATAAAGTACCTCTGCTTACCCAGGGACCTTGGGCCAGCGAGAGAGTAACTGTGTGATTCAGGGAGGGGGCTTTTGGTTGTACTGTATCAGCCAGCTGCTGGAGGGGCTGGAGACAGATGAGCCATGTGGACAGTCAGCCATGCCCATGCAAGGGAACCCCAGCAGAAACTCTGGACACAGAGGCTCAGACGACTCTGCAGCTGACAATACTGCATGCACATGGTCCCGCATCACCAGGAGAGTAACGCTGCCCATGAGCCCATAGTGAAAGGACAATAGAGGCACCGTGTGGGTGCCTTCAACTCCACCCTGGGAGACCCTGCCCTCAGCTGATTTTCATCTGTATCCCTTCACCATCAGAAACCATCACTGGTAGTGTGACAGCTTCAAGTGAGCTCTGGGAGTCCCTCAGGCAAATGATCAAACCTCAGGGCAGTGTTGGAAATCCTGAACTTGCCACTGGTGTCAGAAGTGAGGGTGGGATTAGGGGACTGTCTCCTTTCACCTGGTGTCAGAAGTGAGGGTGGGCTTGGGGGACTGTCTCCTTTCACCTGACACCCAGTGGGTACTTACTCAGTGTGTCCTCAGAACAGCAAGGTGACCGGGGTGGCAGGGGCAGTGAAGGAGGGGAGGCAGGGAATGACACAGGATGGGTCTGGACAGAGCATGTCTGAGGGTGCCCAGCTCAGCCGCAGCCCAAGGAAAGGCCACAGTGCTGGCCTCTGGCTCAGGCAGGGCTGGCGGGCTGACCCTCCCCTGCTCATCCCGACCTGCACATGCATGCCACTCTGCCCTTGTGTGGTGAGGACCTGACTCCTCCCCAAGCCAGAAGAAGGGCGGTGAGGAGAATCCACGGATGTGAGTAAATCCAGACTCAGGGAAAACCCCAGCCGCACAGACAGCCCCCTGCACACCTGACAAACGAGAATGAACCACATGCAGCCCAAGCTCAGCACCACCCTCTCACCTGCCACCACCCACACTTCTCTGTTTAAAAGGCTGTCGTCGGTGAGAACTAATATTTAATGCACATCCCCTCCATGCCACCACCATAGTAACTGACACGCCACCGACAGCTGAACCGATGCTGCTCTCCTGGTTGCTGTGTCTACACTTATTTTGGAAAATGATTGATCAAAAGTGGAAAACATCTGCCACCCTGCTTTGAGGCACAACCTGCAGCCTGAGAGCAGGTGGAGCCTTCGGGAAATTGCCTGTCTCCGGAAACACATGCTCTAGCCTGCTGCGACATTTGCAGTAACAGGCATCTCAGTGTCTGGCAACCGGCTCTACCAGGAAATGGCCAAGGATGCTGCTGTCGCTGCAGATACCAAAACCCACCCAGCCTGGCCCCAGGGGCCCGCCAGCTGCAGGAGGAGAGGCAGCAGCTTGGAGAAGGGGGTCAGGTTAGTTGCCTGTGGCTGCTGTAACAGATTAACACAAACCCAGGGGCTTCCAATAGCTCAATGGATTCTCTTGCAGTCCTAGAGGTCAAAGTCCAAAATCTGTCTCACTGGGCTAAAATCCAGGTGTCCGCAGGGCCACTTTCTTCTGGAGGTTCCAGGGCTCCTCCTGGATTCTCCACTTCTTTTGTCTTTTCCACTTCTAGAGGCAGAGGCCACCTGCATCCATCAGTGTGTGACCCTTTCTTCCATCTTCAGAGCCAGAAGCTGCCACCTTGCTTCCGGGGTCAAGCTGCCATGTGCATGTGCAGTCAAAGCTCCCACTGCCCCTCTCCAGACACAAGTGAACACACTGGGCCCACCTGGATCATCCAGGATGACCCCCTCATTGCAAGGTTGTTAACTACACCTGCCATGTCCCTTTGCCATGCAAGGTGCTAGTCAGTGGCTCCGGGGATTATCACATGGTCATCTTTGGGGGCCAGGATTCTAGCCCAGGTTCCCTGCAAAACAGAGCCAGGGCAAAGCTCATTGCTGATGCATTTTCTTTGGCAGGGGCTTGGAGGTGAGGGGAGGGCATCCCAGACTAGCAACAGGGAGGGGAAGGGAGGTGAGGCGGGTGCATGAGCTGGTTATGGCTTCAGAAGAAAACCCAGATGGTGCTCAGCCACGCGGCCCTTCTCCACCAGCCACGGTCTCAGAAGCACACCTCAGGGAAGTCAGGGAGAGGCATTTATTCCTCGGCTCCTTCCTGTCCTTAGTCCTACTTTGCCCTGCAGAATGTTAATTAGCTTTCCCAAACAGCCAGCCCACCCCATGCCCCTCGATGTGGCCTTCTTCTCAATCTAGAACCTGGAAGAGATAGAATAGTTGAAGCCTCCACAGATCCCTCCAGTTTGGCGCTGGCTGCCACAGACACTGCAGCCCCTCCATGGTGGGCTGACAGATACCCACAGCCCACCTCTCACCTCACCAAGGACGAAACAGCCTGGAGGTCTTTAGAGGCAACATGGCAAAGGCAGGGGCAGGTGGTGCTGCGTACATCGGGGAGGAACATAAATCAAATTCTGCACAGCAGGGAAGTCACTTATCCATCCACTAGGCCCGGGGCCGAGCACAGGACCCCACACTCAACACAGCTCAGTGAAGGCAACACCAAATGGACAGATCCGTCAAGCACAGACACATCACCAACCCCAGCACCTGGAGGTGGGGAGTTACTTAAACCTCTCTCTCTCTCTCTTTTTTTTTTTTTTTTTTGAGAGAGGGTCTTGCTCTGTCACCCAGTCTAGAGTGCATTGGCTATTCACAGACATGCTCAAGCAATGACCTCCTGGGCTCAAGCAATCCTCCCACCTCAGCCTCCTGAGTAGCTAGGATTACAGGTGCCTCCCACCAAACCCAGTTAATTTTTGTACTATTTTGTAGAGACAGGGTTTCGCCATGTTGTTCTTGAACATCTGGGCTCAAGCAACCCCCCACCTTGGCATCCCAAAGCGCTGGGATTTCAGATGTGAGCCACGGCGCCCTCCCCTCCCCCGGCTCCTTCATTTCTCTGAGTCTCCATATGGCAGCAAGGATGACACAGCCCCCCACAGAGCTGTTTCAAGGAGATAATCCTGCGAATGGAGTTTGTGAAGTCTCAAGCATTGCTCAAAAATCAAAGGAAAAATGTTTAGAAAGATGCATGGATGGTTCATCTCCCCAAGGCGATGGGCCTCATCTGATCCCATAGAACAAAAAGTGGGAGGAAGTGGGGAGTCGCTTCTCTCTGCTGGGGGCTGCTCGAGCCAGCATGTGGGTCTTCTCCCACCCTGCTCCTGTTCCTTAGGACTGTAGACTCAGGCTGGCATCTATACCACTGGCCCTCCAGCTTTCTAGCTTGCAGATGGCAGGTCATGGGATTTCTCAGCCTCCATAGTCACATGAGCCAATATCATAATCAACCTCTCTCTAGATATTGACACAATTGGGTCTGCTTATCTGGAGAGGCCTGACCTCTTGCATCCCTGGCTTAAATATCCCCCAAATATAACATTTTAGTGGCTAAAAGATAGCAAATTTCCTCATCGACATTCTTCTGTTCAAAATAACAGAGTAGGTATTCAGGAAAAAATAATAATAAAATAAGTTAAGTAATTTAAGTCATTCAGAATCACCATCTTTGGGTGGGTCCTAAAACTGACATTTTCAATGGGATTGTTATTTTTTTTTAGATGAAGTTTCACTGTTAGTGCCCAGGCTGGAGTGCAGTGACGGGATCTTGACTCACCGCAACTTCCACCTCCCAGGTTCAAGCGATTCTTCTACCTCAGCCTCCCTGAGTAGCTGGGATTATAGGCACCTGCCATCATGCCCGGCTAATTTTTTATATTTTTAGTAGAGACAGGACTTCATCTTGGCCAGGCTGGTCTCAAACCTCTGATCCACCTGCCTTGCCCTCTCAAAGTGCTGGGATTTCAGGCGTGAGCCAGCACGTCTGGCCTTGATATGAATTTTAAAAGAATATAACTTGCAAGCCATTTTACTTATTCTGAATGAGTCCTCATGAAAACATAGTTGTACAGCCCAGTGTCGGGTCCAATGAGGTTGTAAAGGTGGAGAAGCTTTTTAAAAATCACTTTTAATAGAAAAAAATGTCTCTTTCTGGCAGACACTGTCACAATCAACATTTTCAAGACTCCCAGGGCACCCAAGCTGGCCATGGGCTGCAGAAGCCAAGTGTCTGCCATGGCCATCTGCCTGAGAGCCAGCCCTTGGTCCACCAGGGTCAGGCGGAGCCCACAGCCTCTCCTCTTCAGGGGACTCCCTCCCAAGCCCTGCCATGGTTTAGATCAGAGCAACAAAACTGCACTCTGCACTTGGACCCACGCAAGCACTGCCTCATATGAGCAGGAGCCACGCTGGAGGGGGACAGCAGCTACCCAAAGCCAGCGCCACGGGCCCCTCCCCTCAATGCTCCCTGACTTCTGAAAGTGGGGCAGCCAGGTTCCTTGCCGAGCTGGGATTCACACCTCCACATGTGGTGGAAACTGAATGTCCACCCAGCACAGGGGTCAACATCAGTGGCTCCTTGGCAGGAGTGGCTGGAGGGGTCGCCCTCCTGCATTTTAGGGTTGCATCTGGACCCCACCAGGCTCCAGAAGGAGTCCCAACTCCAACACTAGCTCACACCAGCACTCATTCCTAATCCTGAAATCCCCTCCTGTCGAGCTCTGTCCAGAAAAGAGCTCATGAGCCTGGCTGTTAAAGCCCAAGCCGAGCAGGGCACACAGGAGGCACTGGGCGGGAGGGACCCTTCCTGCCATCCCGCTCTGCCAACACATCCGTCCACCTTCTCACGCCACACCACCATCCCTTTCAGGAGCTCCTGGGTTTAGCCCCCTTTGTCCACTAGAGCCCTGAACCCCAAAGCCAAGCCCTCACCCTAAGAGGAAGATTCTGAAGGAGATGGAGCTCCTTACCTTGACCAGTTCCTTGAATTTGGGGTCATCCCTGGAGGTGGGGTCAATCATCGTGCGTTCCTCGTTCTCCTCTGCCAGGGACAAAAGGAAGTCACCGTCAGCAATTGTAGGGTTAGCAGGGATTCAGGAAGCCAGAGGGAGGCTGGACTCATGTCTAACAAATGAAGAAGCAGAGAGCCCAGCACTAGGGGGTGGGGGCTGTGTGCCTGCAAGAGCCACCTTCTGGAAGGTGGATGGGGCATCCTCCCCCTTCTGTAAAAGGATGAAGTCAAACTCCATCGTTCTGCCTGGCCTTGCTTCTCCCAGACTTCACCAACAACTGGTCCAAACCATTTCCACTTCCCAGGAGAAATAATGAGAGAGTAGCATTCACAGGGGCATGAGACGCATCCCCTGCCTGGAATCTGCTATGTGGGAAAGCTTTAGGCACCAGGTAGTTCCCCATGGCCACTATTTATAAATACATGTGAAGAATTGGGATGGTTATGAGATGGAAAATGTTTGGTACATTGAGTGGAAAAGAATCAACATGCAAGGTTGTATGTAAAATAACATGCAGAAAACATATTGAGAAAGAAATGGCAAAAAGAAAGCGGGGGGATGATGTGTATCAACGGAATGTGCTCATCCTCATCCTCTTTCTATTTCTCTACCTGTCTGCTTTCCCTCCATGTTTCAGCCTGGACACCAGGCAGCCAGCTGAGCCCCTCACAGAGGACAGTGCCATGGAGGTGGTGGGGGGGGAGGAGGGACTGTGGAGGGGGCACCCCCAGAGGCCAGGCATGCTCTGTGGCAGAAATGCCCAGCACCACACAGAAGCCAGCGGGCTCCAAGCACCTCTGAACATGCTCAGGGAAGGGTAAGGGGGTCTCAGGCCATCCACGCTGTCCAGCTCCAGGATCTGCACAGAGCACGGGATGGGTGGGGCCCAGGGTCCACTCACCAGGAGGCTCTACACCACGCTTCTCTCTTTAAGAGGAGAAAGGGCACAAGAGGGGCTCCGGGCAGAAGCCAGGTACCCCTAGGACATACATGTGGAAACAGCCAGGACACAGTAGAGACCAGGCTCCCAGGGCCCAGACAGGCTCCCACAGGGCTGGAGACACTGACTGTGTTGGTCAAAATGAAAACAGCATTGAAGCTGGGTGTAGTGGCTCATGCCTGTAATCCCAGCACTTCGGGAGGCTGAGGTGGGAGGACTGCTTGAGCCCAGGAGTTCCAGACCAGCCTGGGCTACATAGTGAAATTCCCATCTCTATTTTTTAAAGTAAATAATATAATACAATACAAAAGAAAGAAAAAAAAAGGCTTTGAGTGAATCTTTCTGTTGTTGTTAATATCCACTTGACATCTGATTGAGAGAAAGTTTTCTGCTGACACGGATGTGATGTGACCTCCCAGCAGCAGCGTCTAAACTCTGACAATGTGGAGAAACTCTTTTTGAAGTCCTGCAGATCTGACGCTCGGGAAGGACACGCCAGGTAACATGCAGGGAGCACTTGGGAGTCCTGGTGATGTCTCTTCGAAGACCTCCACAGCCTCCCACTCCTGCTGGGACCAAGGCTGGCATCCTCCAGGTGGCCTCCAAGGCTCCTCTCCAGCCTCCTTTCCCACCCTCCTGGTGCAGTCTGCTCCAGCCCGTCCAGCCTTCCCTCATTCCTTGAAGCCTCGCTGCCACCTTCCCCGGGCCTTGGTACCTGCTCCTGCTGTCTGACCCTCTCTCCCTGGCCCATGTGTCCTTCATTCTTCAGACCTCAGCTCCCCAGCTGAGATCCTTCAGTCCAAATGCTAAATCTTCCAAGCTCTCCCACCCCAAGGAAGCCTTGGTGTACCTGTGTGATGCATGTCTGAGACCCCCCTCCAGACCACCTGTCTCAAGTGGGCAAGGAGCAGGGCCAGGCCGTGAGTCCACAGGTATATGGCAGGGGGTGGAGGGTGGAGAATGAGTAGGTCACTACCCAATCCCAGCCTTCAGAGAGGCCATTTCTGGGAATATCCCCTTCAACCCACACTAAAAATCTAAGCATTGCCCTGTATCCCCACCCCTTGCTCTCCCTGAACAGAGAAGAAACAAGATTCGGGCCCAGCCAGCTCATGTGGACCTCAAGGGGAAATTTCTGCTCCTTGCTGAAGGCTCCAAGCCCATGTCTAACCCCCCAGCAACCCCTGGACTGGGCAGCATGCCATGCCTGCTCTGATGTACCAGGACTGCGGGCTCCTCGAGGGGTCCTGCCTCAGTTGGTCACCAAGGGGAACGGAGCATCTGAACCAGAGACCATGAAGGGTGGAGGAGGACAGAGATGCTGTTTCAAGTCTTAGCATCACCAAACACTTTCTCAGAGGCATCTCTGGCCTCTAATTACCCCTTTGGGGTAGCTTTCATTCCTGACCCCACCTGGAGGAGGACAGTGGGCCTGGGAGGGTAGGTGGCAGGCCCCAGGCAGGTGGCTGTGTCTGCAGATCCTGCTGGGGTCTCCCAGCCACCTGGTGATGGTCTCTGTCACCCGGGCTGGAGTGCAGTGGTGCGATCTCAGCTCACTGCACCCTCCACCTCCCTCCTGGGTTCAAGCAATTCTCCTGCCTCAGCCTCCTAAGTAGCTGGGATTACAGGTACCCACCACCAGGCTGGCTAATTTTTTGTATTTTTATTAGAGACAAGGTTTTGCCCTGTTGGCCAGACTGGTCTAGAACTCCTGACCTCAGATGATCCATCCACCTCAACTTCCCAAAGTGCTGGGATTACAGGCATGAGCCACTGTGCCCAGTCAGGGCTGCTCTCTTCTAAGAGGAGGGAGAGAAAGTCCTATGGACCCCGGTGAGACCTCAGGCAGCACCACCAGCTCTGGCTTCCAGTTGGCTGGTGGTTGAACTCTCACGAGTGTTTTTTCTCCATAAGCTCTCGCTGGCCAGGCCTCGTCATGGAAACCACAGAAAAGGGAGGAACCGGGACTTCCCTTTGACCCGGGGATTGGAAATGAGTGGGATGTTCCACAATCGCCTTCCAGATCGACTGGGTCCAAACACACTTCAAGGAACACATGAGTTGGCTGTTGCTCATCACATCAGGCAGGGAGTGCGGGGGCCTGGCTCACTCGGCAAGCCCACCGTGTAAGCCCCAGGCCTCAGCCAGCCTGGCTGGCCTGAAGGTAGGAAGTGTATTAATCATGCTTTGCATTTTCTTTTTTTTTTCTTTGAGATGTCTTGCTCTGTCACCCAGGCTGGAGCACAGTGGAGTGATCTTGACTCACTGCAACCTCCGCCTCCTGGGTTCAAGTGATTTTCCTGCCTCAGCCTCCAGAGTAGCTGGGATTACAGACATGTGCTGCCATGACTGGCTAATTTTTGTATTCTTAGGAGAGACGAGGTTTCACCATGTTGGCCAGGCTGGGGTTGAACTCCTGACCTCAAGTGATCCTCCAAAAGTGCTGGGATTACAGGCGTAAGCCACAGTGCCCGTCCTGTTTTCTGTATCTACTAGTACTTGGCATCTTGGAGCCTTGTTGACTCTGAAGAGGCTGCACCTCCAGGGCGAGCTAATTCTTAGAAATAGTAAATCACCCTCTGTGATGGCACCTTCCATATGTAAACCCACTCAGAGCCCGAGCCCCCAGAGCCCGGATCCCGAAGCCCAGAGCCCGGAGCCCAGAGCCGGAGTCCCGAGCCCAGAGCCGGAGCCCCGAGCCCAGAGCCTGGAGCCCAGAGCCGGAGCCCCGAGCCCAGAGCCTGGAGTCCGGAGCCCGGAGCTCCAAGCCCAGAGCCCCCAGCCCCGAGCCCAGAGTCCAGAGCCCAAAGCCCTGAGCCCCGAGCCCCCAGCCACCTCTTTTCTTGGCTCTTTTGTGGCTCCTACACTCCCAGCCAATATCCCCACCTTCATCTCCCCAGGGCCAGGTACCAGAATATTCAAGATAGCCCCTGTACCTTAGAGCCCATAGAAATGATTCCAGCCAGTCAGGCCCATGCCTGTTCACCCAGTCTTGCCCATTCCTACAGAGAAAGTCACAGGAAGGATGTTGGGCCGGGCGCAGTAGCTCACACCCGTAATCCTAGCACTTTGTGAGACCCAGGCAGGAGAATCGCCTGAGCCCAGGAGTTGGAGACCAGCCTGAGCAACATGGCAAGACTCCATCTCTACAAAAAATTTACAAAGATAGGTGTGTGTGGTGGCACACCCCAGTTACTCAGGAGGCTAAGGCAGGAGGATCACTCGAACCTGGAAGGTCAAGGCTGCAGTGAACCGTGATTACATCACTGCACTCCAGCTTGGGTGAGAGCGAGGCTCTCTCTCGCTCTCTTTTTTTTTTTTTTTTTTTTTTTTTTTGAGATGGAGTCTCACTCTGTTGCCAGGCTGGAGTGCAGTGGCACAATCTCGGTTCACTGCAACCTCTGCCTCCCAGGTTCAAGCGATTCTCCTGCCTCAGCCTCCTGAGTAGCTGGGATTACAGGCATGCACCACCACGCCCAGCTGATTTTTGTATTTTTAGTAGAGATGGGGTTTCACCATGTTGGCCAGGATGGTCTTGATCTCCTGACCTTGTGATCCACCCACCTTGGCCTCCCAAAGTGCTGGGATTACAAGCGTGAGCCACCGCACCTGGCCCAAGACTCTATCTCAAAATACATATATATATAAAATACAAAATAAAGGCATTGTCCCTGCTCCTTCTGCCTCTGCCTGATGCTTTCTACTTGGCCTTCCGTGGCATAGTGTGGTGTGGCATGGCATAGCCCTGAGCAGTCTGCTACACCTCCTTTCGGAAATGAATTTAACAAACTATCTTTTCAAGTCAGCCTTCTCCTGATCTGTTGGCTTTGCCATATGAATCATAAAACTTACATTTTAAGACTGGGGCAGAAACCCATAAAGGACTTGCTTTCCCAGTGGACTTTTCTAAACATGACCTTGAGCTAAGAACTTAAGACTCCCAAATACCCCCAGCATCTGATCGAGAGGCCAGATCTATGGGGCTCCTCAATGGACTTCCCAAGACCAACTTTGTGCCATGGATGCTCAACTGTTTCAGGGCAGGGAGCGGAAGAGCCGCCCTTACCGAGCTGGGTGTCTTCAGGGTGAATATCCGCCAGGGCAGGGGACATCGGCGAGTTGATGGCATTCTTGCCTTCTTCCTGCAGGTCACTCACTGTTGAGCAAAAGGAAAGAAAAAACAGGTTAGCATACACAGAGTGCCACGGCCTCATGTGTAGGCTGTGGACATAGAGATAAATCAGTTCCTGTTTTTTCAGCATTTAACAGACATTCCTAAAGGTCTGTTGCCCAGAAAGAGTCAGAGGGAAAAATGCACCAAACCAAGAAAACATGCTGCAGTTCCTCCCCACCCCAAATATTTCCCAATTCTTACCAAGCCCTGCCAGTCTGTTTTCACTACTCTTTGAAACTCATAACTAAGACACCAAAGCTTCCAGATGCTTCCAGATCTGACCAAGGCTGCCGAGCCAGACAAACCACGGACCACAGTGATGGGGCATGAAAGGGTGGGGCTGCCCTCCCTCTGCAGGGGGACTATGTCCTGAGCCACGGACTCGAGAGGCTAACCCCCTCCGGTCATGCACACAGGTGAGTGTGGAGTTCAAAGTGTGGTCACTGGTGACAGCCACATTCACAGGGACAGAAATCTGATGGAACACCCAGGTCAGGACTGCTGGGACATACAACAAAATCTAATAAAGAGAGCCAGAGGCTTCAAATCAGAAACACCATGACCTCCTGTCTCAAGGGACTCCTAGACAGTTACAAGGTCTGGAACGCCCAGTGATTAGTGACAATCCCAGAACAAGAAACGACCCCTCACCTCCCTGCACCAGTGAGACCCTCCAGGCCTTTCAGGCACACCCACCAGGGAGGAATACCCACGCACGAAATGCCTGGGGCCAACCCCCTCGCTTCTCTAATATTGCACTTCTTCCAAAGTTCACAGTCTCGGCCCCTGCTGCACGTGGGACCCCAGGTTCCAGCCCCAAGACACATCCGTGGTGCCAGGTGGAGGCAGGGCCGTGGCAGCTTTCACGGCCCTGGTGGAGGGCCACGGGGAGCAATCCCTGATCACATGCCACAGAAGTAGCCAGGCCAGTGTGCCCGGAGCTCTACTGCCTTCTCACTGAAACAGACTCAGGTAAATCTGAATTCACACACCATCTCTTTAAGTCAGTCTTCTGATCTGTTGGCTTCACTATCTGAATAAATAAACTTACATTTTAAGACTGCGGCAGAAACCCACAAAGAAGGACTTGCTTCTTTCATTTAAACTATGTCCCCTTTTAACACCACAGTCACCTCTCACCTTGAACACCGCCAGCTCTTGACACCCTGCCTCCACCGCGGCAGGCGACAGAACAGCAGGGGGGTGTGGTGTGATGGCTTCGGAGCAGCAGGCCAGCGGGGCCCCACCCGTGCTGGCCATGAGACCCCAGGTACATCCCACTCACCTCTCTGTGCCTGTTCCCACACGTGGCATTTATAGATAAGACTGTAAAAACGCCAGGGCCTTTGGAAGGACTGAACGTAACCACGAATGTCAAGTGCCCAGCCCTGAGAACGGCACGCAGTGGGCTCTCGGGACACACCGTGGACCCAGCTTTCAGGACGACACAAGCCCCATCCCACGTAACAGCAGCGGGGCCCCAAGAGGCCAGCTCCTCTCGTGTCATCAAAGGCCCTGATACTCAGCTTCTTAAAAAGCAGACCCTCTTTTACCCTGTGTTCACAGCAGCACTACTCAAAACAGCCCAAAAGTGGAAATAACCCAGGCCGGGCATGGTGGCTCATGCCTGTAATCCCAGCACTTCGGGAGCCTGAGGTGGGTGGATCATTTGAGTCAGGAGTTCGAGACCATCCTGGCCAACATGGTAAAACCCCATCTCTACTAAAAATAAAAAAATTAGCCAGGCATGGTGGCTACTTGGGAGGCTGAGGCAGGAGAATTGCTTGAACCTGGGAGGCAGACGTCACAGTGAGCCGAGATCACACCACTGTGCTCCAGTCTGGGTGACAGAGCAAGAGTCCGTCTCAAAAAAAAAAAAAAAAGTGGAAATAACCCATGTTTCTGCACATGGCATTTATAGATAATACTGCAAAAATGCCAGGGTCTTTGGAAAGGCTAAATGTTTTTTGGTTTTTCTTTGTTTTGTGAGATGGAGTCTCACTCTGTTACCCAGGCTGGAGTGCAGTGGCACGATCTTGGCTCACTGCCACCTCCACCTCCTGGGTTCAAGTGATTCTCCTGCCTTAACCTCCTGAGTAACTGGGACTACAGGCACATGCGACCATGCTCGGCTAATTTGTTGTATTTTTAGTAGAGACGGGGTTTCACCAGGTTAGCCAGGATGGTCTCCATCTCCTGACCTCATGATCCACCCATCTTGGCCTCCCAAAGTGCTGGGATTACAGGTGTGAGCCACGGCACCCAGCCAGAAGGGCTAAATGTAACCAAACCATGAACGTCAAGTCCCCAGCCCAGAGCGTGGCATGTGATGGGCTCTCGGGACACAGCTGTGGACCCAGCTTCCAGGACAACACAACCTCCATCCCTTATAAGGACAACGGAAACGGGGTCCCAGGATGCCTGCTACCCACTTCCCACAGGTAATATATTTGCATTTTAAACAGGCACCTCATCCTGGAGGACTGCCTGATGCAGGAGGATCAGAGCCTAGGTACAGATTGGGGTTAGGAAGGTCTTTGATTGAAGGGAGCTTTCGGGCACTGCTGCAGCCACTGAGTCTTGGTATTTGAGAACACCAGATGAATAAGTAAGCAAAACATGGTCCATGGATACAATGGAATATTATCCAGCCTTAAAAAGGAAGAACATGGCCTGGCGTGGTGGCTCATGCCTGTAATCCCAACATTTTGGGTGGCTGAGGCAGGTGGATCATGAGGTTAAGAGATGAAGACCATCCTGGTCAACATAGTGAAACCCTGTCTGTACTAAAAATATAAAATTTAGCTGGGTGTGGTGGCAGGCACCTGTAATCCCAGCTACTCAGGAGGCTGAGACAGCAGAATCACTTGAACCTGGGAGGCAGAGATTGCAGTAAGCCGAGATCACGCCATTGTTGCACCCCAGCCAGGCAACAGAGCAAGACGCCATCTCAAAAAAAAAAAAAAAAAAAAAGGAAGGAAGGACATTCAGACCAGGCTACAGCATGGGTGAACCTGGAGAAGGTTATGCTCAGTGAAATAAGCCAGACACAGAAAGTCAAATGCTGTACAATTCCACCAATAGGAGGACCGCATAGAGGAAAAAGCACAGAGGAAACGCATAGAGGAAAAAGCAGACAGGTGCTGCCAGGGCCAGGGGGAAGCAGCAGGTAGTTAGTGCTGAATAAAGACAGAGCTTCTGTTTGGAAAGATGAAAGAGCTCTGCGGGTGGGCAGTGCTGACGGCTGCATGATGAGAACGTACTTAATGCTAGTGAACTCTGCTCTTGAAAATGGCTAAGATGGTGAAGTTTACGTTATATCTATTTTACAACAATATATTTTAAAGCAGGCCCTGTCCAGGTAATGCACATTCCAGCCACGAGCCAGCCCAGCTGCCAGCACACACCGCCCTCCACACCCACATCCTAAGGGAAGACCCGGGCACCACTCATCTTTAATTTTCCAAAATCCATAGCATGACTCTGTGCCAGCAGCGGACAAATGCTAAACGCCTTCATGGGGAAATGATTCAGACATAGAGTTCTGAGACTCCCTCCGCCCCAGCTCCCTAAAAATACTCCAAAAGATCCCCCACAGGTCACCCAGATCAGCTGAGAAAACAGAGACCAAATTTCAGCAATTATTTGTACCACACGACTAGTTACAAAGAGAGCTGTAACCAGCAGAGTCTTAGCAGAAAGGAAACAGGGAAAAGTAATTTTTCACAGAAATCCTCTGGAATATGATTGCCCTGGAGCACGGGGGGTCTGGGTGGAAGTCCCATGTCCTCGCTGGTATCATGGGAGGAGGGGACAGGTCCAGGGAGGTCCCGTCCAGCACAGCTGCTGCAGTGCTCACACTGATGGGAGAGGACAAACAAAAGACCCAGTTTCCCTACGGGTGGAGGATCACCCAGGTGTGTCATGCCCATGCGTCCTCTTGGCAGGGCCTGAGAGCTGGCAATGCACCCACGTACCTGGGCCTAAGGGGTGGGGAGGGAGACCCCAGGGCAAGCAGCAATGCTGCGAGGCAGCCCTGCCCACCTAATTTCAAAAACACAGAGTGGGAGGAGGAGCGGAGCTGCATTTTGAAAGCCTAGAAATTGGGTCACATAAAAACAGAGATTTCCACACCGCCCTTGAACATCGAAGATGACACTAAACAGGACCAGGGATTTTGAGACCTTAATAAATGAGAAACATGCTCAGGAACCCCGCCCAGGGCCCGTTCAGCAGCACGTTCTGCAGGAACTGGTTATGCACGATGCCCTGAGGGGTGCAAAGGTTTCAGGGACCAGGAGGAGGGGGGCACAGGCGGGCAGACCCCTCAGCCGGCAGGAGGAGTCCAGAACTGTGGCCACAGAGCCCCAGTCCACAACTTGCATTGCCTCTTGCTGGTGTGTGGCCTTGTAAAAGTCCTCTCACCTCATTCAGCCTCAGTTTCCCCATCTGTAACATGGGGTGGTGGGAGTACTGGCCTCACAGGGGTCCTGAGGAATAAGAGGAATCATGAGCACTCCACACACGGCCCATAAACCCCCCTGCAAGTGGGAGAGGCGGCTATGGATGTACAGGGTCTCTGTGATTAGAGGCTCCAAGAGAGGCACAGACTGGGGGAAGAGTGACCACAAGGCAGGTAAGGTCCTCCATTCCATGGTGAAACACAGAGGGCTCCCTGGAGGAGGCAGCAATTGAACTGGCCTTGAAAGATGGCCAGGCTAAGAAAAGGGCCTTTGGAGCTCAGTACAGAGTGAAGGAGTGACAAACCATAGCCAGCATATCCAAAGCTGAACCTCATGAGGGTCCCAGGGATGCCCATCTGGGCCTTGCCGCATTTTGCAGCCTGGGTTCCCCAAAGAACACAGTTCCTTTGCAGAGGAACTTTCAGCCTGGATCTGATTGTCATCTTCAGAGGATCGGTCTGATTTTTGGAAGGAGGGGCTTCTCTGGCACCTTTGACTTCCCCCACGCTGCTCCACACCATGAGAACGGTGCCAGTTCAGTGGCTTTCAGTGAATCCCAGGAATGTTTTGGTTTTTAAAGTACTGGTCCACTTGCCAGAAAGACAAACACTTGAAAGATGGGAAATGCTGCCGTCTTCAGTCACGGAGAAAGGTCTGCTGCCCGGGTGTGCTGGCACGGGCACGCTGGCATGCATTCTCTTGGTGTCTGGTGGTTGTGGAAGGTGTGAGCTTCCAAGGGACTGGGACCTAATTTCATGAGATGAGTGACTAAGGGGGAAAGGTGGCCTTGTGCTTGTTTTCCTAAGTGCCTGCATTGTTCTAAGATGAATGTCTCTGGCCACATGAAACTCAGCAGCCAGCCACGAGGGAATTGACGCCAACTCATTCACGCTGTGCCAGAATCCACCTGCAGCACTGCCGTGGCCTGTACAGTGGGACCAGGTCGGGAGACACAGACAGGAGGGCATTGGATAGGACGAGGGTCCCTTGCCACACTGTCTCTGGAGATAGGCACTCCTCGCTCAGCCCAGGATGGCCCAGTGGGAAGTGCAGGCTGCAGCCACCAGATCTGAGTTTTCAAGAAAAGCTGGAAATGTGGAGTTTGGTGTGGAATCTCCCCATTTATAAATGTGAGCAAATAATTCAAATTCTGTGGGCCAGCCAGAGGGCACACAACCTAGAATTACAGGACATACACATCCAAGCGATATTGCTGACTGTCCATGGGAAAGCGGGGGGTGGGGGCCACGAACGTTTCCTGAGCACCTACTATGTGCAGGGCACCTTCCGTGCCGGCCATTCACTTCGTCTCCTAACGAGTCCGTGAGGGAGGCTGGGCATTGTGGCTCCTACCTGCAATCCCAGCACTTTGGGAGGCCAAGGCAGGCAGATCATCTGAGGTCAGGAGTTCAAGACCAGCCTGGCCAACATGGAAAAACCGTGTGTCTACTAAAAATACGAAAATTAGCCAGGCATGGTGGTGCATGCCTGTAATCCCAGCTACTTGGGAAGCTGAAGCATGAGAATCACTTGAACCCGGGAGGCGGAGGTTGCAGTGAGCCAAGGTTGCACCACTGCACTCCAGCCTGGGTAACAGAGCGAGACTCCATCTGTCTCAAAAATAATAGTAATAATAAATAAACAAGTCTGTGATGGAGTGGCTGGTCCTGTGCTATTAGGTGTGAAGTCCCAGTGTCAGGACTGAACCCAGTTCTACCTGAGCTTGCACCTCACTGTGCCCTCCTAAATCCTACCTATCTTTAACCTCATCTTATTGGCCACCTCCTCCAAGAAGCCCTCCTGGGTGTTCACCTCCCCCCGCTCAAGCCACACAGCCATGTAACTCTCTCCTTCCCAAACATCCCTCCCTGCCAGTGCCAACTCAGTTCCTGCACATAGTAGGCCTTTTCCTATGTTCAAGAAGCAGCACAACAGAGGGCTTAGAACCCCAGGGCCAGGCTGCTGGTTTTGAATCCCAGCTCAACCCCTGACCAGATGTGTGATCTTGGGCAAGCTACTTGACTGCTCTATGTGCCTCAGTTTCCATCTATGAAGTGGGGCCTACCATCCCTCAGAGAGATCACAAAGGTTCAACGAGAACCACGCTCAGCACAGTCACCGGCATGCAGCGACCCCTCAGGAGGCATCAGCTTTGAGCGTCTGTAGTGGTGGCATATGCACAGTTTCCAAAGCCTCCACCCAAAGACTGGGCAAGGTTTTTTTAAAAAAAAAAAAAAACAAACAACAACCACAAAAAAAAACCCATCTCTCCTGATTTGGAATTACACAAACATGAAAGGAGGGAAAGAATCAAAACCTAAAGGCATGTCCTAAGAAGCCTGCCATTTATTCCTCAGGCCAAACGCGAAGTTCCCACCTTTGATTTGTTCTCATCTTCTCCTTTGTATGCTTCTATTTATTTATGTATTTATTTATACCCAGGCTCTTTCCCAAAAAAAAAGGTTTTCAGGCAGCTTCCCCCCGCCCTTTTGATATTATTAGGAAAACAACTTTGAAGCAGGCTGGTTTGAAGAACAAGGTTACTTAACAGACAGAAGAAATCTGGAACACGAAAAGGCCGACCGGCTTCTTGCTTCACGAGGGGAACCAGGGCAGGACGGGAGGATGGTGAGGTCCCCCCTGCACTGATGGGCACCGCAACCCCCCTGGGGGCTCATCTGGAGGGTCTGGCCCAGACACAAAGGCCCAGTGGAGGCTGCGCCACAGGCCCCCGGAGCAATGGCAACTCCATTTTCTGACACTTTTCTGAGCGAGTCATTTCAACAGCAGAGATGCTTTTCCACCTATGGGGACTTGCTACACCAGCCCTGCACTTCCTGGTTTTCATAGAGAACAAAAGATCAGGGGGAGAGATTTCAGAGGGCCTCGTCTGAACCAGGATCAAAGAGAAATCCCCAACAAAACCAGCCATTCTCCATCTGCCACACATCGAAAAGAAGAACTTGAACACGGCAGGAAAGCTGCCTTATGTCAGACACTTCAGCGGCCCTGTTCAAGCCCTACCCATTTCTAGTTACAACTGATCCTTCTCAAAGAAACGGAGTGGTCTTCGGAGCGAGCGGGTGGACAAAGGAGGAGAAAGAAAGGCGTGGCTCCATGCCAATTCATGCCACCAGCTCCTCTCCCCAGCATTGGGGCATGGGGAGGGGCATCGGGATCCTTCACCCGAGCTTGAGGGAACCCTAAGACATCTCCGGTCAATGCTATTTTCCAGGCCTCCACCAGGAAATGGCAGCTTTCTATGAATTTTCCAACTTCCATCTGCACTTAGAGGGGTGTGGTTTCTTCACAGAAGCTGTAATTTATCAGAATAATTAAATTCATCAGGCACAGAGGTCTTCTGAACAGAGCGGTTCTTCTAAAAATAAGTCCAGTTGTACTTTGGTGAAGATCTCACAGCTCACTGGAGTTAAAAGAAGACCAAAGTAAGATCTAAATAAGAATAAAAACATCATCAGCCTCAGCAGCTGGGAGGAGACGCTGTCGGGCAGCCTTTTCTGACATCCAGAAAGAAGGTGATTGGAAGGAGCTGAGGATCATCATTCAAAGGACTGAGCTATTTCTGGCACGTCACATGTGCAAAGGCCTTGAAATGTGAGGCCTGGTCCTCCTCAGGAGGAGATGAACTCTGAGTCCAATCTCCAAGTTTCTTGGGATTACAAATCAGAGGAATGACAATGTGTCTTGCCCAGGGTAAAGGCAGCAAAGGCTGGACTTCCATTGATCCACAGAGCGCAACTTACTAGAAAGCGCTTCTTGACCTTGTTTTTACTGAGAAATGGATGTGCGCTTTGTCACGCAGGACGCCAGCCCAGGGTAATGAGCCCGGTGTGTTTATGCACACTTGACTCACTGTCATCTCTAAGCCGAGGATGAGTTTCTGAGCTGTGCTCACAAGACCAGAGGGATAGGAAGGCACCATGATGGCCGGGCGCGGTGGCTCACACCTGTCATCCCAGCACTTTGGGAGGCGGAGGCAGGCGGATCACCTGAGGTCAGGAGTTGGAGATCAGCCTGACCAACATGGAGAAACCCCCTCTCCACTAAAAATACAAAAAATTAGCCGGATGTGGTGGCGCACACCGGTAATCCCAGCTACTTGGGAGGCTGAGGCAGGAGAATTGCTTGTACCCCAGAGGAGGAGGTTGTGGTGAGCCGAGATTGTGCCATTGCACTCCAGCCTGGGTAACAAGAATGAAAGTCCATCAAGAAAGAGGGAGGGTGGGGGGGGGAGGAATGGAGGAAGGGACGGAGGGAGGGAGGGAAGGAGTGGAGGAAGGGAGGGAGGGGGGAGGGAAAGAAGGAGGGAGGGAAGGAAGGAAGGAGTGAGCCATGACCGTGGCCCAAACCAGAAGGATTACTCAGCTTGAACGTCTGATTTATAGGACTCATTCTGCTGGGGTATGAGATTCCAGCTCATTTCTCAAGATAAAATAAGTTCAGAAGCTAAAATAAATGTGTGAACATTTCAATAAGGTAAAATCCAAAGAAGGTCAACAGGTGGTATGGACTCCACATCAAGAGCTCACAGCTGAAGCCCTGTCCTATTCAGGTGGCAGCAAGCCTTGGGCATGGCAGCCTGCTGCTCTAACAAACACTGGCAGATGGATGCCAAAGGGCTGGGCACGGGGCTGGGCAGGTCCTGCCCTCGCATTGTGGAGAGTTTGCATGTAGCCGAGGGAAGACGTATCCTGATCACTTCCACCCAGCAGCCGACCTGGCAGCTGGCACTGAAGGCTCGGGAAGGATTCAATGCATAATTAATCATGTGCGATACATGCATAGTGTGGAAACTTTTACAAAAGCAAAAACAGGTCAGGCCAGGTGCAGTGGCTCACGCCTATAATCCCAGCATTTTGGGAGGCTGAGGTGGGCACATGGCTTGAGCTCAGGAGTTCGAGACCACCCCGGGCAACAAGGCAAAACCCTGTCTCTACACAAAATACAAAATTTAGCCAGGAACAATGGTGTGAATCTATAGCCCCAGCTACTCAAGAGACTGGGAAGAGAGCTTGAAGCTAAGAGGCAGAGGTTGCAGTGAGCCGAGATCACACCACTGCACTGTCTCAAAAAAAAAAAAAAAGAAAGAGCGAAGGTCCCGTCTCAAAAAAAAAAAAAAAGCTTGTAAAACAATACAGCAAAGTCTGAGTGCAGCCTGCACATAGTGTCCATCCATGGTCCCAGCTACTTGGCGCTGGGGCAGGAGGATCACTTGAGCCCAGGGGATAGAGTCCAGCCTGGGCAACACGGTAAGACCCTTTAAAAAATACAGCATAATACTGACATAGAAAATGCCAACTAGATAACTCAGCACTATGTATTTCTATGTGTACATATCCAAACTCACAGAAAAAGGAATGAAAGGGCATGCTCCAGAATGACAAAAGCAGCATCACCACTGCAAGGGCCAAGTGGCTGAAGGTAAGGAGGAGACAGAGGGAGGCTTTGCCACCAGACTGTGTTCTTATGCTCGTTTTGAAATAAAAATAAAGCTACAAGAATGGAAATAAACAGATGTCCTGGCGGGGTTATGTACAAGGTAAAAAGGGGCCCTAAAGCAAGTGGCAGCCAATTCTACAGGGAAGGATACAAAGTGGTTTCAACCACAGAAATGGCTCTGGGACTCTGAAGGAGACTTGGGCCTCTCCTGGAAGCACTGGCAGCCTCAGGGGACACAGTGAGCTACCCTAAGGGAAGGAGGAAGCTGGGGAGGGAAAGCCCTGCAGGGTCTCACCCCTACAGATGACTGCGGAACAATAACCTGACTCCGAGACTATGAGTGACAGCAAAGGCCCTGGCACAAGTGTCAGTGTCAAGAAAACAGAAGAAGAAACCAAGATGCTGGACCTAGGAGTACCCTCAGCAGACTCATATCTAGAGAACAGAATCTACAATCTAGCAACACCTTCCATGTGCTGGATCAAGCCTTACCTGACACCATTCATCCCCATGGACCACCTCGTGCCCTATTCTTAGGATGGCCAGTGGGGCTCTCTCACCAGAATGCCCACCTTGACCCCCAAAGGCCCTGCCCAAAACTGTTCCCACTCCATCCCAGCCTCTCCCTTTCTGCAGGTCACTGTCCTGGATACCACAGCTTTTCTTCCCCAGCATCCACTGATCCTTTCAAGTAAACAAGACTCAGCCTCCCTTGGAGAGAGCCACCCCTCCTGCCACCATGCTCAGGCCTTGTAGTTCAGCCCTGGGATGGAGCAGGCATCCCAGGACAAAGCCAGCTAACACACTGGCCTCCCAGGAACACAGTCAGGATGGGCATGGCCCAGTTAGAGCTAATGAGCTGCACTGAGACTTCGCCAGGAATAGAGAATGAGACAGGCACTCTTTCCCACTGGCCTTGACCCAGAAAGGATGCAGGTTGAAGCTGTCCCATTATCTTACCACCACATGGAGTCTGGAGATGAAAGCACCAAATCAAAAGGGCTCAGAGAAAGAGAGGACAGAATCTAGAATATAGCAACACCTTCTTTGTGCTGGATCAAACGTTACCTGAGCCCATCCATTCCCATGGACCATTCTGTCAAATGCCCCAGTGAATTCTGTTTTGCTCTTAAGCCACTTTGAGTTGGGTTTTCTTTGCAAAGCGAATAGTCCTGTTCAATGCAGAAATCCTTCCAACACGCAAAGCTGGCTTCGGTTACTCCCTGCTCAGTGTACCCCATGGCTCCCACCAGTTCCAGGGTGAAACCCAAACCCTCCATAGTGGTACCCAGTGACTCTTAAATGAGTGGATCCCTCCTGTCAATCCAGCTGCAGCTCCCAGGCTTCTATACACCGTCTGATGGGCCATGAGGCCATTCCAGGCCACTTCTGTGGGTCATAGCTCTACCCCTCTGCCTCGACTGTTCCCACAACCTGAAATGCCCTTCACTTTAGATAGCGAGCTCCATCCCATTCCCCACCTGTCTGGAAAGCACACTCTGTACATCCCCTACCCCTGGGTGCAGTTCAGGCCCCTCTTCTGGATTCCCACATCTCCCCCGACCCCTGTACACATGACAATGGCAATTCCTATTCCCTAGTCATGTAATTGTGGGGTGTGCTCACCTCCCTGCACCCCCCAACCCCACAAAGAGCACACAGGGGCCCCGTCCCATTCATGACTGTGGCCTCGCACCCTGTGTAAAACCCACACGTGGATAACTGCTCTGTGAATATCTGTGGAATGAATGAACAAAATAGCGCCAATATGAAGCTTATGTAGGCCAAATGAAGCCGAATAGATAATTTCTGCAAGGGAAAGTCACGGAACTGAAATAGATGGCTCTCACACAGCCTCCTACCTCCAGCCACTTAATTGGGTAGAAAAAGAGGGTTTCCATTAAGGTTTCCATTAGCCTGGCAGTCGTGGGTCACCGGGAACCCAATTACCCTGATGGCCATGCAGAGGCTGAGGGCTCAGAAGGAAGAAATCCGCTCCACAATTAGGGACTTGCTGATACAAAAGGCCCCAGAGCTGACATCCCCCAACCTCACCTCCCAGGGCATGCGTTCAGACTAGCCACCTGCTGCAGGAATCCGAAACACAGACCACCGAGATGGAAGGAGCCCATCTGGCTCAGGGAAACTGGGTCTTCTGCATAGAAGTTGCTTACGTAGAAATATAAAAAAAGCCCATGTTAAACAGATGATTCCCTTGCCCCAGAAACACAATCTTCTCTTCCCCTTTGTCCCTGAGGTGATCAGAAAAATAAATTGACTGTGGGAAGGAGACTAACAAGAAAGACCTCTAGGTGCCCAGTAAAATGTCAGGATTACCAGCTAACCCATCCGGGCGAGAAACCGGGGCACGGGGGCACTGGTGGGCTTCTTATCTGTAAAGGACACATGCTTTAGGGACAAGTGATGATCTGATTGGTTTTTCTGATTGAAAGCCACATGGGTCAGCTTCTTCGATTACCCCCTCCAGATGCATCAGGGGGAATCCTCGAAGGCCACGATGGGGGCTGGACCTATGACGGCCAGGGCATCTGCGCCAGCTTCTGCCAGGGCTCAGGGCTCAGGGCTCAGGGCTCCTAGCCTCTGCCCTCTGCCAGCCCACCCCATGGCGTCTGCAGACTTCATTCCCAGCACACAGCTGTCTGCCACCCAGCCTGGTTGACCTTCCTAGCACCTTCTTCTGCTCCTTCCAGCGTGACCCTGCCTCCTGCCTTCCCCTGAACAGCTAGGGACCACCATGCCTTTGCTCACACTGTGCCCCACTCCCCAGTAACACATCCCACAACCTCTCCAAGGGGACCCAATGCTCTGCACTTTCAGAGTCCACCACAAACATCCCCTCTTCCACGCCCCTTCCAGAAGCCACCTGCTCCTCCTCCAAACCCCCTAGTCCAGGGCCAGCACTGGTCCAGACAGAAGATCAGAGAGGACGGAGGCTTTGGGGGTTCCTGGCAGGAAGGTCACGTGACCTCGGTCATGCACTTCAAGTCCTGAGATCCTTTACAGTCTTTTCAGCAGAGGGTCCGTAGCCAGCCCTGATCATAAGGCGGTCGTGACAGTGAACTTAATAAGGTGGTGTGCGCTGAGAAGTCATTAACTGGTAAACGCCTGGCTAATTTTTCTTGCTCCTCATCCCCATCATCAGCACCTGTGCTGAGTTCCAGGGAGCAGTGTGGCATTACTCAGGGTCATCCACTCCATTCAACAAGGGCTGGCCCGAATCCAACTGTGTCCTGAGAGCTTCAGTTGTCTGCCAGTGTGGAGCTGTGGAGCAGCCCCATTAAGCCTCGGCTGGGCCATGTTGGGGGCCACGTGCCCCCAGGTCAGCAACTGTCTGAGAATCTAGACATGAGACATGCACCTCACCACAACCCAGGCAGGATGGGATCTCGATGACCCTGAACGGACAGCTCAGACATCACCACAAACGCGTGTATACGGTCCCTGGGCATTTAAAACCGACAGTAATTAGGCTGAACTGTTATATAACAGAATCCAACTCCACATAAACATCAGGTGCCTGCGGGACAGTGCGGGCGGCATAGCCCGACCCCCCCGCCCCTGGTGCCAATCCCAACAAGTGAAAAGGGCTCCCGAAGTCCAGCGGCAGCGAACCAGGGGCAGAACCGGGAAAACCATGCCAGCAACGGGCCGCCTAGGGGGTGGAAGCCGTGGGGCCTGCAGGGGCTCAGAAGTGACCCTCTAGGGACTGGAGGGACACTGGAATGCGGCGACATGGCAGAGGGCAGGAAGCAAAGCAGGCCTAGCTCAGGCCATCAGGCTGCCTCCTGGGGACCCTAGCACCATCCCTTACACCTGGAGTCGCTTCTCCACAGGTGGCTTCTCAGAATGACTTAGCACAGCGGCCACTGGCTTGAGGGCTGTGTGAGGGGGCCTGGGCCACCACCTCTATCCCCCTCGGCCTGGTGACTTAATGGGCTCACAGGAAGTCACCAGGGATGTGTTCATTGCCTGACCTTCCTGGACACAGCTGTGTCCCACAAGCCTCGCCCTCCTTGAGTCTCTGTGTCTCCTCTTTGTCCCCAAGAACATCTGACCAAGATGGCTTCTCCTGCCACCATCCCTCCGATACAAAATGTTGTGTAAGTAGAAATACAAAATGCTCCAAAGCCCGTGTTAAACAGATGATTTCCTCAGCCCAGAAACACAGTCTTTTCTTCGCCTTTGCCCCTGGGGTGATCGGAAGAATCAATCGAATAGGAAATGGGAAGACAGACTTCTAGGTGCGCAGTAAAATGTCAGGTTTACCAGCTACCCACCCCCCGGGTGAGAAACCAGGCCACGGAGGGGCTGGTGGCCTTCTCATCAACAAAGAAGGACACATGCTTTAGAGATAAGTGTCGATCTGATTGGGTGGGTCAGTTTCTTTTCTTTCAGACAGAGTCTTGCTCTGTTGCCCAGGCTGGAGCACAGTGGCACAATCTTGGCTCACTGCAACCTCCACCTCCCAGGTTCAAGCGACTGTCCTGCTTCAGCCTCCCTAGTAGCTGGGATTACAGGCATGCCCCACGACATCTGGCTAATTTTTGTATTTTTAGTAGAGATGGGATTTCACCATGTTGGCCTGGCTGGTCTCGAACTCCTGACTTCAAGGGATCCACCTGCCTCAGCCTCCCAAAGTGCTGGGATTACAAGCATGAACCACCACTCCCAGTCAACTTCTTCAATTCCTCCCTTCAACTGCCACCCTTCAGGAGCACTGGAACCCACTGCCTAAGGCCCCCGCCTTGCGGTGAACAGCAGGACACACATCCCCAAAGCCAGCCTCCCCTGCCCCCCAAAATAACTACCCTGTTTGCTCCCCGTTTTCTCGGCCCCTTGTCCTTGGCTCCAGCGCCCACAGCCACCACCTCCTGACCACTGTCATCCTAACCCCTTGCCAAGTCCTTCGACTTGAGCCTTTGCCTCTGTGATTTTCAGAGGGTGCGTCTGTCACATTTCTGCCAATCCATCACACTGGTTTTCAGCGGGTACTTCCAAGTGATTTCATTCACTGGTCATGAAATCTGTCGTTAGTTAATAATAAGAGAAAAGAGCGTCGAGGCAGCAGAAGGTGGGGGCGGGGTGTGAAACCCAAAAGAAACGATTCCCAGAAGAGGATGCCGACCTTTCCCCTGGCGTGTGTCACCGCCACCGCCCCTCCGAGCCCAGCCGTTTGCCAGCAAGCTGCACAGCGAGCCCCACCGAGGCGGGGGACAACGGAGCCCGCTGCTCACTTCCAGCAGCAGACGAGTCCCGGAGACAACCAGTCTCTTAGAGAGTTCGCCTCACAAAGGAGAGCAGCAACGGCCGGCGCCTGGGGAAGCACAGAGCTGGTTCCGAGTTATGAAACTCGTATTAATTAATCTGACTGGTAACATCCCACTGTATCCAGGAAAGTCCAAAGCTCTGCTCTGCTGAGAAAATAAGAAGATTAAATCATTAAGTCGTTAGAAAAAAAAAATAAGCACCTGCCAGGCGGGGATGCGGGAAAGGCCAGAAGGACAGTGCCCCCTAGCGGCTGTCTTCCATGCAGAAGCGACACAGCCCGGCCTCGAATGTTTCCTCCAACAGGAGGACCTGGCCTGCTTCCGAGACGGGCCACTTCCAAATGCAGGCGGCTTTGGGGACTGCTGGAAGCCATTGGCCTCTGGTGCTGGCAGCTCAGTTCCCACCTGAGATAGATACTCAAAGAGCCACCGTGGCACTGCCTTGGGCTCCACTGGGCACAGACAGCTCTACCCATCTGGAACGGTTGCCACTTACACAGCAGAAAAGAGGAAAAGAGCTTCACGGCCCATGGGGGTCCCCACACCCCTGGTAGTGACAGCGCCTTTAGAGGAACAGCCCCAAAGGAGGGGCGGAGGGATGACGGCAGGCGGAGAGTCCCTCCCTGACCCCGCAAAGCAGGTCAGGCTCCCCACCCCCCACACACGTTCCCACTCCTCTCCTTTCAAGGCACCATCGGTCCTAGGCACATCTGTCCTGCAGGATTCGTGTCCACAGTGCTCTGAAGAGACAGATGCATGGCCTGCTGTCTCCCCTACTCCCAACATGACGTCTGGACCAGAGCAGGTGCTCCATGAACACTCGGTGAATTCATGAACAAATGAATCAGGGTTTCAGGACTCCACCCTTCTCTCCACTGCAGTGTCTCTTTTAAAAACCCAAAGGACTCACATTCTACTCCATCTGTCACCACCTCTCCAGACAAGGCTGGATCATGATCCCTGCAAAGATGTCCACAACCAGTCCCAGGAACCTGTGCCTTTACGTGGCAAGAGGGGGATTTGGCATATGTCTTAGGTAAGGCAGATTGGGAGATTAGCCTGGATTATGCAAGGAGCCCAATGGGATTGAAAGGGTGCTTAGAAGAGGAGGCAGGAGGGCCAGAGCCAGAGGAGGTGTGGCAAGGGAGGCAGAGAAAGATTGGGAGATGCTACATGGATGGCTCTGAAGACAGAGGAAGAGGCCATACACTAAGGAACACAGGTGCCTTTGCAAGCTGGCAAAGGCAAGGATTGGGATTCTCCCCTGGAAGCTCTGGAAGGAACCAACTGTGCCCCCACCTTGGTGTTAAGACTCCTGACCTCCAGAACTGGAAAAGAACAGACTTCTATTGGTTTAAGCCACTGGATTTGTGGCATTTTGTCACAGCGGCCCTAAGAAACAGACAGCTTCAAGACAGCCCCAGCAAGTCCACGTCATTTCAAAAGGCCTGGAACATTCTTTGCACCAGTTTTACCAAGCCCTGCTCCACGGCGTGTGCCCCATGGTACAAGGGTTACTGAAACTGACATGGCTTTGGTTACACAAGCAGAATGAACATTAAACGAGCACAGAGGACGCATCTGACCAACATCATGGATAAAAACACCACCGTCCCCAAGGCTGCTGCAGGCCACTCTCCTGTGACACCAAGGTCCGAGGAGGTTGGCGCCTTATTAGCAAATATAAGACAATAGTTTTTTTGTTTTTTGTGTTTTTTTTTTTTTTTTTTTTTTTTTTAGAAGGAATCTTGCTCCGTCCCCCAGGCTGGAATGCAGTGGCGTAAACTCGGCTCACTTCAACCGCCACATCCTGTGTTCAAGCGATCCTCCTGCCTCAGCCTCCCGAGTAGCTGGGATTACAGACACTCACCACCACACCCAGCTAATTTTTGTATCTTTAGTAGTGACAGGTTTCACCATGTTGGCCAGGCTGGTATTGAACTTCTGACTTCAAGCGATCCTCCTGCCTCAGCCTCCCAAAGTGCAATGTATTGTTTTTAATGTGCAAAAACAACAGGACGGCCCCCCAGTCAGCAAGACCTGAAGTCAGTTCTCCACCGGTGGCTTTTCGGAATGGCTTAGCACAGCAGCCACTGGCTGGAGGGCTGAGTGGGGAGTCAGGCTCCCTCGCCCGCTGCTCTCCTCAGCCTGGGGATGTGCTAACTGCTTAACCTTTTCAGACACAACTGTGTCCCATAAGCCTGACTGCTCTTAAGCCTGTGTCTCCTCTTTGTCCCCAAGAACACCTGACGCAGATGGCTTCTTGATCCTGCCACTGTCCCTCCAAGTACCGGCCTGCCAGGTTCTCAGGCAGCAGCCCAGGAATCTTCAAATACAAGCATGGTGCACTAGCTCTTCCTCATGGACGTCATTCAAGTCACCACAAACAGTAAATGTCAGCCCAGATGTCAGCGCCATCAGGTCCCGGACCAAGCACCAGGAGCACACCAGCAGGCTGGCAGACAGGACACACGTCACAGGAATTGTGAACGCTCTGTGAATTCACGAACAAATGAATCAAGGTTTCAGGGCTCTACTGTTCTCTCTAATGCAGTGTCTCTTTTAAAACCTCAAAAGAGCCAGGAGTGGTGGCTAATGCCTGTTATCCCAACACATTGGGAGACCGAGGCGGGTGGATCACCTGAGGTCAGGAGTTCAAGACCAGCCTGGCCAACATGGGGAAACCGTCTCCACTAAAAATACAAAATTAGCCAGGCATGGTGGTACATGCCTGTTAATCCTAGCTACTCGGGAGGCAGAGGCAGGAGAATCGCTTGAACCCAGAAGGCAGAGGTAGCGGTGAGCCAAGAACCTGCCATTGTATTCCAGCCTGGGTAACAAGAACAAAACTCTGAACTCCCCCAGTGAAAGGGAAACTCCCCTTCACGGGCTGCTAAGTAACGGGCACCTTCCCAGGCACTGGCGCCACCGCAAGGCTCTCACTCTCACCTCCTGGTCACTCCTCACAATGTCCCTTCAGCTCCTAATAATATTTTCACCCGACTATGTCTATACCATAAGACAAGAATGTCTCTACAGTATAATACTAAAGTAAAGATTATTAATAGAGAATAATGATTTAATGACTGATTATATAATTGACTATGTGATTGCTGCTACATCTATTTGGTGTCATTGCTCTAAGTAATCAGTTATGTATTATGCTGGGACAGACTGTGCCTTCAGTCTCTTGCCTTGGCATCTGGGCAACTTCCTTCCCACAGCCATGGGCAGCTGGGAGGAAAGGGGGAGGGGCAGTGAGTGTGGCCTAATGTTCCCCACCCCATTCCCCTCCCCTCTTCAGGGCTGGTGGGGGTCCTTCTCTGCTGCTTCTGCCCTGCAGGCCAGGGTCAGCCTGCCCTGGGTCCTCGCTCCCAGGGCTGTGAGAAGTTCAGCAGCTTGCCTGAGGCCCTGGCCTCCCACCTAGGGTTGCCATGGAAACAAGGCACCCTCCCTCCCCAAGGAAGCATCTGAGGGTGGCAGGCAGGGAAGCCACCGGGCTCTGGCCGGGTACAATCTCCAGATACCGGTAACAGCAGGGCCAGGCAGAGACAGCCAGACCAGCCAAGCATGTAGCCAGCATCCTGTGTAGCCTGGACAGCTGCTGCCAGGAGGTGCCACTGGCCAGAGCCCAGGGGACACGGTGTTGGGGGGGGGGTCTCCGTGTGACATTCACATTGCAACTGACTCTGTCAATTACTAAGTCCTTTCCATAAAACAACAGACATCAGCCTTGCTCACCCAGACCACGGTGCAGGCAAGAGAACCAAGCAGGGGCTCAGAAATGCCAGGACTCACTGGCATGGCAGGCCTCCGCCCGTGCCCCCGTCTCTCTGCTGGGAGCCTCAGCCAGCCTCAGAGGATCTCTCCTCCTCTTGGCATCCAGAGACCCCTTCAGGGACCCCCCCACACACACACACCCCTGGCTCCTGCCCCAGAGTTGGCCACTCCGTTATCTTATGTTTTCATAAGCTGCCTCCGACCTGAACAGAAGCTCCCGAGTAAGGGTCCTCATCTGCATCCTCAGAGCCCGGCCGACAGACACCCTGCCCCACAGCAGGTCCTCAGCAGGTGTCCACCACATGGCTGCACAAAATGCACACCGTCATCACCTCTCCTCCAGCGCTATGGACTAAAGGAAGGAGCGTGAAAATGCCCACAAGGCTCACACATCTGTTTCGAGGATCTACTGTGTGCAGGCCAGCCACCGAGCCTGCCGGAGACCCAGTGTGGGAAAAGCAGGTGGCCCCAGAGTCAGTCCCAGAGCCACTGCCATGGCCTACCTGCTTCTCCCTTTCAGAGAGAAGCGCCTCTGGGGTCTCCTCTGCTTTCTCCAAGCAAAATCTGCAATCAGATCTGTGGGTCGATCACCTGAGGTCAGGGATTTGAGACCAGCCCGGCCAAAATGGTGAAACCCCATCTCTATTAAAAAGATAAAAAGTAGCCAGATGTGGTGGTGTGTGCCTGTAATCCCAGCTACTCAGGAGGCTGAGGCAGGAGAATCGCTTGAAGCTGGGAGGCAGAGATTGCAGTGAAATGAGATCATACCAGGGCACTCCACCCTGGGCAACCATAGAAAGCAAAAGTTCCTCTTCAAAGTTTCCCTTCTTGTTAAAGAATAGTAATAATAAATGTTAGAAATAATAGTTTGTTTTAAAGACTTTCTTCAAAGCCTTCTTGCTTTTTGCTAATAACTCTTTGTTAAGTCCTATCCTACGTAGCTGTTAGACATGCTTACAGGCACCTAGTACATTCTATGTCCTATACTTTAACCAAGATATCTGTGCCAGACATGCTCACCAGCATGTCCCAGCTCGCAGCCTATGCCCCTTCTGTATTTGGACTTCCTCTTTTCCTTTGTTCTCTGTCGCCTTTACCTATTTAGAAAACTTTTAAGTTGTTAGCCAGTTGGGTTCAGTTTAGATTGTGAGATCTGTCTCCAGCTAACGGAGATCAGATGTGGCAGTGAGGACCCAATGGGTAAGGAATAAATATGCCTGCCTTTCCTTTGTTCATTGTACTCTCATGGCAAGACTGCTAATGGGAGCACCCTTTCTGCAAAAGTAAAATTGCCTTGCTGAGAAAACTTTTTGTCTGAATGCTAAGTTTTCCTTGTGGTACCTGGGAACAAGCATTCTGTCCCTAACAGCAACAGAGTGAGACTCCATCTCAAAAAAAAGTGACTCTGAAGCCCTGAGGTCAAACTGCCAGCTCTTCCCTCTCCAGTCCCCTTCCTTTTCCCTATCTGATGCCCAACTTGAAATTCACCAACCCAAAAGGGTAATGAGGGAGGGTCTGTAGGGTGGGGACAGGGACTTATGGACTCAGCTCCACAGGACACAGAAGTTGTCTTTCAGGGGCCTCATGACAAGCTCACTCAGCCTCCCAATAGCCCAGAAAGGGGGACAGGGGAGGGAGGGTTCTACACATCAGGAGGCAGTGGCTCAGAGAGCGGGTGCTTGCCAAGGAAAAGCAGCTCTGTGTGACGTTCACATTGCAACTGACTGTTCAATTACTAAGTCCTTTCCACAAAACAACAGACATGGGGCAGTCACAGACATTGGAGAGACCTTCCAACGTTCTCATGGTCTTGGATCCCACTGGTAGAGAGCAAGGGAGGGAGGGAGGGAAGGAGGGCATTAGAATCCAAGCCAACCACTGACAGAGACACAGAAGAGGCTGCTCAGCTGTGTCTCCCTTCCTGGGTCCTGGCTTTGGGCTGGGCATGGATGCCTGCAGGGGTCCTCAGTGATCAGGGGTATGGGTTACCCCGATTATCTCCATGTTATCGACAAGGAAAATAGAGCTTGGGAAAGCCAAGGTCCCACCACTAGTAAAACAGGGAGCTAGGATATGACTCCTCCCTGTCTCAGTTAAGAATTCAAAATAAACACACATCACTAATGAGCCCAGTCATGCCTTCCAGGTCCTCAACTGCAACACAGGACGTGAAGCTTGGAAAGAGGTGACAAATTCACTGGGTGAGGGCAGGGATTCCAGTCGGGGCCTCTAGGAGAAAAGGCGACAGTTGGGAGGTTATCTACAAGTCATGGGGAATGGAGGACAGGGGGCCACAATGGAGGGGGTGATCCCAATCAGGTCCTCGAGCATTCAGAGCCTGGAGACTCCTTTTCTAAAAGAAAACTTAACAGACCTTCTCCTCTCATCGGTGGCTATACTTTCAGACAGAAAAGACACATTCAGTGCAGCTTTTAAATTCATTCACATTTTAGGAAGCCCAACAGAACCTGAGAAAAACGGAAAAAGGGTGAATATATGAGCAGGACCCCATTTGATCTCCATCAGTATCTCCCAAAGTGAGTCCCATAGTGTAGATGTTCACAGGTCTCACATGAATCAAGCAGAGGCCAAGGAAGCAGGGGAGTTATAAGGTTAAGGGAAGCTAAGCAGAGGACTGTGCTAAAGTACTGTGAGATTCTCCAAGGGGAGGGGACAGAGCACTCAGTATTTGACCCCACCTACCCTGCACTGGCCCCAGGATGCTCTCTGGGAAATGTCACTGGAGTGATCCTGGGCTCGAGGACCCCTTTCACAGAGATTCTTGCCCCAGCAGGCCAAGGTAGGAAGGGTCCTGGTCTGGGGTCTCGGGCAGGGAGCCTGTGACTAGGAACCATGACTTAGAATAAGCCTGGCAAGGCTCTAGCCTCAAGGGTTAAAATTTGACACACCTGAGTGAAGAGAATCTGGCACCCTGGTTAGAAAGAGCAAGGTGAGTAAAGTCCCACACAGGCCCCAGGAGGCGCAGGGTCTGCGCTCCTGCAGCCACCAAGCCCCATCGATCCCATCCCACCCAGCACTGCGCAGGAAGAGCCACTCTGCCTGGCGCATCACCTTTTTGACTTTTATTGCAAGGTCTATTGCAGTAAAAGCAGATAAGAGCCTCAGATAATGTGAGCTAAGAGCTGTCCGGCGTTCAATTTCCTCACGCCCCTCCTTCCACCCCTGCTTTCTCCTCTAGAAATATCCCCACACATCTACAAAAAGCCTGCGAAAAAGAAAGAAAAAGATGAAAGGCAAAAATCAACCTGGGAGCTCCTCCAGGAAACGACGATCTTGTTCATCTACGTCCTGGGCAGAGCGTCCCTCTCCTTAAGGATGCATCGGGCAGAGCTCAGAAAGAAATGTGCATTCTCACATATGCTCACTGCGGCACTGTTTACAATAGCAAAGACCTGGAACCAACCCAAATGCCCACTGATGATAGACTGGACAGGGAAAATGTGGCACATATACACCATGGAATACTATGCAGCCATAAAAAACGATGAGTTCGTGTCCTTTGTAGGGACATGGATGAATCTGGAGACCATCATTCTCATCAAACTGACACAAGAACAGAAAATGAAACACCAAATGTTCTCATTCATAGGCGGGTGTTGAACAGTGAGAACACATGGACACAGGGAAGGGAGCATCACACACTGGGGTCTGTTGTGGGGGGAATAGGGGAGGGACAGAGTGGGGTAGGGAGGTTGGGAAGGGATAACATGGGGAGAAATGCCAGATATAGTGGACGGGGGGATGGAGGCAGCAAACCACATTGCCATATATGTACCTATGCAACAATCCTGCATGTTCTGCACATGTACCGCAGAACCTCAAGTTCAATAAAAAATATATATACATATCACATATATATAAAAGAAAGACATTATTTATTCCACCAAAGAGGGGAAGGAGCATTTACCAGGAGTGTGCTTGGTATCAGAAACACGGGAAAATGTGAATAACCATCATCTTACTGGGTCCCTCAGCAAGGCCCAGGGAGGCAGCCTTTGGGTTGAGGTTAAGAGCACTGACTAGGGGTGCCAGGTGGTTGGGTACACGCCTGACTCCCATTCCCATCTGCTGCGTAACCTTGGGCAGGTTACTTAACCTCTCTGGGCTTCAGATTCCTCAACTGTAAAAGAAAAGTTTTTAGGAGGACAGCACTGAGCAAAGCACGTTAAAAGGCTGGGACAGTCCCTGGGACACAGAAAGCCCAAGACACATCAGCTCTACTGTTGTTCCCATTTTACAGGAGGAAAAATCGAACACGGGGCAGCCGGGCTGACTGTAACAGAGGGCGCTACTAACAGCAGAGCTGGGCTCACCCCCAGGCATGCCCAATGCAAAGTACCTTCTACTGACTCTGCCTCCCAAAGACAAGACAGACTGAATGTCTTATCCAGTGGTGACCAGGGAAAGCCAGACACTGGCCACGACAATGGGCCACTTAGCAGGGAAACACAAAGCTGAAGACCACTAAAGAAAAACCCATGGCCAAGTGTGGTGGCTCACGCCTGTAATCCCAGCATTTTGGGAGACCGAGGTGGGTGGCTCACCTGAGGTCAGGAGTTCAAGACCAGCCTGGCCAACACAGTGAAGCCCTGCCTCTACTAAAACTACAAAAATTAACCAGGCGTGGCGGCAGGTGCCTGTAATCCCAGCTACTTGGGAGGCTGACGCAGAAGGATTGCTTGAACCTGGGAGGCAGAGGTTGCAGTGAGCCAAGATTGCGCCACTACACTCCAGCCTGGGCAACAAGCGCGAAAGAGCAAGACTCCATCTAAAAAACAAAAAAAAAAAAAAAAGAGAGAGAGAGACCCATAGTATCATGTACCCCCATGAAAAAAGAAAATCTTAATTACAACATGTCCCTGAGAATGTTCCAAATCACATTCTTCTGGGCCCAAAGATCTACTCGCCCCAGCAGAGTGCTGGAGACCTCAGTCCAGAATTCAGATCCTCATCCATCTGGGGCTGCGGTGAGACGACCTGGACGCCCGTCCCCATCATCCTAACACCAATGTCCCCATCACCTTCCTGGGAAAAGTCAAGCAGTCACCCAGGGTCCATTCTTGCAAAACAAAATTCTGTCATAAAGCAGAAAAGAAAAGAGGGGCTGGCCTGGGCTTGGCTCCTGCTGAAACAGTGAGAAAGCAAACAGAACTCACTGGCGAGGAGGCTGCAGCTGGCGGTGGCTCTTCAGACCAGCACGGCTGGCGGGCGTCGGAGGGCAGGCAGGCTGCACGCCCCCTTCATATAGGGACCTGGCAGGGGTGCCATGACGTGCACTTCAAGAGAAAGCCTCTTTAGGGAGGCTTTGAGGAAGGCCACAAGAAGGTCAAGCCGAGGGAGGACCAGGGTGTTTCCAGAGATAACGCCTTGCTGACCACAGACCATTATTTCTGTCTTGATTCTCAACGGCCTCATGATCCAGGGCAACTGCTCCCCAGAGAAACCCCCTTGCACAAAGAAGGAAGGAAGAGCACGCCCAGGCCCCTGGAGTGACTGAAGACCCACGTGGCTCAGAGAAAAACTGAACAACAGATATTGGCCTCCCATCGCCTTTGCTCTCTGGTCCCCGAGACTGGAGAGGTGATAGGGGGTCTGCGAGCTGGCACAGGGCTGGGTCTCCGCCTGACCCCCAGCCAGAGGTGGCACCGCCGTAGCCATGCGCCGCCCCGGCTGCACCTCCTGCATGCTGACTATGACATGAGGAACACTTGTCACCCCATTTCCACAACAACAGAAATCAAATACCAAACACAGAAACCAGAGCCCAGCTGAGGCCACCCCAACACAGAGGTTGCTCTCGGGAGCGTTCACTTCCCCAAAGGAAGGTCCTGGAATGATGGGAGGAGCAGGACTCACACAATACCCACCTTGGCCAGCAATTTGCTCCCCGTTTCCTGGGCCTGAACCCTCTCCTGGTTTCAACACCAGGCCCAGCCCCTGCCCACCAGGTGACACAGATGGGCTCCCTGTCTGGCCTGGGTCCCTGGTAGGTAAAAAGGGGTTAATAACAGTGACCAACCTCAAGTGCTGCTGTAGGAATCCATGAATTTCAGTGGTGCCTGTACCCAGGAAGCACGATTAGCTTGTATTCATTCTAATCACCAGTCCCCCAACTTCCCCTGGAAGCTCCTTGCTGAGGCTGGCTTCCTGGAGGCATTGCTGGATTAACTGACGATTCCCAGCTCTGCTGACGCGATGAGGCTCATATGGGAGGCCCCTAGGAGGTTCACGAGAGGCCCATGTCTCAACCCAGCAGGTGCTCCAGGTGGGGGCTCTGGAGCAGGAAGTGGACTGGGGCATGGCCCACTCCCAGGGGTGCTAGTGCCCCTCTTCCATGCGAGGCCAGGATCAGCAGTAAGGGCTCTCAACCTGCTGGTCACCCCTGTCCTCCATCACTCCACTCCCACAGAACTCAGGACAAGCCAAGCTTCATCCAGCGTAGAGACCAGGACTTGTCGCAACAACGAAGAGACACCCAATGCTGATGCAGGTCCCCAACACTAATGAGGATCCCCAAAGCTGCTGAGGGTCCCCAACACTGATGAGCGTCCCCAACGCTGTTGAGGGTCCCCAATGCTGATGAGGGTCCCCAACGCTGATGAGGGTCCCCAATGCTGATGAGGGTCCCCAATGCTGATGAAGGTCCCCAATGCTGATGAGGGTCCCCAACGCTGATGAGGGTCCCCAACACAGATGAGGGTCCCCAACGCTGATGAGGGTCCCCAACGCTGATGAGGGTCCCCAACGCTGATGAGGGTCCCCAACGCTGATGAGGGTCCCCAGTGCTGATGTGGTTCCCAACACTGGTTTTGGTTTAACACTTTTCGTCCCCTTCCACAAACACTCCCTTTGTGGAAGCCATCTTTCTCTCTCCTGGATTTCCCCTCTGGAGTCCCCTTCCATACTCTCTCGTGGAAGCCTGTCTTCCCCTCATAAACTCCATCTCTCTCTCTTCCCTGCCACTCAGGGTGGAAGCTGTTTTCCTCTCCTGAATTCCATCTTTCTGGATTCTCTCACTCAGTGTGAGCTGTTTCTTTCTCTTTCCTTCTCCTGTTTATCTCTCTCTTTAAATAAATCACTTTCTACAAAAAAAAAAAATGTTTTCCTGCTGGGAGACCTGATGCAGGAATCCAAGGCCAGGACAGCAAATGGCACTTGGTGGCCCAGGAGACACCTCCACAGCCAAGTGAGGACATCGTGAGGGCACACCCGGAATGGCCCTCAACAGCCCAGTGCTCCACAGAGAGAGCCTTTCCATATGCCCAGTTCTCCCCACAAAGGATGGTGGGGGCAAGAGCCCCTGTGTGGAGTACCTGCGGGGTCTTCTTGACATGTGCGTATCCACTGAGCTGGCCAAGAAGATGCCTGGGGCTGGTGCTCAGCCCCTTGAGGGAGGAGGCAGAAGTAACATAGGGTCAGTCAGGAAAGGAAACGTGACTAGCTTTTAAAAGGAAAATAACTACGCACTTGAAAAATCATAAAGGAATCAGCAGCCTGGTAGTCGCATCTTAGAGTCAGGTTTAGACCATTTCAATGTAATGCAACTAACATTTCATTCATTCACCACCTGTGCATCCATTGCCTCCTACCTGCCAGGCAAGGGGATTTCACAATGTGGGCAACACAGCCAAGACCCAGCTCCTAACGTGCCATTTTCAGAATAAATTAAGGGGACCTGGCACAGTGGCTCACACCTGTAATCCCAGCACTTTGGGAGGCCGAGGCAGGCGGACTACTTGAGCCCACTTCAAGCAGGAGTTGGAGACCAGCCTGGGCAACAGAGTGAGACGCTGTGTCTATAACAATGAAGCCAGATACAATGGCACACACCTGCAGTGCCAGTTACTCGGGAGGCCAAAGCAGGAGGATCACTTGAGCCTATGGTCATGCCACTGCACTCTAGCCTGGCAACAGAGTGAGACTCTGTTGAAGAAGAAGAAAGAAGAGGAAAAAGAAAGAAGGAGAAGAACAAAGAAGAAAGGAGGATGACGGAGGAGGAGGGGAGAGGAAAAGTAATTAAAGCACTACTGTGTACCAGGTGGGTGGCTACGGTGGAATCTACCACTTCTTAAAAGTCACACCTGTAATCCCAGCACTTTGGGAGGCCAAGGCAGGAGGATCGCTTGAGCTCAGGAGTTCAAGACTAGCCTGGGCAACATGGACAGACCCAGCCTCTAAAAAAATAGAAAGTAAATAAATAAGATGAGGGAGAAGGTAATAAAATACAATCTTTCTGGACTGACTTCTCCTTCTGAGAACCCCCACCCAGGAGCAGCCCTCAGCACCACGATGCCACCACCACTTCCCCCGATTCATCTGCGGAAGACGAAGCAGATAAAGGGTACCCACAAAACACCAAAATTAGCCAGTGAGCACTGGGGACCCAGTGGGAGAAAGAGCCCAGGTTCCGGAGTCTCAGTGGGGAATTCCAGCCCAGGTTCCGGAGTCTCAGTGGGGAATTCCAGCCCAGGTTCCGGAGTCTCAGTGGGGAATTCCAGCCCAGGTTCCGGAGTCTCAGTGGGAGAAAGAGCCCAGGTTCCGGAGTCTCAGTGGGAGAAAGAGCCCAGGTTCCGGAGTCTCAGTGGGGAATTCCAGCCCAGGTTCCGGAGTCTCAGTGGGGAATTCCAGCCCAGGTTCCGGAGTCTCAGTGGGAGAAAGAGCCCAGGTTCCGGAGTCTCAGTGGGAGAAAGAGCCCAGGTTCCGGGGTCTCAGTGGGGAATTCCAGCCCAGGTTCCGGAGTCTCAGTGGGAGAAAGAGCCCAGGTTCCGGAGTCTCAGTGGGAGAAAGAGCCCAGGTTCCGGAGTCTCAGTGGGGAATTCCAGCCCAGGTTCCGGAGTCTCAGTGGGGAATTCCAGCCCAGGTTCCGGAGTCTCAGTGGGGAATTCCAGCCCAGGTTCCGGAGTCTCAGTGGGAGAAAGAGCCCAGGTTCCGGAGTCTCAGTGGGAGAAAGAGCCCAGGTTCCAGAGTCTCAGTGGGGAATTCCAGCCCAGGTTCCGGAGTCTCAGTGGGAGAAAGAGCCCAGGTTCCGGAGTCTCAGTGGGAGAAAGAGCCCAGGTTCCGGAGTCTCAGTGGGGAATTCCAGCCCAGGTTCCGGAGTCTCAGTGGGGAATTCCAGCCCAGGTTCCGGAGTCTCAGTGGGAGAAAGAGCCCAGGTTCCGGAGTCTCAGTGGGAGAAAGAGCCCAGGTTCCGGAGTCTCAGTGGGAGAAAGAGCCCAGGTTCCGGAGTCTCAGTGGGGAATTCCAGCCCAGGTTCCGGAGTCTCAGTGGGGAATTCCAGCCCAGGTTCCGGAGTCTCAGTGGGAGAAAGAGCCCAGGTTCCGGAGTCTCAGTGGGAGAAAGAGCCCAGGTTCCAGAGTCTCAGTGGGGAATTCCAGCCCAGGTTCCGGAGTCTCAGTGGGAGAAAGAGCCCAGGTTCCGGAGTCTCAGTGGGAGAAAGAGCCCAGGTTCCGGAGTCTCAGTGGGGAATTCCAGCCCAGGTTCCGGAGTCTCAGTGGGGAATTCCAGCCCAGGTTCCGGAGTCTCAGTGGGAGAAAGAGCCCAGGTTCCGGAGTCTCAGTGGGAGAAAGAGCCCAGGTTCCGGAGTCTCAGTGGGGAATTCCAGCCCAGGTTCCGGAGTCTCAGTGGGGAATTCCAGCCCAGGTTCCGGAGTCTCAGTGGGAGAAAGAGCCCAGGTTCCGGAGTCTCAGTGGGAGAAAGAGCCCAGGTTCCGGAGTCTCAGTGGGAGAAAGAGCCCAGGTTCCGGAGTCTCAGTGGGAGAAAGAGCCCAGGTTCCGGAGTCTCAGTGGGGAATTCCAGCCCAGGTTCCGGAGTCTCAGTGGGAGAAAGAGCCCAGGTTCCGGAGTCTCAGTGGGAGAAAGAGCCCAGGTTCCGGAGTCTCAGTGGGGAATTCCAGCCCAGGTTCCGGAGTCTCAGTGGGGAATTCCAGCCCAGGTTCCGGAGTCTCAGTGGGGAATTCCAGCCCAGGTTCCGGAGTCTCAGTGGGGAATTCCAGCCCAGGTTCCGGAGTCTCAGTGGGAGAAAGAGCCCAGGTTCCGGAGTCTCAGTGGGAGAAAGAGCCCAGGTTCCGGAGTCTCAGTGGGGAATTCCAGCCCAGGTTCCGGAGTCTCAGTGGGAGAAAGAGCCCAGGTTCCGGAGTCTCAGTGGGGAATTCCAGCCCAGGTTCCGGAGTCTCAGTGGGGAATTCCAGCCCAGGTTCCGGAGTCTCAGTGGGAGAAAGAGCCCAGGTTCCGGAGTCTCAGTGGGAGAAAGAGCCCAGGTTCCGGAGTCTCAGTGGGGAATTCCAGCCCAGGTTCCGGAGTCTCAGTGGGGAATTCCAGCCCAGGTTCCGGAGTCTCAGTGGGAGAAAGAGCCCAGGTTCCGGAGTCTCAGTGGGAGAAAGAGCCCAGGTTCCGGAGTCTCAGTGGAAGAAAGAGCCCAGGTTCCGGAGTCTCAGTGGGGAATTCCAGCCCAGGTTCCGGAGTCTCAGTGGGAGAAAGAGCCCAGGTTCCGGAGTCTCAGTGGGAGAAAGAGCCCAGGTTCCGGAGTCTCAGTGGGGAATTCCAGCCCAGGTTCCGGAGTCTCAGTGGGAGAAAGAGCCCAGGTTCCGGAGTCTCAGTGGGAGAAAGAGCCCAGGTTCCGGAGTCTCAGTGGGGAATTCCAGCCCAGGTTCCGGAGTCTCAGTGGGGAATTCCAGCCCAGGTTCCGGAGTCTCAGTGGGAGAAAGAGCCCAGGTTCCGGAGTCTCAGTGGGAGAAAGAGCCCAGGTTCCGGAGTCTCAGTGGGAGAAAGAGCCCAGGTTCCGGAGTCTCAGTGGGAGAAAGAGCCCAGGTTCCAGAGTCTCAGTGGGGAATTCCAGCCCAGGTTCCGGAGTCTCAGTGGGAGAAAGAGCCCAGGTTCCGGAGTCTCAGTGGGAGAAATAGCCCAGGTTCCGGAGTCTCAGTGGGGAATTCCAGCCCAGGTTCCGGAGTCTCAGTGGGGAATTCCAGCCCAGGTTCCGGAGTCTCAGTGGGAGAAAGAGCCCAGGTTCCGGAGTCTCAGTGGGAGAAAGAGCCCAGGTTCCGGAGTCTCAGTGGGGAATTCCAGCCCAGGTTCCGGAGTCTCAGTGGGAGAAAGAGCCCAGGTTCCGGAGTCTCAGTGGGAGAAAGAGCCCAGGTTCCGGAGTCTCAGTGGGGAATTCCAGCCCAGGTTCCGGAGTCTCAGTGGGGAATTCCAGCCCAGGTTCCGGAGTCTCAGTGGGAGAAAGAGCCCAGGTTCCGGAGTCTCAGTGGGGAATTCCAGCCCAGGTTCCGGAGTCTCAGTGGGGAATTCCAGCCCAGGTTCCGGAGTCTCAGTGGGAGAAAGAGCCCAGGTTCCGGAGTCTCAGTGGGAGAAAGAGCCCAGGTTCCGGAGTCTCAGTGGGGAATTCCAGCCAAGGTTCCAGAGTCTCAGTGGGGAATTCCAGCCCAGGCTGCCCCCACATAAGCTCCGACGGCCTCAGCCACTGACATTCAAGGTAAAACCCAGAGAAATGACACTTTCCTTTCTCCACAAAAGCCCTGTACATTTCCTCTTGGTTTTGAGAGGGGCGACCCCCTTGCCTCCTTCTATTTCACCTCCTCCCTCCCCCTCTTCCAGATGGGAAGGAGGGTGAAGAAGGAAAAAAATAAAATAAGATACTAAAGAGCTGAGAAAATGAGTCCCTCTTTAGTTCCCAGCGTCTCTGCTGTCTGTTAACCTTGAAAGAGCTGCAAATGAACGTTAACCCCGCTGGCCGGAGCCCGGCACTGGCTTACGCCCCTACGTCTCCACGGGCCACGCTCCCTCCTGGAAACATCTCTGCCAACAAACAGCTTGTTGCTTTTTGTCTTGTCTCTGTAAGCCTCCTCCCCCGCCGGTCCCCGCTCATGCTGCATACGAATTAGCAAATCAATGAAGCCAAAAGATTGTAAGATCGGACGTCCAGCAAATGAACAATGACATAGTTCTGCCTCAGTTTCCCCTTTAGCATTGTAAGCATATAAAAGGGGATAGCAGCTGCCACTTCCTCCCTCAGTTTGGTGTTCGGCAGGTTTGTTCCTCACCGCTCCTGCTTCAGTTTCATACAATCAACCAAACCTGGGATCCATGAAAAGAACTTGCAAAGGCCCCTCTAGCTCTGAGCCCCCTCATCCTAGAACTATCTGGATTAAAGGTTTTGCTGTTGCTGTTCTGAGACACGGTCTCACTCTGTCACCCAGGCTGAAGTGCACTAGTGCAATCACGGCTCATTGCAGCCTCAACCTCCTGGGTTCAAGTGACCCTCCCACCTCAGCCTCCTGAGTAGCTGAGACTACAGGTGCATGCCATCAAATCCAGCTAACTGTTTTTGTGTGTTTGTTTGTTTGTTTGTTTGTTTTGTAGCGACAGGGGTCTCACTTTGTCAGCCAGGCTGGTCTCCAAATCCTGGGCTCAAGCGATCCTCCAGCCTCTCCCTCCCAAAGTGCTGGAATTATAGGTATGAACCACCTATAATTATCTAAAGTAATGTTTTAAAGCCAACACCTCTCCTAGGCCCACGGATGAGAACTGCCCCTTCTTCAAGGCCACATCCTTTGACCTCCAAAGGCCTCTGGCTCTGAAACATCAGAACTTGAACACTAACCCCAGCTCTGGGGAACTCGGCCAGGCCCTTCACCAAACGCAAGTCCACGGACATTCCCTGCTCTGAGCTCCCGTCTGCTTTCCTAACATCACCTCCACCTGGGCACGGCCCATGCCTGTGTTGCTCCTCTCCACAAAACATGTGGGAAGGAAAAGAAATCCAAGGCCCCGAAGCCAGGCTTCCAAATACCACCCTCCCAAACAGCGGCACTTTGGCGTGACTAAAACCAGGCTGGCTGCACCGAGGGCTGGTGGTCTCAGCAGGAAGGAAAACTGGCTGATGCGGCCGGCATCACACATGCGATCCCCGGGCGTCTTAACGCAGAGGGTTATTCACTCCTTAGTCCCCAGCACCACCCCGACACCAGCCCTCTGCCTTTGCATGGCAGGGCACGAAACAGGTGAGAACGCCACTGACCCCACACAAACCAAAGAGGAAAGAGATCCCAGGCCTCTGGCATCAAAGGCGGCATCACACCCTGTCCACGGAACACCTGGCCCCAAGAATGGGAAGCCGGGGAGGCCTGGGAAGCGACATGGAATGTGGCAACAGAGAGCATATGAGCTCAGCCAAAACTGGGGCTCCGAGTTGGCCTGGTCACTGAGAGCTCCTCACATGCCCTGAAGGAAGTCTCCTTCCAACTCACCTGTACCAGGAGCAGCTGCCGACCCCCTGGAGCACAGACCCTGCACTCTGTCACTGTGGACCCCCAGGACCCAGCAGGCCACAAGGACTGAGTGAACTGGACAACCACACACACCCTGGGGATCACTGTACCCGGAAACCACTCCCCAACCCCACTATCCCCATACCCTCCCTGCCAGGCACCCTCTAAACCACAACACTGAGGACGGGGACCAGAGGACACACGGCAGATGCTTGTGAAATAATAAATATTCATATTGGGCCAGGTGCGATATCTCACACCTGTAATCCCAGTACTTTGGGAGGCCAAGGCAGGTGAATCACCTGAGGTCAGGAGTTTGAGACCAGCCTGGCCAACATAGTGAAACCTGGTCTCTACTAAAAATGCAAAAATTAGCTGGGCATGATGGTGCACACCTGTAATCCCAGTTACTCAGGAGAATCACTTGAACCTGGGAGGCAGAGGTTGCAGTAAGGTGAGATCATACCACTGCACTCTAGCCTGGGTGACAGTGAGACTCCATCACAAACAAACAAACAAAAAATATTCATATTGGTCTCTGCCACCAGTCCCTGGCACACAGATCCTAAGACCCGTGTAATTTCCAGGTGCCAAGAGAAACTTTTGTTCCAGTATTTGGTCTTTGACCCTGGTTCCTAACACAAAGCTCCTAACCCCTTGGAATTTTCAGGGAAATAAAAGGATATTTTATCCTAATGAGGTGACTCTTGGTGGCTCCTGGGTGGGGGCTGAGCACCAGAAAGACCCAGACAGGATTAGAAGCCTGGAACTTTCAGCTCCACCCCCGACACATTCCACCCTGCAGAAAGGGGAGAGGAGCTGGAGACTGAGCTAATAATCAGACACTCCCTATGTGATGAAACCTCCACAAAAATCCCTGAACTACAGGGTGCAGAGAGCGTCCAGATGGGTGAACACATCCAGGTGCCAGGAGGGTGGTGCACCCCAACTCCAGGGCGACAGAAGCTCCTGTGCTCAGGGCCCTCCCAAGCCTCGCCCTGTGTGCCTCCTCCTCTGCAGTTCACCTGTACCTGTTACCATCTGTTTGTTTTTTTCCTGAGATGGAATCTTGCTCTGTCCCCAGGCTGGAGTGTAGTGGTGCAATCTCGGCTCACTGCAACCTCCTCCTCCCAGGTTCAAGCAATTCTCCTACCTCAGCCTCCCTAGTAGCTGGGATTATAGGTACCCGCCACCACATTCAGGTAATTTTTGTATTCTTAGTAGAGACAGGGTTTCACCATATTGGCCAGGCTGATCTTGAACTCTTGACCACATGACCCTCCAGCCTCCACTCCCAAAGTGCTGGGATTACAGGTGTGAGGCACCACGCCAAGTCTAACATCTTTTTTTATAATAACCAGGGAACACCAGCGTTACCCTTAGTTCCTTTTTTTTTTTTTTAAGACAAAGTTACACTCTTGTTGCCCAGGCTGGAGTGTAGTGGTACAATCTCAGCTCACTGCAACCTCTGCCTCCTGGGTTCAAGCAATTCTCCTTCCTAAGCCTCCCAAGTAGCTGGGATTACAGATGCTCATCACCACACCCAACTAATTTTTGTATTTTTATTAGAGACGAGGTTTCACCATGTTGGGCAGGTTGGTCTTGAACTCCTGACCTCAAACGATCCACCCACCTCCACCTCCCAAAGTGCTAGGATTACAGGCCACCGCGCCCGGCCTTGTTTCTCTTCTTGAGCAACATTAAACTATGAGACATCTCCTTGGCCTGCGCCCAAAGAACTCAGGTGTATTCCACCTTTTTCCCAGATATTAATGCCTAATGGAGCTGGGTTACAGGATGACATTTACCCAGTTAAGTCCAACCAGGTGTTGGACTTAACTCTAAGCTCTGGTTTCCCCAACACCCGACTTGACACACCAGGACTTTTGAACTTCAAAGCTCCCAGCTTCCACCGTCCTTCCACCAGCAATTTCTTCTGGCTCAACCTCCCTTTCTGCTGCTCAAACATTTAAAAGTTTCCTTTTGAAAATGGTTCCCTTGCCTCAGATCTTGGGACTAAAGGTGGTCCTGTAACAATCAGCCATGAAACTCTTTTGTTTTTCTTTTTCTTTTTGAGAAGAAGTCTCCCTCTGTCGCCCAGGCTGGAGTGCAGTGGTGCAATCTCAGCTCATTGCCAACTCCACCTCCTGGGTAAAAGTGATTCTCCTGCCTCAGTCTCCCAAGTAGCTGGGATTACAGGCAGCTGCCACCATATCCTGCTAATTTTTTGTATTTTTAGTAGAGACGGGGTTTTGCCATGTTGCCCAAGCTGGTCTCAAACTCCTGACCTCAGGAGATCTGCCTGCCTCAGCTTCCCAAAGTGCTGTGATGACAGATGTAAGCAACTGTGCCTGGTCTCAGCCATGAAATTCTGACACAAGGAAACACCTTACATTTCCAAGTGTTCTTTCTGCCTTCCTAGAACATAGAGAAAGAAGATTTCTCCTGAGAGCAAGCAGAGAAAGCATCACAGTGGAGAAACTGCAGGCTGGGTGCCTCTCATCTGTCTTCCATGATGCTGAGCTAACACCCTGCACCAAAGATGACGCATGCTGTTAAAAACCAAATGACAGCAGGCTTTGCAAGTGTTTAATAACACATCTGTGCCTGTCAAACAAGCTAAGTGAGACTTTTTAAAGAAAAAGGTGTACGACATCTTTTTAAATTTATTTTATTTTTAGTTTTTAGTTTTTTGAGATGGAGTCTCATTCTGTCACCCAGGCTGGAGTGCAGTGGCATGATTTTGGCTCACTGCAACCTCCACCTCCTGGGTTTAAGCAATTCTCCACCTTAACCTCCTGAGTAGCTGGGGTTACAGGCATGTGCCACCATGCCCAGCTAACTTTTTTGTTTTTGTTTGTATTTTTTTGTATTTTTAGTAGAGACGAGGTTTCACCATCTTGGCCAAGATAGTCTTGAACTCCTGACCTCATGATCCACCCACCTCAGCCTCCCAAAGTGCTGGGATTACAGGCGTGAGCCACCGCATTCGGCCGACATATTTTTTTTATTAAGCTGAGACACCACCATGTATGTGACACCTGAATGTACCCCCAACACTCACATTTTGTGGCAGTGGTCATCTCTTCTCCCTGAGAATGAGCCCGGGATAGCACACAGTGCCTTCTACTTCCCAAGGCTGACAGTGAGTAGCATTTATTCAAAAGGAGTATATGTCAGAAAAACTGCTGTTTACCTTATGGCCGACAAATGGAACGGGATGAAATGATTCAGCAGAAGTCAGCCTGAAAGGGCTTGGCAGTTTGTGAGCTGTGGGTACTGTGCCAACTCAGGCCTCACTGTCTTTTATTTAATCCAAAGAGAAGAACAAGTCCTCCTCCGATTTCCCATCAAGACCTAGAACTGTCTTCAAAATGAGGCACGGCGCTGGGCACAGTGGCTCACACCTGTTATCCCAGCACCTCAGGACGGATCACCTGAGGTCTGGAGTTCAAGACCAGCTTGACCAACATGGTGAAACCCTCTCTCCTAAAAATACAAAAATTAGCCAGTCATGGTGGTGGGCAAGATACTCGCTTGAGTCTGGGAGATGGAGGTTGCCAATGAGCTCAGATCGCACCAGTGCACTCCAGCCTGAGTGACAAGAGCAAGACTCCCTCTCAAAAAAAAGGGGGGTGGTACCACGGGGGGTGCAGAACTGAGAAGATACAATCAACTGTGCTTCTGTTTCCCCTCATCGCACCCTCGTCTGTGAAGGTAATAACAAGAAGAGTGACCATAACTAGTGGGTTTTAGTCACTAACTGAGCACCAGGTACCATGGGCCGAATGATGTCCCATCCAAAATCCATGTCCGATGGATGCAGTGGCTCACACCTGTAATCCTAACACTTTGGGAGGCCGAGACGGGTGAATTGCCTGAGCTCAGGAGTTCAAGAGCACCTGGGCAACTCGGTGAAACCCCATCTCTACTAAAAATACAAAAATTAGCTGGGTGTGGTGGGGTATGCCTGTAACCCCAGCTACTCAGGAGGCTGAGGCAGGAGAATTACTTGAACTGGGGAGGTGGAGGTTGCAGTGAGCCGAGATCGCGCCATCACACTCCATCCTGGGGTATAGAGTGAGACTCCATCTCAATAAATAAATAAATAAAATCCACGTCCACCTGGACTGGGAGAATGTGCCTTATTTGGAACCAGGTCTTTGCAGATGTCATCAACTTAGAATGAGGTCATACTGGACTGGGGTGAGCCCAGCTGGTGTCCCTATGGGAGAGAGAAATGTGGACGATGACATGCAGAGAGAAGGCCACAGGAAGACACGGAGAGGCCTGAAGAGAAGACGCCTGTGACAATGGACGCAGACAGGAGTGAGGTGGCCACAAACCCAGACATGCCAAGGACTGCCCACTATCCCCAGAAGCCCAGAGGGGCAGGAAGGATTCCTCCCTGGAGCCTTCAGATGGAGCATGGCCTGCTAATACCTCGATCTTGAACTTCTGGCCTCCAGAGCTGAGAGAGAATAAACTTCTGCTCAGTAAACCAGCCAGTGTGGGGTACTCTGTTGCTATGTCAGGCCTAGGAAACTAATGCAGGTTTTGTATTATCTTGTTTATTATTTTCAAGAGCCCAATTAGGCAGGTGTCTTCCTTTCTTCCACTGGACAGGGGAGGTGACCAAGGTTCAGGGAGGTTATGGCCCTTCCCAGGGTACACCCCAGACAGAAAGGCAAGCGGGAGGATGAAGCCAGGTCTAGTGGCTCTCAGCCCCACCCCTCTCAAAGAGCCCAGGCTTCCAGCAAAGCTGGTGCCACACTGGGAGGCTCCTGGTTCCCACTCGAGCTGCCCAACCTCCCCACAAGGCAAGCATGAACCCACAGGGCTTCCCAGGACCTAAGCTATGGGATTGGGGCTCCAGCCCCCTCTCTACCCTCTCCCTCCTTTCCTACTCCCCTCCCCCACCAAGCCGGGGTCCAGTGCTAGACTGACTCCTCTCTCAGTCCCACAGGCTCCAAGTGTTGAGACCCCAGGCTGCCGCACATGTGGCATGATATAAACTGTGAAATGCAGGTGGGCATCCTGTTGTATCCACTGGTCTCCTGAGCTGAGCCAAGGCAGGCCTCCCCCCGAGACCCAGTCAACCCAGAGTGCTGGCAAACTCGGGCTTCCAAGCCACCCCTGCCAAGTCACAGGTGCCCCCTTGGACAGCTCCCGGGACACAGCGTCCAGTTCTCCTCGGGCCTCGCTCTTGGGTGAAATCCAGCGTGAGCCTCTCCCCCCATTTTTGGATTTCTGGCAAGCATGGAGATGATTTTTAGAAGACGTTATTGCTCTACAGTCACTTCATTAGTTCTAGAACCAAATAATCCCATTAGATGTGACTTGATGGGCTCATAAAATTATCATTCATTCTAACAAATATTTACTGAGCATGCCACATGTGCTAGCTCTGCTTGGTTCATTACATTTTAAGAAAATATAATTTAGTTAACGATCACGAGTCCCTTAATTTAATTTACTCTTAAATGTGTTTAATTTTCCCACAAATGGAACGACATGCTTCTAAACTGAGCATTTTTGTCAGGTTGAGACAGCAACAACAACAAAAAAAAACGAGAAAAAGAGAAACTATCAGCAGGAAAGCCGTGGAACAAGACTGCTAGCCCACAGCTGGGCCCCAGCCTCTAACTCTCTGGGCACGGAGCGGGTGCAAATTCCAGGCATCTCATACAATCACCCTCACCTCACCTGAGAGCTATCATCATTGCCTGATTGAGAAAACTGGGGCACAAAGGCCAGATAAGGTGACTCACACTTAATCCCAGCACTTTGGGAAGCTGAGGCAGGAGAACCACTTGAGCCCAAGAGTTTGAGACCAGCCTCGGCAACATAGTGAAACCCTGTCTCAACAAATAATTTAAAAATTAGCCAGGGGGCCTAGCACGGTGGCTCATGCCTGTAAACTCAGCACTTTGGGAGGCCGAGGCACGTGTGTCACAAGTTCAGGAGATCGAGACCATCCTGGCCAACACGGTGAAACCCCATCTCTACTAAAAATACAAAAATTAGCTGGGTGGGTGGCACATGCCTGTAGTCCCAGCTACTCAAGAGGCTGAGGCAGGAAAATCTCCTGAACCTGGGAGGCAGAGGTTGCAACGATCTGAGATTGTGCCACTGCACTCCAGCCTGGGCAACAGAGCAAGATTCTGACTCAAAAAAAAAAAAAAAAAAAATTAGCCAGGTGTGGTGTGTGCCTGTCATCCCAGCTAGTCAGGAGGCTGAGGTAAGAGGACTGCTTAAGCCGACAGGGTCAAGGCTGTAGTGAGCCGTGATTGCACCACTGTACTCCAGCCTGGGTGACAGGGAGACCCTGTCTCAGAAACAAAAACAAAGGAAGGCAAAACAGAAAAAAAACAACCCTGTGGCAGAGAGAGGTAGATTAACTTGTCCAATCAGGTTCAGCAGGTAGAAAATGGCACAGGTGGAATTCAAACCTGGGCAACCCTGCATCAGCATATGTGCCCTTCACCCACCTGCTCCCTGCCTCTTAATTAAAACTCAGCAGGAGGAAATCCACATGCAACCCAGGCCTGGAATCGCCCTTCCCAGGTCACAAAGGGACGGTGCTCCTGGTGGGGGATCCCATATGGCCACACAGCAGAGGCAACGGTGTCCCGAGTAAACAGGGCTGTGCCGCTAAGCTGGGCTGCTGCGTGGGAGAACACGCATGGCGGGGTCCCGTCATTTCGGGGTCAAAGTCTGGCAAAACTGAAGAGCGTGAAGGACAGTGGTGCACGCACCTGCCAAACGCAAGGAAAGACAAGCAGGTGGGTCCAGGCCCGCCGACAAGCCGCTGGACTGGGCGAGGAGCCGTCTGGGACTTGGCTAACATTATTCTAGGGGTACCTGTGAGGGTGTCTCTAGATGAGCTTAGCATTCAAATCAGTAGACTGGGCACAACAGATGGCCCTCCCCAGTGTGGGTGGCCCCAGTCAATCCATTTGAGACCTGAATAGACTGAAAGGCAGGGCACAGGGAATTCACTCAGTGGTCTCCTCCCACACTTGGGCTGACACCATCGGCCCTCCTGGGTCTCCAGGTTGAAGGTCCTGTGGTTTCTCAGCCTCATAACCACATGAGCCAACTCCTTATCATCAATCTCTTCAAATATATATATATATAATAGAGAGAGATGGATAGAGACAGACAGAGATACATCTCCCATCAGTTCTGTTTTTCCAGAGAACCCTGACTAATACAAAATGCTAAACACAACATTCAAGAAAGCACTGGTCACCTCTGGTGGGGAGGAAGGGGCGCCAGAGGTATGGGACACATGGCTTGGGGGACAGGCAACGTTATTTCTTAAGCTGGATAGCAGGACCTTGGGTACTTCTTTAAATTAGTCTATAAACTATACATACGTACACTCTTTTGTATGAGTAATATATCTCCCGGTATTTTTTTTTTCATTCTTTTAATTGTAGAAGGTACATTTAACACAAAATTTCTCACTTTAACTTTTTTTTTTTCCTTTTTCTTTTTCTTTTTTTTTTTGAGACAGAGTCTTGCTCTGTCGCCAGGAGCCAGGCTAGAGTGCAGTGGCGCAATCTCAGCTCACTGCAATCTCTGCCTCCTGGGTTCAAGCAATTCTCCTGCCTCCGCCTCTCAAGCAGCTGCGATTACAGGCACATGCCACCACACCCAGGTAATTTTTGTAGTTTTAGTAGAGACGGGGTTTTGCCATGTTGGCCAGGCTGGTCTCAAACTCCTGACCTCAGGTGACCCCCCCCCCCGCCTCGGCCTCCCACAATGCTGGGATGACGGGTATGAGCCACCATGCCCGACCACTTTAACCATTTTTTAAAAAGTTTTTAGTTCAGTGGCACCAAGGACACTCACCGCTGTGCCACCATCGCTGTTAACATCCCCCAAACCCTTCTCTTCTTGCAAGGCAGAAACACTAACTCCCTGTTCCCCCTCCCCCAGCCCCTGGCATCTGCCATTCCTCTTCCTGTCTCTATGAGTTTGATTCCTCTAGCTGAGGAGCTCACGCTGTAATCTGAGCACTCTGGGAGGCTGTGGCAGGAGGATTCCCTGAGCCCAGGAGTTCAAGACCAGCGTGGGAAACATAGTAAGACCTTGTGTTTACAAAAGAATTTAAAAATTAGCCAAGCATTCTGGTGCACACCTGTAGTGCCAGCTACTCAGAAGGCTGAGGTGGGAGGATCACTTGAGCCAGAGAGGTAGAGGCTACAGTGAGCCAAGATTGCATCACTGCAATCCAGCCTTGTCTCATAATAATAACAGGGCCAGGCACAATGGCTCGTGCCTGTAATCCTAGCACTTTGGGAGGCCGAGGTGGGCGGATCACCTGAGGTCAGGAATTCAAGACAAGCCTAACCAACATGGTGAAAACCCTGTCTCTACTAAATATACCAAAATTAGCCAGGCATGGTGGCACATGCCTGTAATCCCAGCTACTTATGATGCTGAGGCAGAAGAAATGCTTGAACCCAGGAGGCAGAGATTGCGGTGAGCCGAGATGGCACCATTGCACTCCAGCCTAGGTGACAAAAGTGAAACTCCATCTCAAAAATACAAACAAATAAAAATAAATAAATGAAAAAAAAAATAATAAAAGATGTTGGGGCACTTTAGGCCTCAGGAAACAGAATCTCTCTAACCTTCTCCTGCCCTCCTCTCACCTGCCCAAGGCAGGAGTCTCATCAGATTGTGAGTAATGAAACCTCACTCCAGAGAGGGGCCTGCCCCACACTTTGGAGGAAGGAAAGCTGCACAGACAGTCTTTGCGGGGCCTCTCACCTCCATCTGTTAGTGTGAGATCACAACCTTTCTCCAGTCCCATTTCTACATGGCTGTCAATCATGCCTATCCAATAAAGCTCCATAAAAAGCCCAAGAAGGCAGGATTCAGGGAGTTTCTGGAGAGCTGATGCTTGGTTTTTGGAAAGTGGCATGCCCAGAGAGGGCATGGAAGCTCCACGCCCCTTCCCCTACCCTTCACCCTATGCGTCTCTTCATCTCCATCCTTTGTAATATCCTTTATAATAAACCAGGAAATACCAGTAAATGTTTCCCTGAGTTCTGTGAGACACCCTAGCAAATAATTGAACCCAAAGATGGGGCAGTGGGAACCCTGCCTGTTCAGAGTTGTGGGGGACTGAGCCCTCACCCTGTGGGATCTGATGCCATCTCCAGGTAGGTAGAGTCAGAACTGAACTGAATTGAATTGAATTACAGGACACCCAGCTGGTATCCACCACTTGGTGTAGGAAAACCCACACATTTGGTCAGTTAAGTCTGTTAACTGCTGCTGTGTCGCTGTGTGCAGAGGACAAAGGGTCTGGGCTTCCCCAGGTTTGGGAAAGCTGCCACACGGTACCCTAACACCCATTCAGGGCAGCACTGTCAAAGCCATAGGGAGCAGCAGCAGAACCCTTTAAACGGCCATCGTTGAGAAATTCCAGAAAGTGTAACATCATACAAACATGTGTGTGTGTTATTTAAATTGTTGGTTTAAACCAGGGATTGGCAAACTGCGCCAGTGAGCAAATCTGGCCCACCACCTGTCTTTTCCGTTCTCCCAGGCTGGGGTGGCACAATCATGGTTCACTGTAGCCTCGACCTCCTGAGCTCAAGAGGTCTTCCCACCTCAGCCTCCCAAGTAGCTGAGACTACAGGCATGCACCACTACACCGGACTAATTTTTGTATTTGTTGTAGAGACAGGGTCTCGCCATGTTGCTCAGGCTGGTCTTGAACTCCTGGGCTCAAGCAATCCACCTGCCTCAGTCTCCCAAAGTGCTGGGATTACAGGCATGAGCCACCACACCTGGCCCACCACCTACTTTTTGTAAATAGCTTCACGGGGACGAAGCTATGTTTATGAACCATCTATGGGGGCTTTCAAGCCTTGATGACAGAGTTGACTCGTACCTATAGAGGCAGGATGGCTCATGGGACCTGAAATATTCTTTGTATCTTTACAGAAAGAGATCACAGTTTTTCAACAAAGAACGTTCGTAACACGATGTTTTGAAATTTTCAAGGGGTGGGAATTAGCCTTGGGGTGATACCAGGAACACAAATATTTTCAGCATTCCCAGGATCAGGAGAGGAGAGCAGGCCTGGTCTTTTCTTCTGGAGCCACAATTTATGCAGATCCAGCCCTGCCTGCCTGTATTTGGCATTCACGCTGCCTCTCAGGCGATGAACTCTCATGCTGTACTTCCAGGTTCATTCTTTTAACTCGATTTCCAACTGTGACCTTCAAGTTTCACTCACAACCCTCACTGGCAGGAGAACTGCGGAGGCAGTTAGAGGATCAAAGGCCAGCTGGTGACTGTATTCACATCCCGTGGCCGCCATAAAAAAGTCCCGCAAACCAGCAGCTTAAAACAACAGACATCGATTCTCTCCCAATTGTGGAGCCCAGAAGTCTGAGATCCCTGTCAGCAGGGCCATGCTCTCACTGAAGGCTCCAGGGCAGGCTCTGTCCTGGCCTCTTCTCAGTTTCTGGTGGTGGCCGTCAGTCCTCAGGTCTCCTTGGCTTGTGGCCGCATCCCTCCGATCACTGTCCAGTCTGCCTCCCGCGTCTGTCTCTGTGTCTTGCCTCCCCTCCCCATAAGGGCCCAAGTCATATTGAATTAGGGGCCTGCCTTACTTCAGGAGGATCTCATCCCAAGCACATCCACAAAGATCCTATTTCTAAATGAGGTGTCAATCCCAAGAGCTGGAGACCAGGACCCTTTAGGTGTGTCCGTGACACCAGGCACAGTTTTGCCACAGTACCTGCTCCTCAACCACATCACTCCACGTGGCCAATTTAACCAGGCATCACCCACCAGGGTTTGACAATGATGAGAGGAACAGAAGATCCTGTGAAGCCATTACTAGCTCTTGAGGCATGGCCCCAGCCCTCTTGTCTGCTTGAACTAATGCAGTTGTAAAACCCTGGGGCCGGGCGCGGTGGCTCACGCCTGTAATCACGCCGAGGCGGGTGGATCACGAGGTCAGGAGTTCAAGATCAGCCTGGCCAACATAGTGAAACCCCATCTACTAAAAATACAAAAAATTAGCTGAACGTGGTGGCAGGTGCCTGTAATCTCCACTTGGGAGGCTGAGGCAGGAGAATCGCTTGAACCCGGGAGACGGAGGTTGTAGTGAGTAGAGATTGCACCACTGCACTCCAGGCTGTCGACAGAGTGAGACTCTATTTCAAAAAAGAACGAAAAAAAACCTTGGGCAAGTAGTTGAATGTGCCTGGACCTCAGTTTCCCTCCACTATGCAAATACTAAATCCCACCTCTCAAAAGCAGATGGTGATACATATTTACTGAGATTACATATATGGGCCTGAGGGCTCTCTAGTGAAACTCGCTGGCTTTCCCTCAGTTTTCGCCTGCGTGCTGAGACATTCGATTCTCTTTCTACAGTCTCTTCTGCCTTCACCATATAGAATGTCTTTTCCTTTTACAGATTTGCTGGAATCCAACGTCACAATCCTACTTGCCCTCATTAGAACAACAGAAGCTTTAATAGAATTTCAAAGAGGATAAAAAAGAGCAAAGATATCCTATGAGGTTTAGGTAGGCAAAGAAGGTACCACTCAGCCAGTATATGTGTCTCCAATGCTGCTTTCTGAAACTGTCACATATTTTGCAGGAATGTAAACCCCTTGCCGAGACCTTCGCTCAGTTTCTTTCCACGGTCCCTTCTCAGACTTCTGCACAATCCTCTCCCCTGATTCACACAAACCAAGTGCTTCCTGACATTAGCCTCATTGATTACGTGCAGTGCCGACAGTACGAAGTGCCCCCTCCTTCAAGAAAGGATGGGTGGTTACCCCCTTCCTTTTTCCTGCTGTTGCTAAGTGGGTCACCAGCACAGCCTTGACCACCCAGCACAGCACCTGCTTGTCTCTCCACGGAGACAGTCAGAGCTGGGACTGAAGGGCTTTACGGAAGCCAGCCAGGTGCCAGCCGCAGAGTCACAGGCTATCTACAGCGGCAGTGTGGCCAGCAGAACGGTCCCCACCTCATTATCAATCCCCCCAGTGCCTACAAACAGACAGGGTAACACAACAGCTCTGCAAGGCTCCCCCCTCCCTCTGTAAGAATTATTGATATTTTGCAGCTAGGAATGTGCAGCTGCGGAGCACAGGCCTTGTGTGGCATGACACCTGTCAAATAAGACCTTTTCCACGAGCTGGCGGTAGGATTTTTACGGCTGCCTAGCTATGCTGTCACGGGAGATCTCTGCTTCTCCCCCACATGGCCATTCCTTAGCACAGATGCTGCTCTGAAGCCCGCAGCAGTGAGGGAGTCTCAGGCCGCCCAGGACTCTCTGAGGAGATGAGACAACAGGAGCCAGGTGCCCAGTGCCTGAAAGGAGTGCCCCTGTGGCACAGGCAGAAATACATACCCCGCTCGGCCCCAGCCTCGGCTTCAGTGCTCACATCCCCACCCACCCCTTCTCCTTCAAGCCCCTGGTGACACGCTGTCCCCTGACTTCATACCTGCACTTGCTCCCGGGTTGTTGCATTTAATTGCTCAAATCACACTGCGAGGCAGATAAGGGAGGTGTTGCCATCAACCCCAGCTGGGCTGAGCTCAAGGTCGCTGAGCTCACAGGGTACAAGTGACCCCGGTCCCGCCTCTCTAACCGATGCTGCCGCCCCATCTGTTGGCAACATGCGGCGCCTTGAAGAGTGCAGGACATGTCCACAAGGGGCCACCTGTTAGAATGTCTTGTTTACTAACAGTTTAAGAAGGAAAGAGAACTAAAAACATACTTCAAATCTATGCTGTAGAATCTGTGTCATAGATCAGGGGCCAGCAAACTACAGCCTGGGGAGCTGAATCCAACCTAATGGACTGTTTTTATAAATAAAACTTTATTGGAACACAGTCACATCCGTTCCTGTATGTATTTTCTTTTTTTATTTTTTTTCCTAGTCTTGCTCTGTCGCCCAGGCTGGAGTGCAGTGGTGCGATCTTAGCTGCAACCTCCACCTCCCGGGTTCAAGCAATTCTCCTGCCTCAGCCTCCCAAGTAGCTGGGACTATGGGCACCCGCTACCACACCCAGCTAATTTTTGTATTTTTAGTAGAGATGGGGTTCCACCATGTCAGCCAGCCTGGTCTCGAACTTCTGACCTCAAGTGATCCACCCACCTCAGCCTCCCAAAGTGCTGGGATTACAGGTGTGAGCCACTGCATCTGGTCCGTGTATATGTTTTCTATGGCCTTGTGTGTGCTATACCAGCAGAGTTGAATAACTGCAACAGAGACTGTATGTCCCACACAGATGCAAACATTTCCTATCTGGCCCTTTGCAGCAAAAATTTGCCAAACCTTGCTGTAGATAACCACTGAGAAACAGAGGGAGGAATCTGCACCATGAGATTGCCACGTATCTGAAGAAGTGTAAAGGCAGTGGCAGCATGAGGAGAGAGCAGCCAATAAGACTCCACCCTCCTGATTAAGAGCTGGGAGATGAGGCCTGTGCATCGGATGGAACTAAGTACGGCTGGGGCAACCCTCCCTAGACTGCGTCACCAGGAGCCACTAAGTAACAGCGAGTTCGGGTGCAGCCACATTTCCACGGCCTCCTGTGCCCACGATATAGAACTGTGGTAAAACAGAAACCCCAAACTCAAGTAGGCACAGTGTTTATTCATGCCGCGACATCGAGACGCACTCCCCGCCAGAGCCACACAGAGGCTGAGGCCAAGGCCGGCACTGCTTTGGCAATAAAACCCACATACTCCATGTCCTGGTTGGCTGAGCCCCCAAACGCCCCATTCCCAGGCAGAGGTCTCCGCTTTAATGGGAAGAAAGCGGCAATTTAAGTCTGATTTCCAGCTGGCATCTCCAGGGCTGTTGGAGCCCCTAGAGTTGCTTGCAACATGCTCAGAAGCAGTGCTTCAAATTGGAGCATTCTGACAACAGAGGAAAATAAAAACCAATCGATAGGGCTGCGCTGGTGGCGGGGCGCTTCCTCGGCGGGCCTTTGATCGCTGGAGGCATCTGATCGACCTCGGGCTGCAGCCTGCACTCGGCGCCTCCTCTGCACACATTTTCACTTGGCAGATATTTTTATGCCCGTTAAGAAGAGTGGAGCAAGTCCAAATTTAATCAGACAGGAGCTAAACTTGAGAAACAGATCTCCAATTCCTGTGTAGGATGTGAAATGAGAAAGGGGGTGGAGAGGAGAAAACGGGTCCCTAGCTTTGCTGATTGCCCATCCCGTGCACGATGGGTATCGTTCGTTCTGACACCAGCACACGCTGCAGCTCGCAGAAGCCTTCCACCCAGAGATGTCTTCAGTGAGAGGTGCACTCAGCCAGAGACCTCAGTTTCCTCATCTGTAAAATGAGACTCACTTTCTTATCATTGTGGAGGGGAAGCAGTACAGGACAGAGGTCACCAGCCCTGGAGCCAGAAAGCCTGGACCTGCAGCCCAGATCCGAGACTATATGGCTGGGAGGACTCCACGCTTTTATTCCCTCCTCTGCAGAATGGAGCAAAATAGGCCAGGTACAGTGGCTCACATCTGTAATCCCAGCATATTAGGAGGCCAAGGCGGACAGATCACCTGAGGTCAGTAGTTCAAGATCAGCCTGGCCTACATGGTGAAATCCCGCCTCTTAAAAATTCAAAAATTAGCCAGGTGTGGTGGTGTACACCTGTAATCCCAGCTACTTAGGAGGCTGAGGCAGGAGAATCACTGAAACCTGGGAGGTGGAGGATGCAGTGAGCTGAGATCACACCACTGTACTCCAGCCTGGGCAACAGAGTGGGACTCCGTTTCAAAAAAAACAATGCCAGCAAAACTATTATGCTCAGACGGTTCCTGGGCCCCAAAAAGATGTGTCCACGTGGTCATGAGTGCTCTCCAAATAATTAATGCCTGGAATCATGTCAGTTAGAGAAACAAGAAGGCTGAATGATGTGCTGGACGAGACAAGTACCTTTAGTCTCATTCTGCACCAAGCTTTCAGGCCCCAGTGGAAAAGCATGGAGAAGACTTCAGTCTCACCTCTCCCACCAGCCTTTTGGGAAGTTCGGTTCCACATTCTGCACAGCTCCTCTGTGCCTGTGCATCTGTTCTGCCTGCCTGAAGCCCCTCCTCTCCAGCTGCAAAGCTGCCCCACGGCACCCACTGGCTCTGTGGGGAGTGGCCAGGCGCATCTCACTGATGGCTGGAGACAGGACCGGGGCTGGGGGTTCCCACACCACCAAACCCCACGATCGTTCTTCCCTGTGGCTGAGCAGGGGAGTGGGAGGGGAGGTACCCCCACCCCTGATATGCTAAAGGGATGTGAGGCCAGTCCCCCATATCCACCAATACACACACACAAGCAGAAGGTTACACCAACGGCCAATATCTGGGTAAGGGCTCCCTGAGATTACAGGCTCTTCTACAGGAATTATGCCCCTCTTTCCCCAAAAACAGATATGTTGGAGTGTTAACCTCTAGAAGCTCCTGGCCTCCAGAACTGTGAATCCATTTCTCCTGGGTTTTTTTTTTTTTTTTAGAAGGAGTCTGGCTCAGTCACCCAGGCTGGAGTACAGTAGTGTGAATTCAGCTCACTGCAACCTCCCACTCCCAGGTTCAAGCAATTCTCCTGCCTCAGCCTCCTAAGTAGCTGGGATTATAGATCTACGCCACCACACCTGGCTACTTTTTTCTTTTTTTTTTTTTGAGACGGAGTTTCGCTCTTGTTACCCAGGCTGGAATGCAATGGCGCAATCTTGGCTCACCGCAACCTCTGCCTCCTGGGTTCAGGCAATTCTCCTGCCTCAGCCTCCTGAGTAGCTGGGATTACAGGCATGCACCACCATGCCCAACTAATTTTTTGTATTTTTAGTAGAGATGGTATTTCACCATGTTGACCAGGCTGGTCTCGAACTCTTGACCTCAAGTGATCCGTCTGCTTCAGCTTCCCAAAGAGCTGCCCAACGTTTAGTGCCTTGGCACAAGAGCCCTGGGAGCTGAATACAGTGACCTAAGCCAAAACGTTTTTTGCTTAAAATAATGCAGCTGTGTTTCTGCCACTTATGACCTCAACAATTCAGACCAGCTCCTCTCCCAAGTCACTCAGAGCTAAGACTTCCCCTCCATATGAAGATAAATAGGAGGATTTGTCTCCTACCCCATTCCAATGCAAGGCCCCAGGCCCTGGTGCTTGTTCTGTTTGGGGTGGGGGGAGTTGTTGTTGTTTATTGGGTCCCTGGGAGTGGCTGCCTCCCTGGAGTACCAAGTGCCCTGAGTAACCACTGGGGGCAATGAACGCCCATGACCAGTGGCCCTGGAAACGTCATGGTCTGCCCCAGGCAGTGGTCACTCTCAGCACCGAAGGTCCCGCCCCAAATTCCCAGCTCTGCTTCCCCATTTTCATGGTGGTAACAAGGCTGCCTTGTCCCAGCTACCCTGTCAGACTCCTCTTGAAGAAAATCAACTTGGGGCCAGGGTGGGGGGCGGCTCACGCCTGTAATCCCAGCACTTTGGGAGGCAGAGGAGAGCGGACCACAAGGACAGGAGATCAACACCATACTGGCTAACATGGTGAACCCCATCTCTGCTAAAAATACAAAAAATTAGCCAGGCACACTGGCACACACCTGTTGTCCCAGCTACTTGGGAGGCTGAGCCAGGAGAATCGCTTGAACTCGGGAGGCAGAGGTTGCAGTGAGCCAGGATCGCACCACGGCCCTCCAGCCTGCGGGAACAACGAGACTTCATCTCAAAAAGCAAACAAACAAGCAGGAGAGTTGGCAGGAAACAGATCCAAACCCTTTGCTCCCTCTGCATGTGGTCACATAGAGGACGTGTCAGCAGACCACAAGGCCTCCTCTGCTTTCTCCTGGTTGCCCTCAAGATGTCCTTAAGCCTGTGTCCTGGGGTAGCCTTGGGGCCCCTGTAGACTTCCCTGTGCTTCCAAAGCACCATCCCTAGCAGATCCTCCCAGAAGCCTTCAGGGAGAGAGGACAGGCCTCATGTCCATCCAACAGACAGGAAGCCAAGGCAGAGGGAGAGTCGCCCATGAGTGGTGACAGGCAGTGAGTGTAGCTCGGTGGTACAGGCTGAAAATGGTTTGGATTTGACCCCCCAAATCTCACGTTGAAATGTGAGCCCCAGTGTTGGAGGTGGGCTCTGGTGCAAAGCCTTTGGGTCATGGGGGTGGATCCCTCATGAATGGCTTGCTTCCCTCTCCATAGAATTAACCAGCTCTCCCTCTTAGTTTCTTTGAAATCTGGATGCTAAAAAAGAGCCTGGCACCTCCTTCCTCACCCTTCCTTGCTCCCTCTTCACCTTCCACTACGAGTAAAAGCCCCTGAGGCCTCCCCAGAAGAAGATTCCCCTCGGCTCACTGCAGTCTCTGTCTCCCGGGGTCCAGCTATTCTCCTGCCTCAGCCTCCTGAGTAGCTGGGACTACAGGCGCTCACCACCATGCCAGCTAATTTTTGTATTGTTTAATAGAGACGGGGTTTCACCATATTGGCCAGCTGGTCTCAATCTCCTGATTTTGTGATCCGCCCACCTTGGCCTCCCAAAGTGCTGGGATTACAGGCATGAGCCACCGCACCTGGCCATAAACCTCTTTTCTTTATGAATTACCCAGCCTTGGTTTTCCTTTATAGCAACATGAAATAGACCAAGACAGGCACAGGCTCCATGTGGAACCCTGTTCCTCCATGGATAGGCCTGGTGGCGCCAGGACAAAACACCTCTCCTCACCTCTGCTGGTAGGAGAAGAAAGACAAACTGCGGCTCCGGCCCCCGGGCCATCCCCACACCCGCACACCCACAAACCAGTTCTCAACTCTTTGTGCACACCCCCACTTAATCCTCTAAACCATCTTGAGATGAGGCTGCTGCTCTCCTATCATGGATAGGGACCTCAGCTAGAGGCTCCAGTCAGCAGACTCTGGTTTCAGCCTCCAAGTTCCCATCTCCCACCACCCCACACTGTGCTGAACCTTGAATACAAAGACCCTGGTGAGAACACCCCAAGGTCTGGGATTCTGCAAGAAACTTCTGGAGTTATAACATCCCTCTGGCCAACACTATGAAGGTAGTAGAAAAACACAGCCTAAAACTCATATGGAATCTCAAGGGATCCCAAATAGTCAACACAAGACTGAAGAACAAAGTGGGAAGTGTCACATTTGCCAATTTCAAAACATACTGCAAAGCTACAGTGATAGAAACAGTGTGGTACTGGCATAAAGACAGCCCTGTTGATCAACAGAATAGAATTGAAAGCCCCGAAATAAATCTATACATTGAGGATCAATTGATTTTCAGCAACAGTGCCAAAAATCATTCAATGGAGCATCAACAGCGCACACCTTTAATCAAGTGTGCCCAGGGGCTATGTGGGGAGATAACATGTCATTGAGGCCAGCCTGCCAAGGCTTCACGATTGTCAATGGGCAGTGTTCTCCATAGTAGACCCAGGCCTCTATCAAACATGCCAAGTAACTATAGGAGAGCCACCTGTGGGCCCCCTCGGGGGCCAGGGCTCCTGTCTCATAGGCCAACCCCAGCAGAGGTGCATCCCCCACAGGTGGTCAGTGATATCCCATGATGAGGATGAGGTGCCAGGTCCTCTGACATGGATGGCCAGCCTCAGGATGCATCTCCCAACACCAAGGAACAGCTCCCTTGTGTGTTAAGGGCCCTATACCAGCTCAGCACACTCCTGACTTCCTGCAAGAAAAGTGGCCAGAACTAGGCAAGTGGGTGACACAGAGACCCTGCAGTGCAAGACATGTCAGCAGCTGGGCTCAGCGACCACTGACAAGAACAGCAATCCCACTAACAACAGCATCGGAAAGTATAAACCATCTAGGCATAAATCCTCCTGGAGAGGCAAAGACCTATACCCTGAAAACCACGAAACATTGCTAAAGGAAATTAACACCCTCATTCCAGGGTGAAGGATCCCACCTTGGAAAACAAAAGGAATACTGACTGAAGAAAAACATCTCGGCCGGGCGCGGTGGCTCACGTCTGTAATCCCAGCACTTTGGGAGGCCGAGGCAGGCGAATCACAAGGTCAGGAGATCAAGACCATCCCGGTCAACATGGTGAAACCCCGTCTCTACTAAAAATACAAAAATTAGCTGGGCATAGTGGTGCACACCTGTAGTCCCAGCTACTCGGGAGGCTGAGGCAGGAGAATTGCTTGAACCCAGGAGGCAGAGGTTGCACTGAGCCAAGATTGCGCCACTGCACTCCAGCCTGGCACCTGGTGACAGAGCGAGACTCTGTCTCAAAAAAAAGAAAAGAAAGAAAAACATCTCCCACACTCTGAGCACTACCTCTCAGTACCATGCTATTTTTTTTTACCAGCTTTATTGAGACAGAAATCCAATTCCATACAATTTGCCCTTTTAAAAAGTATAATTCAATGATTTTTAGTATATTCACAAAGTTGTGCAACTATCCCCCGTGTCAACATAAGAACATTTTCATCACCCCCAAAAGAATCCCTCCACCCATTAGGGGTCATGGTACCTTTCCCCGGCTTCGGGAACCACTACCTTACTTCCTGTCCCTATCAATTTGCCTAGTCTAGATATTCAAATAAATAGAATCACATAATATTTATCTTTCTGCAAATGGCTTCTTGCACTAAGTATGAATTTCACTAAGTATGCTTTCCAGGTTCACCCATGTTGTAGCATGAATCAGTATGTCATTCCTTTTCATTGCTGAATAGTATTCCATTGTATGGATGGAACACAGTTTGCTTATCCACTCATCAGTAACAGACATCCAGGTTGGGTCCACTCCACGGCAACCACAGAGTGCTCCTGTAAATCTTAAACAAACACAAGCCTCCTTCGGTAACAACACACATTCTCTGGTTCTGATCAAGCCAGCTAAGTGTTTACAAAAAGAATATTCTTTTTCTCCAGCAGATCTTCTAGACAAGAAAGTTAAGAGCTGCATCATCATAGGGTCAGGAGTTCAAGACCAGCCTGGCCAATAATGGTGAAATCCCATCTCTATTAAAAAAAATTTTTTTTTTTTAAATTAGCCAGGCATAGTGGCACATGCCTGTAATCCCAGCTACTCGGGAGGCTGAGGCAGGAGAATTGCTTGAACCCGGGAGGCAGAGGTGGCAGTGAGCCGAGATCACATCACTGCACTCCAGCCTGAGCAACGGAGTGAGACTCCCTCTCAAAAAAACAAAAAGAAAAAGGTGCTGCATCAAAGCAGGGCTCTATGAAAGAAAAACTAAATAATAATTGTAGAAACGTGTCCTTGCCACGAGGCCCAAGCAAAGAAATAAAATAAAATAGAAACAACGCCCCAGCTGCGCACACTAAGATTGAAATTCTCTGTGCGCTGCTCCAACAAAATTTCAAATCATTAAAATCTCATTATACTAATAATATGTTTTCCAGATAAATTTAACTAAAACACTCTCTTGCCCTAACAAAGTGCAGACATTCTCCGAAGCAGAGGCACGGGATGTGTGAAGACACGGGCCAGCCCCCAGGGTGGTGTGTCTTCCCGTCCATCTCTGCAAATGCCCATGGCCAGGACTCCATCTGAAGTGACAGCTTACTGGGGGGGATGAGCCTTTACAGTTCCTAAGCCCCAGCCCCCTCACTTCGGAGTTTTTGCTCTTTCGCCCAGGCTGGAGTGAAGTGGCGCGATCTCGGCTCACCACAACCTCCGCCTCCCCGGTTCAAGTAATTTTTCTACCTCAGCCTCCCCAACAGCTGGGATTACAGGTGCCCTCCATCATGCCCAGCTAATTTTTGTATTTTTAGAAGAGACAGGGTTTCACCATGTTGGCCAGACTGCTCTCGAACTCCTGACCTCAGGCAATCCACATACTTTGGCCTCCCAAAGTGCTGTGATTCCAGGCGTGAGCCACCACACCTGGTCTAGATTTTCTTAAATAAAAGCAATTCTCCCAATATGTCATATGGCCTCAACGTATGTTTATTGTTTTGTCTGCTCACCACCAACCCAGCCCCTGGTCTTCCCTTCCTAGGCCTCTTCTCCCGCTGATGGATAAAGTGGGGAGTGGCCATGGTGGCAATAAGAATGGAGATGAGATGCCAATGACAACAAAGGCTGGCACCTACACAGGGCATTTATATATTTATTCATTGACTGATTCATTCATTCATTCATTTTTAAGACAGGGTCTTGCTCTGTCACCCAGACTGAAATGCAGTAGTGCAATCTCGACTCATTGCAGCCTCAGCCTTCTGTGCTCAAGCCATCCTCCCCATCAGCCTCCAGAGTAGCTGGGACCACAGGCATGGGCCACCATGCCTGGCTATTTTTTTTTTTTTCTGTTTTTGATAGAGATGGGGTCTCACTACATAGCCTAGGCTGGTCTCAAACTCCTGGGCTCAAGCAATCCTCCTGCCTTAGCCTCCCAACGTGCTGGGATTCCAGGCATAAGCCCCTGTGCCTGGCCCGTAGAGCTTTTATTAGGCATCAGGGCCTGTCATTTCCCCCAGTACTTCATTATTAAAAGCTCCAAACACAGAGAAACATGTAAAGAACTTTATTTTATTTTTTGAGAGGGAGTCTTGCTCTGTCGCCCAGGCTGGAGTGCAGTAGCGTGATCTCAGCTCACTGCAACCTCCACCCCCCGGTTTCAAGTGATTCTCCTGCCTCAGCCTCCTGAGTAGCTGGGACAACAGCATATGTCACTGAGCTCAGCTAATTCTTGGTATTTTTGTAGAGATGGAGTTTCGCCGTGTTGGCCAGTCTGGTCTTGAACTCCTGACTCAAATGATCCACCCACTTCAGCCTCCCAAAGTGCTGGGATTATAGGCATGGGCCACCGCTCCCAGTCAAGTCAAGTTTAAAGTGAACACTTGTACACCCACAGCCTACAGGCCACCACCCACCTTTTTATATACTTGTTTTATTCCACATCTATCCATCCCTCTATCTATCCAGCAATCCTCATCAGCATTCATTTCCAGTTGCTGCTGGAAATAATTCCCACAAATTTGGGGCTTCAAAAGACACAAATTTCTATCTTGTGGTTCTGGACGTCAGGAGTCCAAAATGGGTCTCACTGGCTAAAATCAAGGTGTCAACAGGGCTACATTCCTTCTAGAAGCTTCAAAGAAAAATGCTTTTAGAGGCGGCCCACATTCCTTGGCTCCTGGCCCCATATCACTGCAACCTCCACCTCCACTCTCACATCTCCTCTCTGAGTCTGACCCTCCGGCCTCCCTCTTGTAAGGACCCTGGTAATCAGTGGGCTCACCCAAATAATCCAGGCTAATCCCATTTTAAGGTTCTTAACTTAATCACACCTGTGAATTCCCTTTGACCACATAAGAGAACATATTCTCAGGTTCCAGCTATTGGAATAAACACATTTGGGGCCATTATTCAGTCTACCATACCTTCTTTTTTAACACATTTCAAAGTAAGTTGCAAACATCAGTAGCTTTCCCTCTAAGCACACACATCACTAACTAGAGTTCAGCATTGATTTATAGTTCATTTATTTCTTTGGAGTTAACATTTACATGCCATGAAATGCACACATTTAAAGTGAACATTGAAAGAGTTTTGACAAATGCTGCACCTGTGGATTTTGAACCACTCTCCCTGTAAAGAATATTTTCATTACAACAGAAATCAGCGGGGCATAGTGGTACACACCTGTGGTCCTAGCTACTCGGGAGGCTGAGACAGAAGCATCACCTGAGGCCAGGAGTTCAAGGCTGCAGTGAGCTATGATTGCACCACTGCACTTCAGCCTGGGCATCCAAGTGAGATCTCGTCTTTGAAAAAAATGAGATGAAATGAAATCACAGTGTGTACTCTTTTGATCTGTCTTGGTTTGTTCAACATACTGGTTTAGAGTCATACGTGATTTCCCATCCCAGCACCTTGTTCCTTGTCACTGCCCAGTAGCTTTCTGTCCTGTCAATTACTGCTGTCCACATATCCGTTCACCTACTGGTGGTCCCCAAGCTGTTTCCAAGTATCAGCTCTTATGAATGAAGATGCTATGAACATGTTTGTACAATCTGTCTTTTTACAGATTCCTTTTTTTTTTTTTGAAGCATTCTTGTACAGCCTTCTTATAGATTCCTCCCTCCTCCTCTTCCTCTTCTCCTCCTCCTCCTCCTCCTCTTTCTCCTCCTCCTCCTCCTCCTCCTTCTTCTTCTTTTTAAACAGAGTCTCACTCTGTCGCTTAGGCTGGAGTGCAGTGGCATGATCTCGGTTCACTGCAACCTCCACCTCCTGGGTTCAATCGATTCTCCTGCCCCAGCCTCCCAAGTACTGGGATTACAGGCATGCATCACCACGCCCAACTAATTTTTATATCTTCAGTAGAGATGGGGTTTTTCACCACGTTGGCCAGGCTGGTCTTGAACTCCTGACCTCAGGTGATCTGCCTACCTTGGCCTCCCAGTGTGCTGGGATTACAAGCATGAGCCACTGTGCCCGGCCACAGATTCCTACTTCTGTTGAGCAAATCTATCTAAGATTTAGTGGAATTGCTGGGTCACAAGACAGATGGTGATTTGGTTTTAAAAGAAACTACCGAGCTGGTGTCCTCAGTGGCCACTCCGCCATGCAGCCCACCAGCCTGCGCAAGCAGCTACTGCCCTGTTCTCACCATGTCTTCCAGCCTTTCCCAAAGTCTGGGGGCATCCCCTTTGCTTCTGATGTATATTTCCCAGGTGACTGGTGACAAGGAGCACTTTTCTAGATGCCTATTGGCTACGTGTGAATCTTCTTTAGCGACATGTCTGTTCAAACCTTTTATCTGTCTATTCTTTTGCTGCGTTGTCTGCATTTTTACTCTTGAGTTACAGGCATTCTTTCCATCTCCTGAGCCCCAGTCTTTTATCTAACATGTTGATGGCTCCACCAGGTCCAGTTTTTTTGTTTCCTGTTTTTTGAGATGAAGTCTCACTCTGTCACCCAGGCTGGAGTGCAGTGGCGTAATCTCAGCTCACTACAACCTCTGCCTCCCAGGTTCAAGCAATTCTTGTGTCTCAGCCGCCTGAGTAGGTGGGATTATAGGCACGCACCATCATGCCCAGCTAGTTTTTGTATTTTTAGTAGAGACGAGGTTTCACCATGTTGGCCAGGCTGGTCTCGAACTCCTGACTTCAAGTGATCCGCCCACCTCGGCCTCCCAAAGTGCTGGGATTACAGATATGAGCCACTGCGTCCAGGCCCAGGTCCAGTTTTAAGTACATCATTTTATTTAATAACTCAATTCCCCAATGACACTAGGAGTTACGTATGCTTTAAAGAAGAAACTGAGGCAGAGTGGGGAAGTACCTTTCCCAGGGTCAAAGCTCCAGAGCCCAGAAGGATCAGTTCAAGCCCACGCGGTGTGGCCTCAAGAGCACTCACCCTAACCACGACACCAGACTACCTCTTGTGTCCTGGGCAAATACACAAAGATCACTGTAAGTGGTCATCATTATCTCCCAGTGAAATGTGAACACACCACACCCCAGGAAAACAGGCACTGCACCAGCAAACTGAAGCAGAAATGCAGAGATATGATGGTGCCAGTGGGCAAAGAGGGACCCCCACCTGGATGGAGGCATGACAGTTAAGTCAACAGGGCAGAGAGCTGCCAGAGCAGAGAGAACAGCAGACGTGAGGGCTTTGAGCCAAGGAAGATCACAGGACCCACAGAAAGCGAACAAAGACCCCATGGTCAGGCCAAGGGAGAGAAGGAGCTGGGAGCTGGGGCTGGGCTGGGGCTGTACAGGCGCTGGGTGGCTGGTAAGAATCTGGAGTTGGTCCTGGAGCAGCACAAAGCCACTCAGGGCTCTTTTTTCCATAAACGCCAACAAGTTCATTCAGCACAAAAGGGATCCAATTTGTCTCCTCTAGAGCATCTTCCTAACCCTGGGGCTGAGTGCGACCCAAATGCCAGGAATGAGATCAGCTTACTGGGAGCCGGCTGGGAAGACGACCCCCACCTGAATCATTCTTCCATTTTAACAGTGTCCTCGGAAATGAAGAGCCACACTGCCTGGAGTTAAATCTCGCCTGCTGGCAGGCTGACCGCGAGCCTCTCAGAGCCTGGGTTTGCCAATTGCAAAATGGGGATAATCACATAACACCAACTTCCCAGCTTAGTGTGAGGAGTCAACAAGGTAATAAAGCAGGAAGCATCTATCCCGGTGCCTGGGGCACCAGAAGTGCCCGATGCTCAGCTACAGTGTGATGACTCTGGGCTCCATTCTGATTTGTCTGTTTTTGTTTTTGTATTTTGGAGGCAGGGTCTCAGTCTGTCACCAGGCTGGAGTGCAGTGGTCTGATCTCAGCTCACTGCGAACTCCATCTCCCGGGTTCAAGCAATTCTCCTGCCACAGCCTCCTAAGTAGCTTGGACTTCAGGCGCCCGTCACGCCTTGCTAATTTTTGTATTTTTGGTAGAGACGGGGTTTCACGGTGTCGGCCAGGCGGGGACTACAGGCATGTGTCACCATGCTCGGCTGTTTTTTCTTTTTTTGTTGTTTTGTTTTGTAGGGACGAAGTCTCACTATATTGTCCAGGCTGGTCTAAAACTCCTGGGCTTGAGCGATCCACCCATCTTGGCCTCCTATAGTACTGGGATTATAAGCATTTGTTTCTGTTTTTAATCTTCTTGACTTTTACCCTCACTTCTCAGATTATCTTTATTATTATTATTATTTGATACAGGGCCTCACTCTGTCGCATAGCTGGAGCACAGTCATGATTCACTGCAGCCTTGATCTCCTGGGCTCAAGCGGGCCTCCCACCTCAGCCTCCCAAGTGGCTGGGACCACAGATGTGCACCACCACGCCCAGTTGAATTTCTTTTAATTTTTAATAAAAATGAGATATCTCTCTGTTGCCCAGGCTGGTCTTCAACTCCTGGGCTCAAGTGATCCTTCCATCTCAGTGTCCCAAAGTGCAGGGATTATAGGTATGAGCCACCGCACCCCTTCTGTTAAACTTATATATATCAAGTATAGACTCATTTAGGTTTTACTTTGAAAGACACTGCAGTTGACTTTCGAAAAACACAGGTTTGAATTACATGGGTCCACTTATATGCAGATGTTTTCCAATAAACATACTAGAAAATTTTTTTGGAGATTCGCAACAAGCGTGAAACTCTGTCTCAAAAAAGAAAAAAAATATCAAAACTTACACAAACACAGGCTGTGTTCACAGTTGAGAGAAATTTAAACAAATGTAAAGCTGCGGTATTTATTTATTTTGATATAGTCTCACCCAGGCTGGAGTGCAGTGGCATGATCTCAGCTCACTGCAACCTCTGCCCACTGGGTGCAAGTGATTCTCCCGCCTCAGCTTCCCGAGTAGCTGGGATTACAGGTGCCCACCACCACACCTGCTTCATTTTTATCTTTTCAGTAGAGACAGGGGTTTCACCATATTGGCCAGACTGGTCTCGAACTCCTGATCTTAAGTGATCCGCCTCCCAAAGTGAAGTGCTGGGATTACAGGCGTGAGCCACTGTGCCCAGCCGAGACGCCATGTTTGATAATAATTGTGTGACATTCACTGCAGTCCACACCGCACTGCTGTAACGGAGGCCACCCCTGTGGCTATTGCACTGCTTAGAGCTTTACTTCATGCTCATCCCTCCACTCGAGTACTTCACCCCTCCGGTCAATTGCATATCATATTTTTTTTAAAAAGTGATCTCTCTGGGTTCTCTTCTCACATATTTTTCATCGTGTTTAGTGCAATGCCATAAACCTTGAACAACATGGGACCCATACAAAGCACCACTCGTGAGGCTGGAAGTGCTCCCAAGAAGCAGAGAAGAGCCGTGACATCCCAAGAGGCCGAACGGCTTGAGACGCCGTGTGGTAGGCTGAGGTCTGCAGCTGCAGCTGCCGGCCACTGCAGAGCATTCATCTCAGCAGACGTCGTCAACGTGCAGCCCTGATGACCACAGCTCAGTGCTACAAATGCATTTTCTCTTCCTCATGACGTTATCTTTTCTTGGGCTCACTTTACGGTAAGAACACAGTACACAATGCATAGAACATATAAAATATTGTTCACTGTTGATGCTATCAGTGAGGCTTCCAGTCAACAGCAGTCTATCAGTAGTTAAGTTTTGTGGGAGTCAAAAGTTACACATAGTGGCTGGGCGCAGTGGCTCACGCCTATAATCCCAGCACTTGGGAAGGCCGAGGCAGGCGGATCACTTAAGGTCAGGAGTTCGAGACCAGCCTGGCCAACATGGTGAAACCCCCGACTCTACTAACAATACAAAAATTAGCTGGGTGTGGTGGTTTGTGCCTGTAATCCCAGCTACTCGGGGAGGCTGAGGCAGGAGAATCGCTTGAACCCAGGAGGCAGAGGTTGCAGTGAGCCGAGATCGTGCCACTCTACTCCAGCCTGGGTGATAAGAGCAAAACTCCAGCCGGGCGCGGTGGCTCATGCCTCTAATCCCAGCACTTTGGGAGGGCAAGGTGGGTGGATCACAAGGTCAAGAGATCAAGACCATTCTGATCAACAAGGTAAAATCCCGTCTCTACTAAAAATACAAAAAAAAAAAAATTAGCTGGGCATGGTGGCGCGTAACTGTAATCCCAGCTACTCAGGAGGGTGAGGCAGGAGAATTGCCTGAACCCAGGAGGCAGAAATTGTGGTGAGCCAAGATCGTGCCATTGCACTCCAGCCTGGGTAACAAGAGCAAAACTCCATCTCAAAAGAAAAAAAAAAAAAAAAAAAAGCAAAACTCCATCTCAAAAAAAAAAACCAGTTATACGTGGATTTTTGACTGCACAGGGGGTTGGTACCCATTAACCCCTGTGTTGTTCAAGGGTCAATTCTATTAATTTTCAAAAAAAAGAAGAAAAAAGACAGGGATGAAGACACTCAAATTCAGCTTTGGGCCAGATGCTTCCCAAGAGCTGGGCATGGTGGTGTGTACCGATCGTCTCAGCTACTCAGGAGGCTTAGGCAGGAGGATCCCTTGAGGCCAGGAGGCCAAGATTATAGTGTCTGATAATTTGGCCTGTGAACAGCCACTGCATTCCAGCGTGGGCAACACAACAAGACCCCCATTTCAAAAATATATATGTATATATATTATTTATATATATATTCTTCATACATGTATACTTAATATATATATATATTTCTCAAATTCCATTTGTAGCAAAAATAAATTCTGAACGCCATATGTGCATGAGGCCCCATCCCGGACCACCCCCTTTCTCCAGCCTTCTCAGGGGACACTCTATCCACATATTTAAAACAGGGCCTGGTCAGTTCCAGTTCCTGGTGATGAGTAACTTGAGAAGCAGCAAATGACAAGGGCAGACGAGGCTGTGCTGAGACAGCTGCTTCCGGGAGCGTCTGCACTGAAGCAAGCGATGTAAGCAGGCCCTGGGGTGCTGACGTTTTCACTCCTCTTTTACCTTTGTTTTAAAATTGTACTTTAGGTTCTGGGGTACATGTGCAGATCATGCAGGATTGTTATATAGGTACATAAATGGCAAGATGACTGCTACCTCCATCCCCCCATCACCTACACCTGGCATTTCTCCCCATGTTATCCCTCCCTACCCTCCCCACCCCTGCTTTCCCTCCTCTAGCAGCCCCCCACAATAGACCCTAGCATATGATGCTCCCCTCCCTGTGTCCACCTGTTCTCATTGTTCAATACTCGCCTATGAGTGAGAACACGTGGTGTTTGATTTTCTGTTTTTGGGTCAGTTTGCTGAGAACAATGATTTCCAGATTCATCCATGTCCCTACAAAGGACATGAACTCATCGTTTTTTATGGCTGCATAGTATTCCATGGTATATATGTGCCACATTTTCCTTGTTCAGTCTATCATCGATGGGCATTTGGGATGGTTCCAGGTCTTTGCTATTGAAAACAGTGCCGCAGTGAACATATGTGTGCATGTGTCTTTATAATAGAATGATTTATAATCCTTTGGATATATACCCAGTAATGGGATTGCTTTTTAATCACTTAACATTCAAGTCTAGATCCTGTGGAATTGTAATTTTACTTTTTTTTTTTTTTTGAGATGGAGTCTCACTCTGTCACCCAGGCTGGAGTGCAGTGGTGCCATCTCAGCTCACTGCAACCTCCACCTCCTGGGTTCAATCGATTCCTGTGCCTCAGCCTCCCAAGTAGCTGGGTCTACAGGCATGTGCCACCATGCCTGGCTAATTTTTTTTTTTTAATATTTTTAGTAGAGACAGGGTTTCACCATGTTGGCCAGGACGGTCTCGATCTCCTGACCTCATGATCTGCCTGCATCGGCCTCCCAAAGTGCTGGTATTACAGGCATGAGCCACCGCACCCAACCCCACTTTAATTTTTTTTTTTTTTTTTTTTTTTTTGAGATGGAATTTCACTCTTGTTACCCAGGCTGGAGTACAATGGCATGATCTCAGCTCACTACAACCTCCACCTCCTGGGTTCAGGCAATTCTCCTGCCTCAGCCTCCTGAGTAGCTGGGATTATAGGCACGTGCCACCATGCCCAGCTAATTTTTTGTATTTTTAGTAGAGACGGTGTTTCACCATGTTGACCAGGATGGTCTTGATCTCTTGACCTCGTGATCCACCTGCCTCAGCCTCACAAAGTGCTGGGATTACAGGCTTGAGCCACCGCGCCCGGCCTAACTTTTTAATCACTTCACATTCAAGTCTAGATCCTGAGGAATTATAATTGTTCAAATGAAAACAAGTATAATAATGCATGACCTTGTAAGAGAACAAGTTAAAGAAATTCTTCAGCTGATGTTGTGGGGAAACTAACATGCCTGACTGAGTCTGGGTAGCTGGCAGATGACAGTTCAAAGGCCAAAACCCAGCTCACCATTGCAACTGGCAAAGCTTAAAGGAGCATCCCACCAACTACTAACCGGCAAGCACAGAGAACCCCCACTCAGACCCTGCCAAATGCTCCCTGACCCCACAGTCTGGAGAGGAAGCAAGAATGCCTCCTGCTGCCCACCTGAGTTGCTCTCACATTCTGGGTACAAGGAATTCCAGCGCAGAAACACCTGCTTCTCTGCACCCACAAAACGATTACTCAGCCAAATATATCCCAAAAGAGTATTGGAGGCCAGGAGTGGTGGTTCATGCCTATAATCCCAGCACTTTTGGAGGCTGAGGCAGGAGGATCAGTTGAGGTCAGGAGTTCAAGACCAGCCTGGCCAACATGATGAAACCCCGTCTTCACTAAAAATACAAAAAATTGGCTGGATGTGCTCACTTGAACCCAGGAGGCAGAGGTTGCAGTGAGCCGAGATCATGCCACTGCACTCCAGCTTAGGTAACAGAGCAGGACTCTGACTCAAAAAAAAAAAAAAAAAATAGTACTGGGGGTACTTCCCAGTCACAGATGGCCAGGAGAAGAGTTAAAATACCAACATTCACGGCCAGGCACAGTGGTTCACACCTGTAATCCCAGCACTTTGGAAGGCTGAGGCGGGTAGATCATGAGGTTAGGAGTTTGAGACCAGCCTGGCCAACATGGCAAAACCCCATCTGTACTAGAAATATAAAAATTAGATGGGTGTGGTGGTGCACGCCTGTAATCACAGCTACTTGGGAGGCTGAGACAGGAGAATCACTTGAACCTGGGAGGTGAAGGTTGCAGTGAGCCAAGATTGTGCCATTGCACTCCAGCCTGGGCGACAAGAGCAAGACTCCATTTCAAAAAGGCACCAACATTTTCATTGCACTATGTTAAAGGATTTACGTAACTTTTGTTACCAACAGCCAACTAGCTGATGCATGGAACTCAATGGGGACAAAGTAGCCAGTAGTGCTGAAATGACATGGTACTAGAGCTGGAAAGGGCTTCTGTTCTGGGGATGACAGTCACACAGCAATTAACACTCCATACACACTGGTCATGTGGCTGACTGGTCCCAGCATTCTTTTCCCCGAAGCCCAGACTCAGACAAAGAATTTTTTCCAAAACAGGGTTAGATAATCGTCATAAAATGCACTGACTTGCCACTTCTGCTCAACTGCATACCAGCTCTGCAGTCTGATGTCTGCGTCAATGCCTCCGGCCATCCACATTCATCCATAACTAATGCTTATTGAGCGCTCACTCAATTGCTGATGAGGCTTATTGGAAATAGATGCTCGGTGCTGCAAAGATAAATTAGCATGGAGACAAAGGACCTTTCAGTAACACAATGTTTACTTCCTGGACTGCAGGAAGGGTACCCTTGCTGGTCATCTTGCCACGAGAGTACAAGGAACAAAGGGAAACACACAAATTTTTTCCTTACGCATTTGGGGTTGTCCTTACTGCTACGTCTGTTCTCTGTTGGCTGGAGCCAGACCCACTATCTAAGCTGAAACCTGGTTGGCTAACAACTTAGAACTTTTCCAAACAGGTAAAAGCAGTGGAGAGCTGGGACATGTCTGTGAGCACGTCCAGCACAGATATCTTGGTTAAAGTACAAGGACATAGAATGTACTACGTGCCTGTAAGCACAGCATGTCTAACCGCTACATAGGATAGGGCTTAACCAAGAGTTATTATCATACTTATTCTTTAACAAGAAAGAAAACTTTAAAGAGGAACTTTTCTACTTCCCACAAGGCTTCCCTTCCTCACACCACAAGTGCCGCTCTGCTTCACAAGGGACCGTCAGGAACCGAGGCTTAGAGAGATGGAGCAGCAGATCCATAGCAAGGGTGTGGGCTGCACCACCCACAGGGCATTCTCAGAACCAAGGAAAACTCATCAGCTCAGAAACGCAGAGCTGGGATCTGCCCACACTGCCCCATATTAGAAATGAAGAAACGGGCCCCCAAGCTTTAACACACATAGCCTCAAAGGGTGTATTCAGTTCCCATGGCCCGGGCCCTCTTGCTCAGAACATCAGAGGAGGTAAAAGACTCTGCCGGTTCCCCAGGGCTGATCAGGTTACTCCCTGGATGCCTTAGCCTGAGTTATCCCAATGCCGCAAAGCCACCGAACACTTCTAGAATTGATTGCCTTGTGTCTGCATTCTTTTACCGCAACAGCAATTAGCAGGGATAAGCACATTAACACCACCGGACCAACCTATGCTTATAATGTCCTCCAAAGCTTATTCATCTGTTTTGCAGCCTCTCTGTGATTAAATAGCAAATATACTCATTAGGAGATAAACCAATTTTTCCACCTAAAACCTAAAGTGTAACGCGTACTGCTAAAGCAGAGACATTTTTGTAGTGTGTATCTTTCACATGATGGAACCACGTATTCGAAAAGAAGAAAACGGCAAGGTAAAGGCACCTGCCCTGTGTAAAAGCTGTGGAGGTAAAGGCACCTCCACAGCAGGGAGGAATCAGTCCAGCGGAGCACTTAAAACCCATATTCGCAGCAGGGGTGGACCCATTCACATCCAGTAAACACCCCTTAATTATTCTGACGACTGGACAGGGAGCGTGAGGGTAAGCAACTTCAGGATGTGCAATCAATATTAATTCCACAGAGGTGGGCAGGAATCAAGGCAGAGCCCCTCTGATGAGTGTGGGGTTGCCAAGGTGATCTGACTCTGCTGGGAGGTTTGTAACCAAGGTGCTGGGAGAACCACCGAGAACCTGCCCTTCCTTCCCTTCCAAGCCCTGAAAGGCAGGGAAGAGCCATCACTTTGTGGCCAAGCAGTGCCTTGACCTTTTCTATAGAAGCAGAGTTTCCAGGGGCACTTAGTAGGCCTTCGGAAAAAAAAAAAAAAAAAAAAAAAAAACCCACGTGGTGCAGGTTGAATTTGCCACCCCATACAACAGACTGCACCGGCGGAAGACAAAATGAGAAATGTGGGGCTTGGCGATCATAATCAGAATAATAATCAAAGGAAATGTAGCTGAGCCGCCCACTTCCTCTCAGCCCAAGAGAAAAGAAACAGACCCTCGCTGGACAATGGCTTCCAGGGAGTTCCACCCGCCTCCCTGGGGGTGTTTCCTATGCAGGCAGGCGCTGGGCAGCATCACAGTGACCTCACTGTGCCTTTCTGTCTTGGACAAACAGCTGCGCATGCCCAAATGGAGGCGGCCTCTGCTCAAAAGAGGTTTGGGTTTGGAGAATGGGGTGTGGAACTGTCTTTCTCTTTGATGGCAGGTTCTGAGCCTAATGACACAACAGCCCTAAATAGGGCCTCCACATCCCCTCTTCCCCTTAGAAACCACAGGGACCGAGGCCCTGGTCCCTCACCTGCCTACAAACCCCCACTTCAGACCGGCCACTCTCTTTCCCTTTTCATTGGCTAGGAGGCCCGCTGGCCTTCCCGACATGCCACAGCCACCATCCTATGGCCTCTGACACCATCAGAGGGTCATGTGAACACAGAAGGCCTGGAAATGAGGAGTCTGAAAAATCCTCCAAAAGAGACCAGACTCCTGCAAATCCTTTCCCACACCTCCCACAAACAAAGATCTGGGTCCTCTTTCATTTGTGAAGGTCAGCATCAGAGGGGCTGGAGCCCGTGAGAAAATGGCATGGATATCACGGCCACACTGAGCCCACCCATGCCGCTTCCTCAGGGCATGGCCTCTGCCCACCTTCCCCCGCCCCGGGTTTCCCCATTCCATCCATTCCCCACTCCCTAAAGCCCCTCGCTGAAATTGGCCACCCCTGCCAAACCCCGGCAAGGGTTCCAAGCTCCCATGCTTGGGAGATGCCAGGGTTGGTAAAACTCTCTGGCCCCTGACGGGGACTGACCACAGGCCATGAGCCACACCGTGGCTCAGCCACTGGGACCCTGGCTGGGGGTCTCTTCAGGCCCCCCCCTTCCTGGGCTAATTTCCAGTTATCCTAGATACTCAGCCAGGACCACTTCCTCCAAGGAAGCCCAGAACCCCTAAGTCTGGGTGGTGAGACCCCCATGGGTCAGTGCCCCCACTGCCTGCCCCTCAAACCATCCTGTGTGGGGCCTGAGCCAGGGTCTCACCCACCCCCAGCTCCCAGCCCTGGCACTGCTGGGGTAAAGGCAGGGGCAGGGCAATCCCCAATGCCACAGCTCACCCCCTTCACTGATGTGTCTTAGTGTCTGGGGATAACAACTGACTGCCCTGCGTAAAAGACGGAAACTCTGAAGGAAATTCTTAGCTGCTGGTTTAGGGCTTTGAGATTTCACTCCTGAAGATTATTTAAAGTCCACAAAGAAACTTAATATTTTCAACCTTCAGTTCAATGTCACAGCTACCTAGTAATTTATTTATTTATTTATTTCCGTCTTTCTTTCTTTTTTGAAATAGAGTCTCGCTCCATCACCCAGGCTGGAGTGCATCGGTGTGATCTCAGCTCGCTGCAACCTCCACCTCCCGGGTTCAAGTGATTCTTCTGCCTCAGCCTCCTGAGTAGCTGGGATTATAGGCATGCACCACCACACCTAGCTACTTTTTGTATTTTTAGTAGAGATGGGGTTTCACCATGCTGGCCAGGCTGGTCTCGAACTCCTGGCCTCAAGTGATCTGCCTGCCTCGTCCTCCCAAAGTGCTGGGATTATGCATCTGGCCTGGTGATTTATTTAGATCTAGTTAATGAGGTCTCAATATCTTGCATATTAATCATTATTTCTACATCAAATGCTTAGGAGATATCAGGGTCAAGAGAAGGGGAAGACAAGCTGCTGGTTGGGAGAAAATATTTGCGAAACACATGACTTGTGTCCAAAATATATGAAGAGCTCTTCCAACTCAACAATAAGGAAACAAACAACTGGATTTAAAAACAGCCCAAAGCTGGGCATCGTGGCTCATGCATGTAATCCCCACTTTGGGAGGCCAAGGCAGGTGGATCTCTTGAGCCCAGGAGTTTGAGACCAGCTTGGGCAACACAGCAAGACCCCATCTCTACAAAAAACGCAAAAATTAGCTGGGCATGGTGGTATGTGCCTGTAGTCCCAGCTATTCCAGAGGCTGAGATGTGAGGACCACTTGAGCCCCAGGAGGCTGAGGCTACAGTGAGCCAGGATCGTGCCACTGCACTGCAGCCTGGGCAACAGTGAGACCCTGTCTCAAAACTAAAAATAAATAAAATACAAATGAGCCAAAGATCTTAACAGACACCTCACCAAAGATGGGAAATAAGTATCTGAAGAGAAGTTCATACGACATCAGGGAAATGCGAATTGAAACAGCAATGAGACACCACGATATACCTATCAGAATTCCAAAACCCAGAACACTGATACTGCCAAATGCTGGCTAGGATGCGGAGCGGCAGGAACTCTCATTCACCGCCTGTGGCACAGCCACTTTGGAAGAGCGTTCGGTGGTTTCTTACAAAACTAGACACACACTTACCATACAATCCAGCAATTGAGTTCAAATGAATGAAAACCTTATGTCCACACAAAAACCTGCACACAGATGTACACAGCAATTCCATTCACAGCCACCAAAACTTGGAAGCAGCCAATGTCCTGCAGGAGGTGATGGGTCAGCAAACTGTGGCGCATCCAGACAACGGAATATTATTCAGGGCTGAAAAGGAATGAGCTGCCAAGCCATGAAAAGACATGGAGGAGCTTTCAATACATATGACTGAGAGGAAGAAGCCAATCTGAAAATGCTACTGTACACTGTATGATCACAACTGTATTTTATTCTAGAAAAGGCAAAAACACGGAGACAGTAAAAAGAAAAAAGGTCTAACTAATATGGTCAAACCTTGTCTCTACTAAAAATACAAAAAATTACCCAGGCATGGTGGCACATGCCCGTAGTCCCAGCTACTTGGGAGCCTGAGGCAAGAGAATCGCCGGAACCCAGGAAGCGGAGGTTATAGTGAGCTGAGATCGTGCCACTGCACTCCAGCCTGGGTGACAGAGCGAAACTCCGTCTCGAAAAGAGAAAAAACAAGGATCCGTGGTTGCAGGGCTTTGGGGAAGTGGAGGCACGCGGAGGCAGCGCAGAGAGCATTCTGGGGGCAGTGACGCTGCTCCAGAGGCGATTGTAATGGTGGATCCATGTCACCAGACATCCCTCCAGATGCACAGAACGTCCAACGGCAGGAGTTACCCCAAATGTAAACTCGGGGCTTGGGGAGATGATGATGTCTCCATGTTGGCTCAAGATTGTGGCACACAGCCTGGGGCACTGACGGAAGAAGGGATGGGTGGGAACACTTTGTATTCTTTGCTAGATTTCATGGTCAACCTAAAACTGCTTTAAAATGTATTTAAATATATATGTATATACATATTTAAATATGTGTGTATATATGTATATATATTATAAATTTTTTTATACGGAGTCTCACTCTGTTGCCCAGGCTGGATGCAGTGGTATGATCTTGGCTCACTGTAACCTCCACCTCCCAGGTTTTGAACAATTCTCCTGCCTCATCTTCCCAAGAAGCTGGGATTACAGGCACCCAGCTAATTAGCCTGGCTAATTTTGGTACTTTTAGTAGAGAGGGATTTCACCACATTGGCCAAGCTGGCCTCGAACTCCTGACCTCAGATGATCCACCCACCTCAGCCTCCCAAAGTGCTAGGATGACAGGCGTGAGCCGCTGCACCTGGCCCACAGGTATATATACTTTTAAGGTAATCAGGGAATAGGAACTTCCTTAATGTGTTCCTCAGAAAAGAGCGGCAAAACCTCCAGACTGGTTGCTCTGGCCCTGGTTGTTTTGGCTCTCTCTGAGAAACCTGATTCTGGCCACTGGGCAGTGGTGCCTGAGGTCTAGGGCCTGGCACAGCACAGAATGGGCCTCTCGTGGAAAATGTGTGGAACCCTCCATGCAGGGCCTTGCTGGCCGTGGCTGGCCATCCACCTCTGAGGACTTCCTGCAGCAGTTTGGCTGTCCCTGACCCCCGTCCTGGCCCACTGGACCTACAGGCCTCTCATCCCACAGTCACAGTGGGGGACCCTGTGTATTACTGGGGGTCTTCCAAGCCCCTGTAAAGCTGAACCCAGATTTGAAACACGCTGTCCTTTCAAGTCCCAGCGCTTCTGTGGGGACCCCTGGGGGTTTCCGGCATTCCTTTCCATTTTCCGAATGCCCACAAATCGTCACAGTTCCCTTTTCTGACCCGGGCCACCACGTGACACTCCTCCCGTAGCACATCAGCCTTAATCACGACGTCCTGAAGGTCATTCTCAGACACTTCCTGCAGGCCTCCTCCAAACCCCAGCGCCCCACATTTCCTAATCCCTCTCCTCTGGAGCAGGCCAGGTCGTTCATCCCAACCATCCCCCACTAAAGTCCCTCTGCCTTGTCACACCCCTGTCCAAATCAGGAACCTCACCGAAGATCCCGCCCCTCCCCCAGCTTTCCCCTCCTCCCTTAGAGTCCTCAACTCAGGCACATGTGGGAGCCACATCCGCTCAGCTCAGCTCAGCTCTCCCGAACCCACCCTCAACTTTCTAACAAAGGAGGAAATGAAGCCAATGGTGCAGTGGGCAGGGCCGTGAAAACCTCCAGAGTCCCTTTTTCCCTGTGGCTCCCTGGTAGGCCACCGAGCTCTGAAGGCACAAAATCAGGGCCAGGGGCTGCTCCCACCCGGGAGTGGCCAGAAGGGCACGTTGCCAAGGCAAACGGGCCTGCAGAAATACTGGCAACTCTCGATTATTCAAGCCTCATTATCCAGTCTTCCTGGCTCCTCTCCTTCCCAGGAGTCCACACAAAAGCCAATAAATCCTTCCCAATCCAGCCTGTCCCTCGATTCCTGTGTCTGGATTCAAGGAGGGTTTGTGGCCCTCTGTTTGTATGGCGGACCCCTAGGGTGACAGGCACCCCAAACCTGAGAGCTGAGGCAGGGCGCCCAGCTCACCCCCAGCAAAACCAGCATCAGCTGTGCCCATCATCCTGCTCCTCCTCCTGCCTCCACGCCCATTCTCTTCTGCACAGGAGGCTTCCCGCTACTGGAATTCCTGGTGCATTTGAATTAAACCAGGCCAGCCCTGGATTTTCTAGGCACACATCAAGTCATACAGGCCAGACGGAGAAGCACTGTCCTTCAGAATTTCGGCCCAGTCCACTACTTTGGGTGCGCATTCTTCCTATTCCGTGAGCATAAATGGCACCTATAAAAAGCTGTAATAGCCCAGAATATCCCAGTTCCTTGCTGTTCTGGGAAAGACGTTTTCCTCTGGTTCCTTCTGGCCTCCACTCAAGTGTCCCCTCCTCAGAGGCCTCCCCTGGCCCTGCCTGAACGCCCTGTTCTCTGTGCTCCCAGGCACATGTCATCACAGTGCCACTTTATTTATTCATTCCTGGTTCCACGAAAGCAAGCACCTTGCCACCCCACCCCCCTTCTTCCTATTAGCCGCACCTGGCGTCTGGCAGGCTCTCCGCAGGCTGTGGGCTGAATTGGGAGGGGAGCGGCACTTACGTCTATAATTGTTGCAAGCCATAAAGAGGAACCGAAACGATTTCTGGTAAGGGTGCTGATGACTGCATGGAGGAACAGTAGGGATGACAGAGAGAAGGGTGACAATCACTGACCGTGTCATTTAGGAGAGATGACAGACTAATACAAGCCACAGTGGGTCCTCCGGTGTAAGGCTTGAGAGAAGAGTGGCCTGTCCGCCGCGAGACCTACTGAAGGGGACAAGACACTGCCCTCTTGGAACAGGATCACAGGTGGCAAGACACGCATCCCCTTTGGGCACGGGCATCCCTAGGAGAAAATGGCTGGGGAAATAGGCATTCCCTGCACTGTACACAAATCCTGGGGAGCGGGTGAGTGGGGGACACACACATGCCTAGAGGCAAATCTGTCCCGTGTTCCCGGAGGACACACATCCCTAGGAATACGGGAGTCCTAGGGAAGAAATGAATGGGGGACCTGCATCCTGGGGGGCTCTCATCCCTGGAGGCACAGAAAGAGTTCCCAGGGGATGTGCCAGGCCCAGATGGTTTAAAGAAACCCGCTATGGGAGGGCTTCTTCCCGGAGACCCATCTGAGGCCGGCCTCTCTCCACCTGCCTTTCCACAGCAGCTCCCCACCTCCATTCTTTGTAAGCTCTGCGCACGGCTCGCCAATCCGAAATCTCACTATAGGGCAGGGTCCCAGGAGCAGAACCTCCCCACCCAACAGAAAATTCAAGAATGCACCTCCCAGGAGGCCCTGCGAAGCGGTACACTTAAAGACACCAGACTATCCCCTGCAAGTCTAACAATCTTTAAAACCTAGCGGGTTGGTAGTGTTTTCGTGAGCACACGCAGTAAAAAATTTAAAATAAATAAAATAAAATGGGATATCTGCAATTCATGCTCGCAGGCCTCGCAGGCCTCAGGCCTGCACGCCCTGCACCCCCGCCCTGCAGGACGCCCGCTCAAAACCCAGCAGCGAATCCCCCAGGCTGTGCCCGCCCAGCGTGCCCCGCAGTGTCACTGCGCATGGAATGAACCGTCACCCCGCGCGGCTGGCGATGCCGCTGCCCCGAGGAAGAGCGAAACAGCCGGCGGCCGAAGCAGGCGCGGGCCACGCACGGTGACCCCAGGTCCCCGACGCGCAGGCGCCAGGACGCGCGTCTGGCAGACGCTGGAGGCCACAGCGCGGCCGGACCGCCAGGTCCCGGCCCGGGCTCACGGGTCCCGGGACAGAGGCCTGGCCTGTCCGGAAGGTCGCGCCGCCGCGGGGGCCGGGCGGAGTGCGCTGGGGGTTGGCGGGGGCGGCCTCGTGGGGCGCCGTGGGGCCGGGCAGGTCCCCAGGGGGTCGGCGGGCGCGGGCGCGCACTCACCCTCGCGCGCCCTCCGCTTTCTGGCCAGGGTGCCGCCCAGCTTGCCCAGGAACGACTCGTCTTTCTTCATCCTGCGGGGCCGCGGGGTGGGCGAGCGCAGCGCGGAGGACATGGGCCGCGCGTGGGGCCGGCGGCGGGCGCAGCGCGTGTGGAGCCGCCCGGTTGCCCCGGGGAGTGGCCGAGGGCGCGGCCCCGCCGCCGGCCACCCCCACCCCCAACCCCCGCCCCGCGCTCCCGCTCCTGGCCCGGATGCCCGAGGCCTGCTGGTCCCCGGCAGAGCCGTCTGGGTCCCGCGCCGCCGCTCACGCTCAGAGAAGGGAAACGGGGCCACTCCGGGAGCGGCGCAGCCTTTTCCCCCCGGTTGGAGCCCTGGGCCCTGCCCCGCTCAGCTAGTGGTGTGGAATCCGGGGAGCAGCGCAACAGGCACCGGCGCCACGTGGGTGCTGCCTCAGGACGTCCTGGAAGCTACAGAGTATCAAGTTACAGGAACGCGGCTAGTCTGTGGTTGAGCTTCTTCCACGAGCCAGGCCCGGGGCAGCGGGGGCCCTTCTGACCTGGGAACCGTTCCTGTCCAAGGGAAGCTGAGAGGATGGAGGGCAATGCCGGGGCAGGTCATTGGCTTGACCTCCAGGAAAAGCTCGAGGAGTTGTTTCTGGATGAGACGATGGGGAGGCCCCAGGAAATGGCTTGCGGGCAGGTACCATGAGGTCAATAGAAGAGTAGGCCCTGGGGACAGTGTGGGGTGTCAGGGGTGGGGAGAGGAGGGGAGGCAGGCCTCAGAAGCAGAGGAAATGGCTTCATCCCGAGGGGGACAAGACAGGGTTCCCTGCTGGACATCATGCCCGGGTAATTGTATTTTCAGTAGAGATGGGGTTTCACCATGTTGGCCACACTGGTCTCAAACTCCTGACCTCAGGTGATCCACCCGCCTTGGCCTCCCAAAGTTCTGGGATTACAGGCGTGAGATATCCAGGCAGGGCTTTGAGCTGTGATGTCACATGCATTGCCTCTGGCTGATGGCTGCACAGCAGATGCTAGAGACAGAGAAGGCACAGGCAGGGGACCCGTGACTTAGGAGAGAAGCAAACAGATTTCTGAGATGCTCATGACCAGAAGAAGCCCCAGCCTTGAAGAAGCAGGAGGAATAGGCAGGGTGCAGTGGCTCACACCTGTGATTCCAGCACTTTGGGAGACCAAGGCAGGTGGATTGCTTGCGGTCGGGAGTTCGAGACCAGCCTGGCTAAGATGGTGAAACCCCGTCTCAACTAAAAATACAAAAATTAGCTGGACGTGGTGGCACATGCCTGTAATCCCAGCTACTTGGGAGGTTGAGGCAGGAGAATCACTTGAACCTGGGAGGTGTAGGTTGTGGTGAGCCAAGATCTCGCCATTGCACTACAGCCTGGGCAATAAAACCAAAATTCTGTCTCAAAAAAAAAAAAAAAAGAAATTACTATGGGCCAGGCACTGTGGCTCACGCCTGCAAGCCCAGCACTCTGGGGGAGGCCGAAGCAGAGGATCACTGCTTGAGTACAGAAGTTTGAGACCAGCTTCGGCAACATAGCAAGACCCTATCTCAACAAATAAGAAAAACATAGCTGGTGTGGTGGTGCACACCTGTAGCCTCAGCTACTCATGAGGCTGAAGTAGAAGGATCGCTTGAGCCCAGGAGGTCAAGGTTGCAATGAACTAAGATCGCGCCACTGCACTCCAACCTGGGCAACAGGGCAAGACCCCGTCTCATTAAAAACCCCACAAAATTTGTTAATATATAATGAATGTACTATTCCTTCTAAATAAATAAAACTTTAAATTTTGTTTTTTATGTCTAATACAGTAAATATCAGTGGAGAGACCGGGTGTGATGGCTCATGCCTGTAATCCCAGCCCTTTGGGAGTCTGAGGTGGACAGATCACAAGGTCAGGACTTTGAGACCAGCCAGGCCAACATGGTGAAACCATGTTGAGAGGTGGACGTTGCAGTGAGCAGAGTTTGTGCCACTGCACTCCAGCGTGGGTGACAGAGCAAGGCTCTGTCTCAAAAAAAAAAAGTAGGAAGAGTGAAGGGTGGGTGTCCTGCTGGGATCCTTGTGGGTCACTCAGCAGAGACAGGCCAGCAGAGGACACAGCGTGAGCCAGAGAATCTGGTTCAGCTTTGGGTGCATGGATTGAGACCGTTTTTCTGTCTCCCTTTGTGCTGACTGGCTCCCCTTCCCTGCAATGCAGTAAATGCTTCTGTGGGCTGAGTTGGTGCCAGACCCAGTCCCCAGCCAGAAGTGTGCAGACCAGGGACACAAGAGTTTTGTCTTCCAGGAGTTTGTGGTCCAGGAGAGTAGGCACAGGACACAGCGGCCATGCAGTGTGGCCAGCATGGGGGGAGGGACAGGGATGGTGTAGATGGGGTTGGGGGAGAAGCGCTGCGGGCAGAGGATGCTTGCAGGGAAAGGACATTTGACCTGAGACAAGGATCAAATACCCTTTTCCTTTCAGTAAAGTAAGAGAAGACACACCAGGCAGAAGGGACAGGGAGAGGACACTGGGGTGACCTGAGGCTGCCAGCAGACAGTTCCACAAGCCAGAGGGCTCAGAACAACAGAAACATCTTCTCACAGTTTGGAGAGAAATAACGATGGTGATGGGAATTGTGAGCCAGGCATGGTGGAGGAGGAAAACCACTTTACAAATATCATATCTCACCGGGGTCTTTGCAGATGATCAGGTTAAGATGGAGTCACCAGAGTGGGCTCTAATCCAAGATGGCTGTGTCCTTGTAATACCCCCATGTACTGGGGATTAGGATTGCATCAGGAGGCCGGAAATCCAAATCAAGGTATAGGCCAGGTTCATTTCTGTTTGGAGGCTGCAAGGGCAAATTCGTTCCCTGCCTCTCTCTGGGCTAACTGGGGTTTGCCAGCAATCTTCAGTGTTCCTCCGTCTCTACTAGGCCGTGTGTGTGTGTGTGTGTGTGTGTGTGTGTGTGTGTGTGTGTCTAGACTTTACAAGGACACAGTCACATTGAATTAGAGCCCACCCTGGTGACTTCATCTTCACTTGATCATCTTCGAAAACCCTTGTGAGATGATATTTATATATTGGTTTTCCTCCACCATGCCTGGCTCATAATTCCCAGCACCCTCGTTACTTCCTCAGTGAATAAACAATAAGCATATCTTTTGTTAAAGTACTTAGCCATTTTTCCTTGGTTCCTGAGCAGTGTAGAAACAGCTTCAGAGCAATAAAGGAGAAGAGCAGTCCTGTGTTACAATGTCGGGGCCTCGGAAGCAGGCCTCAGATGTAGCATCTCTCTCTCTCTTTCCCCCTTTCACCTGCTCCTTTTTCTCCCCAAGGCGGGCCATAGAAAATGAAAATGTACTCTAAACTTCCCCCACCTTTCCGTCTTGGACCTGGCCATGGAGTAATTCTCAGACCTGCCTTGTCTGACCGTGGGTCACGAATTCCCCATTTCAGAAGGAGTCCTGCCTGCTGCTGGGAGGAAGGAATGCTGTACAAACAGGCTGTGCTGGCTTCCCCACTCCGACGGATGGTGTTGGGTCATTCTGTTTTTGTCCAGTCACATTTCAACATGGTTGTCTGGCTTCGATCGTGCTTAGTCAATGAAAGCTCCATAAACACCCAAAAGAGGGGCCGGGTGCAGGGCTCACCCCTGTAATCCCAGCACTTTGGGAGGCCGAGGCGGGTGGGCACGAGGTCAAGAGATCGAGACCATCCTGGTCAACAAGTTGAAACCCCGTCTCTACTAAAAATACAAAAATTAGCTGGGCATGGTGCTGTGTGCCTGTAATCCCAGCTACTCAGGAGGCTGAGGCAGGAGAATTGCCTGAATCCAGGAGGCGGAGGTTGCAGTGAGCCGAGATCGCGCCATTGCACTCCAGCCTGGGTAACAAGAGTGAAACTCTGTCTCAAAAAAACAAAAGGGGCTGGGTGCAGGGCTCACGCTTGTAATCCCATCACTTTGGGAGGCCGAGGTGGGTGGATTGCTTGAGATCAGGAGTTTGAGACCAGCCTGGCCAACATGGTAAAACCCCATCACTACTAAAAATACAAAAATTAGCCGGGCATGGTGGTGCACATCTGTAATCCCAGCTACTTGGGAGGCTGAGGCAGGAGGATCAGGAGGGGTTGGTCTTGCTATCTCAGGGGTGGCAGAGGTGGAAGAGATAGGGGAAGTGGGAGGGGAGGCAGGAGAGGCAGACATGCTAGGTGTAACTTTTTTTGAGATGGAGCCTCACTCTGTCACCCAGGCTAGAGTGCAATGGTGTGATTTCGGCTGGCTGCAACCTCCACCTCCCGGGCTCAAGCAATTCTCCTGCCTTAGCCTCCTGCGTAGCTGGGATTATAGGCGTGCACCACCATGCCTGGCTAATTTTTTTTGTATTTTCAGTAGAGATGGAGTATCACCCTACCAATCCGAACGTGCTGGGATTACAGGTGTGAGCCACCACACCCGGCTTGGAGTAACTTCTATTGAAAAAGACTCTCCCAGCACTCTGGGAGGCCGATGTGGATGGCTAGCTTCTGGCTGGAAGTTCAAGACCAACCTGGGCAACATAGCAAGACCTCCATCTCTATTTTAAAAAGAAAAGAAAAGAAAAAGATTCCCATGTAAGTGGACCCGCACAATTCCAACCTGTATTGTTCAGAGGTTGTGTGTTTGGATACTATATGCAGAGAAACAGCATTTCTGTTTGTTCAAATACATTGGACTCTGGCCCCTCCTTCTGCAGGCCCAGATTCTCCATGGCAAGTTTGTGGGTAACAGAGGTTTACGGAGACCACACAGTGTGGGGCCCAGCCGGGGGCACCGAGCGCATACAGCACGAGCTCAGGAGATGTTTGCTGCTTGTCCTGAATTAAGAGTATACGGAACTGGCCTCTTCAGAAGCCACAGTTCAAAAACAAACCAAATGGTTTTCTTTAATAGGGGCAGCTCTATGTAATCTGATTTTCATAATTATTCTCCAAATTTAAAATGCATGCACAGCCCTGGCACGGGGCATAGGTGGGAGCATATCAAGAAGCAAAGGTGGCATTGATGGAGGAGCTAAGTTCATATTTCTGCATCTCATTAAATTCTCTCTTTTTTTAAAAAAGCAGCGCTTTCCAACCTTGAAGTTAATATTTATGTTTGCTGCTCTGCAAAGCAATTTGGAAAGTCGTTTTAGTGAGATTACCCCAGAGAGAAAGCTAGTTATGTAAATGCCGCAGGAGCCAGGCCAAGAAGAAGGAAACTTTTTGAGGTTTCATCATCGTCCTTCCTTCCTCTCACCTTGAAAAGAAATACAAATGAGTCCACAGCCATCAAGCCGGTTCTTGATTGTCATCTGTAGCACATACAAGACAAAAAAATCTTACAACAGACACAATTTTTTTTTGAGTCAGAGTGTCACTCTGTTGCCCAAGCTCGAGTGAAGTGGTGTGATCTCAGTTCACTGCAGCCTCTGCCACCTCCCCCGCCACCACGGGTTCAAGCAGTTTTCCTGCGTTAGACTCCTGAGTAGCTGGGATTGCAGGTGTCTGCCCCCATGCCTGGCTAATGTTTGTATTTTCAGTACAGATGGGTTTTCACCAAGTTGGCCAGGCTGGTCTTGAACTCCTGACCTCAGTTGATCCACCCGCCTCAGACTCCCAAAGTGCTGGGATTACAGGTGTAAGCCACCATGCCTGACCCAGACACAACAATTTTTTTTTAATGTTCTAACCTGCATTTAATAAATGATACAGGAGACAGAAATTATTTAGACAGACAGTGACAGTAAAAGAGTCCTTGATAAGTCTTCCCTTCTAACAAAAAGCAGCCCCCAAAATTATTTTTCTAACAAAAGGCAGCCTGAAAAATCAGCAAACATAAATAAATGTGCTAAAGGCTTACAAGGGTGAATGCCAACACTTCTGCCAATAGAAAAGGGCTACCTTGGGGCCAGGCATATCCAACATGGAGACTCCATCTTTCCTTTTTTTTTTTTTTTTTGCTATCACATGTACAATAAAGAAACAGACAACATGACACTGACTGGCCAGAGAATCCATCTACATAACAAAAGATTAGGGTTGGGGCCAAGTGTGGCGGCTCACGCCTGCAATCCCAGCACTTTGGGAGGCCCAGGTGAGATCACTTGAGGTCAGGAGTTCGAGACCAGCCTGGCCAACATGGTGAAACCCCATCTCTACCAAAAATACAAAAATTAGCCAGGCATGGTGGTGGGGACCTGTAATCCCAGCTTCTTAGGAGGTTAAGTCAGAAGAATCACTTGAACCCCAGAGGCGGAGGTTGCAGTGAGCTGAGATTACAGCACCACTGCACTCCAGCCTGGGTGACAAAGTGAGACTCCATCTCAAAAAAAAAAAAGTACATATATCTCTAAAACATTATGCTGGATGGAAGAGGCCAGATAGACAAAAAAGAACACAGACTGCATGAATCTACTTATTTTGAAGTTCAAGAGCGGGGAACCCCTGTTCTCGGTTGACAGTGGCTGTGCCGGGGTGGTGAGGGGCACAAAGTGTCTTGGCTGCATATGAGCACCAGCATGCTGGCTAGGTGATGAGCAGCCTCATCTGGTGGTAGTCACACAGTGTGCACAAATGTGCGAAGTCATCAGACTGTACACTGAAATGTGTGTGTTTCCCTCTATATAAATTAGACCTCAATAAAGTCTTGGGGAAGAGAAAGTCAATTCTCCCTGGATGGGAGAATTTGGATTCTTTACATGTGTGTGAGTTTCCTTCTGGATAACATGGCAGCACTCTATGTGCTTAAAGAGGGACTTAAAAGCTTCAAGAGGCCAGGTGCGGTGGCTCACACCTGTAAGCCCGCAGTTTGGGAGGCTGAGGCAGGCAGATTAGTTGTGGTCAGGGGTTTGAGACTAGTCTCAGCTACTCAAGAGGCTGGGGCACGAGAATCACCTGAACCTGGGAGGCGGAGGTTGCAGTGAGCTGACTTCACGCCACTGCACTCCAGCTTGGGTGACAGAGCAAGATTCCATCTCAGAAAAAAAATTAAAAGCTAAAAAAATAAATAAAAGCTGCAAGCTATCTTTCACTTCTCTTTAATAGAACTAAAAAAAAAAAAAAAGCTGACATTTCTCAAAATAAATAGATAAATAAAAACCGCCTGTAGCTGTTTGCGAGAGAAAAGGGAACTAATTCCAGGGAATACTAAGACTGTGAAATGTCTTCTTGTGTTGCTCATTTTCAAACCTCCAAGCAATTTTACATGAGTTAGAAGTGTGTAGAGAAGTGATAGAAATATTTAATTGATGTGCGATGGAGAACATGCCTTATTTCCCCCAGGTTATACTTTTGAGGCCATCTTACTGCACGTTGGGGTAGCATTTTCAAGCACGCTGTAATCATAATACCTAAACTAGCATTTTGAACGCTGTTTTTTATTCAGTCTGCTAATTTAGCGATCTGGCAAGACAGTAACCTGTGGTGTGGACGGTAAACGCTAAGAGCATGAGGCGATGACCAAACTTGCCTGGAATTTTAAAACTGTGATGGAAACACTTCTGCCCGTGCCACATGTGAGCAATACATGAATCACCGAAGACAGTGATCAGCGGACTTTCACTCAAACGATTTTGGAAGCATCAGCAAACTCTGAGACAAGGGAAGTTGGATTTTCATTTATTAGCAACTCCTCCGAGTTCTCTTTTTGCATACCAGGCAAAGTAAACCACATATGCACTCTGTTCCCTGAAATATTTTATAGATGAGGAAAGGAGTTTATATAACGGGTTTTTAAACCCATTAGAAGGCTGGGTGCTGTGGCTCATGCCTGTAATCCCAGCACTTTAGGAGGCTGAGGCAGGTGGATCATGAGGTCAGGAGATTGAGCCCATCCTGGCATTTCACCAACATGGTGAAACCCCATCTCTACTAAAAATACAAAAATCATACAGGCTTGGTGGCATATGCCTGTAATCCCAACTACTCAAGAGACTGAGGCAGGAGAATTGCTTGAACAGGGGGAGGTGGGGGTTGCAGTGAGCCAAGATCATGCCACTTCACTCCAGCCTGGGCAACACAGCAAGACTCTGTCTCAGAAAAAAAAAATTATATAGCTATATAATAAACATATTACACATATCATGTATGTTATATATATTACATACATATGTGTGTATATATAGGTTTTTACATAGATATATAAACCTTTATGGCAGACTGCCACTTTACCTTAATACTTTGTCAGTGGGAAATTGCCGATTTGAACTCTGCCTTTGTATCTGTCAGTACAAAAAAATAACAAGTTGATGTTATTTAGAGCAAATAGAACTGATTTCAAAGCTAATTAGAATACATTTTGATTGAGAAAATGAATACTCAGGCACCATCATCAGTTAAGAGCTCTGTCTGACATGAAAGTGCTAGAAATTGCCCTTTGGGAGGCCAAGGCGGGTGGATCACGAGGTCAAGAGATGGAGACCATCCTGGTCAACATGGTGAAACCCCGTCTCTACTAAAAATACAAAAAAATTAGCTGGGCATGGTGGCGCATGCCTGTAATCCCAGCTACTCAGGAGGCTGAGGCAGGAGAATTGCCTGAACCCGGGAGGCGGAGGTTGCGGTGAGCCGAGATCACACCATTGCACTCCAGCCTGGGTAACAAGAGCGAAACTCCATCTTAAAAAAAAAAAAAGTGCTAGAAATTTTCATTGGTTTGGGTTTGCAACTTGTATGTTAAAATCTGTCCCATGCTCATCCACATATTGTACCTACTGTAGCTTATTACCAATAGAGATCAGAGGTCTGAATAGCTATAAGCAAATTATGCTGTTAAATCAGGAAAATATTAAAATGTAAAGCTCAATTTTATATGCAAAATTATCTTAAAACAGTCAAAATTTCAAATTCGCAAGGAAAGCAGTAAAATGGAAGGGCTGAAAAGACTTCAAATATCAGTGCTACTTAAATGTTGATTATAATGAGCTATTAAAATATGAAGCTTTAATTTTTCTTATAAGAAACACTGTTAGTCAGGCATAGTGGCTCAAGTCCTGTAATCGGAGCACACTTGAGCCCAGGAGTTGAGACCAGCCTGCTCAACAGAGAACCCCCATCTCTAATATTTTTTTGAGGCAGGGTCTCACTCTGTTGCCTATATGTGATCATATGTTGATCTATGTGTGATCCCAGATCACCAAACCCTCAACTTCCTGGCTCAAGTAATCCCCCACCTCAGCCTCCCAAGTAGCTGGGACTACAGGTGTGTGACACTACTCCAAGTTATTTATTTTTTGTATTTTTTAAGAGATGAGGTCTTGCTATGTTGCCCAGGCTGGTCTCAAACTCCTGAGCTCAAGCGTTCCTCCCACCTCAGCCTCTCAAAGTGCTGGGATTACAGGCATGAGCCACCATGCTCAGCCTGTTATCTCTATTTTTGGAAGGAAGGAAGGGAGGAAGGGAGGAAGGGAGGAAGGAAGGGAGGGAGGGAGGGAGGCAGGCTGTGGCAGCATTCTTGGACCCTTATCCTCAGGGTGGCAGACCCATGCATCTGTCTCTAACACAGTCTGAGTGTTGTCAGAGTCAGCCAAAGTACACTGCAAAAGAAAAACACTTTTCTATAACTAAATGGCATGGTTTTCTCAAAATCTGAAAGAAAAATGCAAAATTAATCTTTTTTTTTCTCAGAAGCATATAGTAGGTATACAGGTATATTTGCTGAATCATAAAAAACGCATCTCTAGACTGGGCGCAGTGGCTCATGCCTGTAATCCTAACATATTGGGAGGCCGAGGCGGGTGGATCAGTTGAGGTCAAGAATTTGAGACCAGCCTGGCCAACATGTGAAACCCCATGTCTACTAAAATACAAAAATTAGCTGGATGTGGTGGCACGTACCTATAATCCCAGCTACTAGGGAGGATGAGGCAGGAGAATCACTTGAACCCAGGAGGCAGAGATTGCAGTTAGCTGAAATCATGCAATTGCACTCTGGGCAACAGAGCGAGATTCTATCTCAAAAAAAAAAAAAAAAAAAAAGGAAGAAAAAAAACCTATCTCTAAAGGTAGAAACAACCCCAACATCCACCAACACATGGAATGGATAAAGAAAACGTGGCGTATACGTGCATATCTACATGAAATTGTGACACAGCCTACACATAAATAGAAGGAAACGTTAAGGAACAAAGCTTTGCTGCCACTAGCTTTCCGGCTGCCTGTCCAGGAAATCCTGCGATGTGGCAGATGGGAGCTGAGTTACCTATGAGGGGAGAGGGCTGAAGGCATTAAAGTGTACTGAGTTCAAATCCAGAGGCTGCTCCTCAATCTTGACTGCACATGCAGGCCACCTGGGGACCTTGTAAAACCACAGGGTGGGCTGGGCAGGGCCTGGGACTCTGCATTTCTAATGTATCCTCAGTTCCCTGCACTACACTTGGAGTGGCATAAGATGCTAGGATATACACTGTTGAAAGCATCACCATGGGCCTGGCATGGTGGCTTGTGCCTGTAATCTTAGAGGGTTGGGAGGCTGAGGCTGAGGCTAAGGCAGGAGGATCACTGAAACCCAGGAGTTCAAGACCATCCTGGGAAACATAGCGAGAACCTGCCTCTATAAAAAATATCTTTAAAATAGCTGGGTGTGGTGTGTGCCTGTGGTCCCAGCTACTCCAGAGACTGAGGTGGGAGGATCCCTTGAGCCAGGGGGTTGAGGCTGCAGTGAGATACTATGGCGCTGCTCCCAGAGGAGGGTCTGCACTAGGAGTCATCTAGGTTCTTGGTGTTTTGAACAAAGGATTGGGAAAATGCACAAAGCAACGAAAAAACGAAGCAATGGAAGCACAGATATACTGAAACAAAAGTACTCTTCACAGAACGGGAGCAGGCTCCAGCAAGTCGCTCGAGAGCCCTCGTTACAGAATTGTCTGGGGTTTAAATACCCTCTAGAGGTTTCCCATTGGTTACATGGTTACAGCCATGTAAAGGAAGAAGTGGCTGCAGCCAGTCTGATTGGTTGTGGGAAGGACCAATCAGACGTACTTCCCATTTTTCATCTGCCTTACAGCGGAAAGGTGAAAGGGTTGAGTAGCCTCTGATCCTTTTGTTACCTGGGTGTGGAGAGGTGTGGTTTCCCTTTTGATTCAGCTCTAGGAAATCAGTGAGAATCAGTCTTAGGTATCTGCCTCCAGAACCCATTCTCCTGCCTCAGCACCACTGCACTCCAGCCTGCGTGACAGAGTGAGACCCTGTCTCTGAAAAAAAGAAAAGAAAGAGAAAAGCATGAAACAGGAAGTATAGTATGCTATCATTTGTCTAAAAAAAAAAAAAAAGGCCAGGCATGGTACCTCACACCTGGAATCTCAGCACTTTGGGAGTCCAAGGCAGGAGGATTGCTTGAGCCCAGGAGTTTGAGACCACCCTGGGCAACATAGCAACACCCTATCACTACAAAAAAATTAGCTGGGTGTGGTGGCACACGCCTATAGTCCCAGTTACTTGGGAGGCTGAGGCAGGAGGATTGCTTAAGCCCAGGAGGTTGAAGCTGCAGTGAGCCGTGATTGCCCCACTGCACTCCAGCCAGGGCAACAAAGTGAAACTCTGTCTCAAAAATACATAAATAAGACGATAAAATAAAAAGTTTTTTAAAAAATAACATCGTTGATTTTTTTAAAGAGCTGTTGTATTTTTCCCACCTTTATTGCAAAATAAAGATTTTCCATTTTCAAGGCTCCTAAGGTCAGTCTGGAGTCTGTTGAGTACACAGCACCATTTCTGAGAAACTTTTAAATCAATCATCCATTTTTAGAATGTTTTTGGATCAATGACTCCCAATTCTCCTTAAAATATATTTCATGTACTTAACCCTGTTGCCTATTCTGGCTTAGCCCAGAAGACAAAAGCAGCACGTGCTCACAAAGGGGACGTTGAGGGGAGCCCGGAAGGGTCTCCACTAGCTTCACGCACCACCTGGAGCACCTGCACCTGTACCAGCACCTCTGCCAGCAGGGTTACCCGGGCCCTCTATTCTGTGCCCCTGGCTCTGCTACTTCGTGTCTGCTTTGGTGTCCTTGACAAACATTAAGTTTGATTGCTTTTTTATTTTTTCTCAAGCTCAGAAAAGGTGGAACTTATTTTCTCTGGCCAGAGAATGACATAAAGATGGATACGCCCGTCTCCATCCAGTTCTAGAGGCTTCCACCCTAAGAGTGGGGAAGGACCAGCACCTGGCAAGGTTCTCCAAACAAAACCAGGGGCTTCCTGGAGAAGGGGAATGGCCCAGCCCTGCAGAAGCCAGGCCCAGCAGCAGCAATGACAGGTCATTTGGAATAACTGCAGGGGAGGGGACATCAGGGTGGGGGCAAGGGGTGGGTGGACACAGCAGGCTGTGGGGTGTCTGAGGTTACAGAGGAGGGTAAACCTGACTGCACTCACCAGAGGAGCCACCCATGCAGTGCCCTGCACCCGGCCCAACGCCCACACTGGAGGAATGAAGAAGCAAACAGAGGAAGTGAGAATCCAAAGCTGCCCCTGACTCCTAAGCACAGGCCCTTTCCACCCCAAGACAGGGTTTCCTGCTCCCCACCTTCAGAAGAGCGGTCTTCAGACAGACAGGAAAGGTTAGGACCGTGGCCTGGGAGTGTGGGAATGGAAAGGAGTTCACTCCTGGTGTGGCTGCTGCAACGGGTTGTATCCGTGCTTAATCTCTCTGGGTTAAGGTTTGCTGATGAATCCTACTTAGCCTTTACTAGATACATAACATCCCAGGAGATTCCACTCCACTTGACTTCTGCACTTCCTTTCATCCCTAAGGCCACCCCACAGACTCTTTATGATGTTCCGGCATTTCTCCCAGTAGCTTTGCCCCCTCGGTATTTCAGGAAAATTACGTTTAGATGAGCAGTAATTTCTGGCTATGATAATAAGATCAAAGCAATTGTATTTGGGTGTCTGACTCAATACGGGAAGGTCACCTTCTATTTCACAGTGACAGATGGATCCATGCTGGCTATTATCTCAACCCTGCAAGTCAGAATATTTTAATTGACCGGCACATCTATCTAGTGACAAATGTGGGAAATGCTTCATCCATTAGAAACTGATGGATTGAAAAGCTTGGGGGAAGTACAGGGAAAAAAGGCTGTAATTTTCACAGTTGGTCGAACTTCATAGAATGTCCTTGCTTTTCAAAAATGATGACTGTTTTTCTAACAAGATAATGCTGAATCTCCTTTCACAAGAACGTTTGTTGCACTTAAAAGTTATCTAATGATTTGGCAAAGGAATCCAGTAATTTACTTGTCAGGAAGATGCCACGTTATAAAACTACAGCTCGGGCACAGAGACAAGTGTGTCCGTGATTACCATTCACCCCACTGTTGGGCAAAGCATTGTTCGTTCTTGAAAACAGGCCAGTTGGTTTGACCCCAGGAAGGCAGAACTGAGACAGCCTCCCATGGTTCAATACTCAAACTGAAATCTGTACGTGTAAATGTGAAAATGGACCTCACGTTTAATGCAGAATTTAATGCCAGCCCTTGCTCTTTACAGCATTCTCCCATTTACAGCCATGCAGGAGAGACATGCATATCTCCCTCCTACTAGAACCCACTGGGATTGGCAGACTCCTACCCACCCCACAGAGCCTAGAGACCACACACCCACCTCTGCCCGTCTACCAACCCCCACTGCCCCCTCCTGCCACTTCTGACCTCTTTCCATGTGCCAGGCACTTCGCTTTAATTTCTCGATACTGACAGGCTACCCCATTTCACAAAGGATCTGTGGCAGGAAGGTGAATACAATTTAGATCCAAAAATAAAAGGAGGATGCTTAAGTCCCAGCTTAACTCTCAAGCAAAAAGGGAGCCCCTCCTTATTCAGGCCCACGCAAAGCCTCTCTTGTTATGGGCATTCTCCCAATTACGCTATTGCAAATCACAGAATGCTACCTGAGGAGGACCCTGAAAACTGAAATAATTCACTTTGGATAACGATAGATCAGTGGTCCCCAAAGTGCGGTCCATGGCCCCCCGGAGATCCTGAGGCTCCTCCAGGGAGGAGCTTTTAACCATCAGGTTAAAACCATATTTATAATAATGCAAAGACGTTACTTAGTTCCTCGGTTCACTGGGTTGGTATTTGCTCTCATGATGCAAAAGCAGCCGTGGGTGAGCGTGCCTGCGCCCTCGCAGAAAATGGCAGAGGCACCAAACCCCAGTGGCCACTGTATTCTTCACCACTGCACATGGGGAGGGAAAACAAATGACACTTTCGCTTACAAATGAAGCAGTAAAATGCTCCATGTCATTATATCTCAGCCCTTTTAACCTGTGTTCAAGTGCCCCAGGCAGGGAGCAATTCTGCTGCTCACAAGGGCTCATATTTCTCCACAAAAGCCCTGGGTGGTTGGTTCCAGACACGAATTTCCATTCTGTTCATGGAACATTGTTTTTGTCTAGAAGAGTGACTAACAAACTATGGTAATTCAGAGGTGGGTATCTGACAGACATCATTTCCTTGGAAACGGATGACGTGAGCTTCAGGGAAAGCAGCTGAGTGTTTGCTGCCAGTGATAAAATGCAGGCTTCAAGTGAAACTGGAATTTTTGGAAACTCGGATCCACCACCATGAGCTTGGCAGCTTTCCAATACAGAGTTCCTAATTTCCAGTGGTCCCACTTCCGGTGTTTTGACTTTACAATAGTGCGGAATGGTGGCAATTTCTATGTATGTAAGGCACAGTGTTCAATAAACTGCTCACGATCTTCAATGCTGTCTTATAAAATAAACTTTGTTTTAGATGATTTTGCCCAACTGTAAGCTAATGTAAGTGTTTTGAGCATGTTCCAGGGAGGCTGGGCTAAGCTGTGATGTCCAATAGGTTAGGTGGACTTAATGCATTTTCGATTACAATATTTTAAAATCACAATGGGCTTATCAAATGTAAGTCAAGGAGCACCTGTACTTAGACTTTCCTGATGCAACACGTGTTGATATTAACGTGACCTTTTACTTTGCATAATCAAGACCTGTTGACATTTGAAGATTTGCATAATTCAGGGAAGGAGTATATCGCAAATGACCAGCCTATCGTGTTACCAAAGCAAGCCTGGGTAAACAGTCCAGTCACAGTGCCAGGTACATGAGTGGATCTTATTGTAATACATGTGAAGAAGCCAGAGATAGGGTTTCAGATTCCACACTGCAACTCATCTCTCAAAACCTTTCACTAGTTGAATTTTGGTGAAGTATCGAAGAATACTCAATTATCTGAAAAGGCTTCTCAAATACTCTCTTTTCCAAATGCGTATCTATGTGAAGACAGAGTTTCTTCCTATACATCAATCAAACAGCTTCTACTGCAACAAACTGAACAGATGCAAGAATCCCTCCGGTTTTGAAGACAGATATTAAAAGATCTGCAAAATTGCAACCAATGCCATTTTCCTCACTAAATTTTTTATTTGGGAAATATATTTTCATAAGATGTTATTTAAGTTAGGATATGCTGAGTCTGGTTTTTGTTTTCTGAGACAGAATTTCACTTTTATTGCCCAGGCTGGAATGCAATGGCTTGATCTCAGCTCACTGCAACCTTTGCCTCCCAGGTTCAAGCAATTCTCTTGCCCCAGCCTCCCAAGTGGCTGGGATTAACATGCCTGCCACCACGCCCAGCTAATTTTTTGTATTTTTAGTAGAGACGGGGTTTCACCTGTTGGCCAGACTAGGCTGATCTTGAACTCCTGACCTCAGGTGATCCACCCGCCTCGGCCTCCCAAAGTGCTAGGATTACAAGTGTGAGCCACTGCGCCTGGCTGAGTCTGTTATTTTAAAATAGTTTAAATTTCTCAACTTTAATTTCTAATATAATAAGAATCTTTTTTTTTTTTTTTTTTTTTGAGATGGAGTCTCACTCTGTAGGCCAGGCTGGAATGCAGTGGCATGATCTCGGCTCACTGAAACCTCTGCCTCCCACATTCAAGCAACTCTCCTGCCTCAGCCTCCCAAGTAGCTGGGACTACAGGCACATGCGACCATGCCCGGCTAATTTTTTTATTTTTAGTATAGACGGGGTCTTACCACGTTGACCAGGATGGTCTCAATCTCCTGACCTTGTGATCTGCCCACCTCAGCCTCCCAAAGGGCGTGAGCCACTATGCCCAGCCTAATATTACCTTTATAAACAAAAGCTCTTTGGTGGGGGTCCCTCAATATTTTTGACAGTGCTAAGGAATTCTAGGGCCAGCTAGTTTGAGAACTGCTGTTATACACATTCACCTGATGAGTCACTAAAAACATTAAAAAGGAGGCAAAGGAATATGTAGTTTTTATTACTGGGTTTAGAACACTAGGTGTTCTAACTGAAAACAAGTTTTAATAAGCCATCCGGATGTTGTGAAGGTCATCAACTATCTTTGTATTTGTAAATGAGCACTGATGGTTCGAGAGAAAATTTCAGAGACAGCATCATAACTGGATTCAAAACGTGCCACATCTCAAACGACTCAGGCAGAAGAGAAGATGCCTGCACTTAGAATAATTGCTGAGGACTCTAATTAAAAGTGGCTCTAGGCTGGGCACGATGGCTCACACCTGTAATCCCAGCACTTTGGGAGGCCAAGGCAGGTGGATCACTTGAGGTCAGCAGTTCGAGACCAGCTCGGCCAACATGGTGAAACCCCATCTCTACTGAAAATGCAAAAATTCACTGGACATGGTGGCATGTGCCTGTAATCCCAGCTACTTGGGAGGCTGAAGCAGGAGAATCCACTTGGAGGCAGAGGTTGCGGTGAGCCGAGATCCTGCCATTGCACTCCAGCCTGGGCCACAAAAGCGAAACTCCATCTCAAAAGTAAGTAAACAAATGAATGAAGGTAACATTAGTCTATTCCATCTGTATTTCTACAAGGTTACATACTCAGGTTGGCCACTGTCCTCTACCTTGCTTTTCTTCACTGGGACAACAGGGACTGTGCCTCATATTCACAGTAGCCCAGTATCTGAGCCACATGAGAACTTGCTCAAGGTCACATGGCTGGTGAAAGAGTTGGGATTCACCCAGTCGGAGTCACAGTCAAGGAGCCACTGTTTGACTTCTTGTACATAATATCCCAGACAGGCAGAACAGTCCATTTACAGAGTTAGAAATCCTCTAGCCTTTCCCTTGGGGATAGAAAGACTGTGAGTGGCATCTATTGCTGAAAACGCCAAAATCTCCTTTGATGGAAGAAAAACCTGAGGAAAGCAGTGACTGGATTTGGCAAGCAGTTCTGGCAGGGCAGGAGCCAGGACGCCTGACCTGGGACTCACTGCTAATCCACTTTCTCTCTTTTTCTTTTTATTTTTTTGAGACAAGAATCTCATTCTGTTGCCCAGGCTGGAGTGCAAAGGCACAATCTTGGCTCACTGCAACCTCCACCTCCTGGGTTCAAGCAATTCTCTTGCCTCAGGCTCCCGAGTAGCTGGGATTACAAGTGTGAGCCACCATGCCCAGCTAATTTTTGTATTTTTTAGTAGAGACAGGGTTTCACCATGTGGGCCAGGCTGGTCTCGAACTCCTGACCTCAGGTGATCCGCCCACCTCGGCCTCCCAAAGTACTGGGATTATAGCCACCACACCGGCCCCACTTTCTTTTTTTTTGAGACAGGGTCTCACTCTGTCACCCCGGCTGGAGTGCAGTGGTGCAATCGTGGCTCACTGCAGCCTTAACCTCCTGGGCTCAAGTGATCCTCCCACCTAAGCCTCCGGAGTAGCTGGGACCCCAGGTGCATGCCACCACGCCCAGCTGTGTTTTTGTAGAGATGGGGTTTCACTACACTGTGCGGACTAGTCTCAAATTCCTGGGTTCAAGCAACAATCCTCCCTCCTCGGCCTCCCACAGCGCTAGCATTACAGGCGTGAGCCACTGCGCCTGGGCCTCATCCACTTTCTGACAGCTGTTCCCCCAAAACTTACCTTCTCTTTGAACATGTTCAGGTGTTTCCACTCCTGATCTGTCTGAGCCAGGGAGAAGTGAGCCAGCCAGAGAAGCCACGAGCGCCTGGGACGCCCACGTCTCAGCTCCAGCCTACTGCTGCGGGTAGGAATGAACGTTCTTTGTCGAATCCAGTTTCTCGAGAAGCTAGAAATTTGCACTTCTGAGTACAACGTGATTTTAACACTGTTCGTTTTATTTAAAACACAGCTCACCAGTTTTTGTTCTTTGGACTAAGGAATCCCCTTTCCTCTCCTCTTCCGTGATCTTTAAACATATGGTGCATTTGCACACATCTAACTGTCCCAAAGGTAAATTTATCTAGTCTTTAAAAAGAGAGAATTCAGGCCGGGTGCAGTGTCTCACGCCTGTAATCCCAGCACTTTGGGAAGCCGAGGCGGGTGGATCACAAGGTCAACAGATTGAGACCATCCTGGCCAACATGGTGAAACCCCGTCTCTACTAAAACTACTAAATTTAGCTGGGTGTGGTAGCGTGCGCCTGTAGTCCCAGCTACTCGGGAGGCTGAGGCAAGAGAATCGCTTGAATCCAAAAGGTGGAAGTTGCAGTGAGCCGGGATCGTGCCATTGCACTTCAGTCTGGCTGACAGAGCAAGACTCTATATCAAAAAAAAAAAAAAAAAAAAGAGAGAGAAAATTCAGAACTTAAAGTGAGTTCCTTGCCTAAGGAGCTGCAGGGGCATTGCGGGGAGGACATAAAAGTATAGGCCCTTTGCAGGAGTCACCCTACGGGAAAATGTGGCCTGCCTTATGGCAGATCCTCACCAGGTGACTGTCCTTTGTCCTTGTTGCGTTGGCATTTGGCAGAACGCTCTGCTCCCTTGCTGGGTCATAAGACTTGTAGATGACAGCCAGGTACACAAGTGCCTTGTGGCACTGCGAGGCAGGCACACCACTAATGTACACCGTTTGTAAAAGGCCATGGTGTGTATACCGAGAGCATCACAAATTCATGGTAACAGAGGAGTGATACATCACAGCTGTTCTTCCAGAAGCACCGTGAAGATTAGGTTCACCAAAATCAATCTCCTTGTTACACGTGGAAGATGACGGAGCCAGGAGGCTTCCGGTGTGGACCTGGCAGCATTCTCTGGCGGGAGAGGCCAGCCGGTTTCATGGCCCATCCCTCGCCGAGGAAAAGAAGAGGTTAATTGAACAAATACCCAGCTCTCTTCCAGTCCAGAACATTCAAGTATTTAGAGAAGAAACAGAATAACATTAAGATGGAAAGAATCACTGAGCTAAGGGAGGATTTCGTGGGGGATTTTGTGAGGCTTTCCACCTTTTTCTGCTCTCTAAAATGGCAGCTATGCAATTCCTTCCCACAGTGAACTCGCCTTATCTTTGGTCTTTCCTGGAAAGCACTTTAAGAAGTGCCTCTGGCTTCATGCTCCAGTCTGCCCACTTATGACTCTCACCTTCTGACCCAGGGTGCCCACTGTTTTCGTGTGTGGAGAAGCAGCCCCCTGCAGAGTCCACCTGCAAGTTAAACACACTGCAGCCGCACGAATGACAGCTGGCCCCCGTGAGCTTTAATTAAGGAGCTGGCTACGGAGACCTGGGGTACCCCGGACTTGCTTCATTAGACAGGTACCTTTTCACAGACGCCCCTTTTGCTGGTTTCTCCATGGACGTGGCAGATGATTTCTGAAGGATCATGGTGCTGAGTGTGTATTATTCCTTTTCACTGTTCTAAGTTGACAGTCTCAACGCGACAGTGTTGAAACCTGAGTTCCTGATTTTGTCAAAGGCACAAATGTGAAACTATAAAGAATAAATCATTTAGGGGGAAAAAAGGACTTTTTCCTCCCATGTTCCTATTAAAAGAAAGGCAAAACTGTTTCATCTTTTTCTTTTATGAGATGGAGTCTCACTCTGTTGCCCAGGCTGGAGTGCAGTGGCGCAATCTCCAGTCTCTGCAACCTCTGCCTCCCAGGTTCAAGCGATTTTCCTATCTCAGCCTCCCGAATAATTGGGATTACAGGTGCTTTTTTTATTTTTAGCAGAGGTGGGGTTTTACCATGTTGGCCAGGCTGGTCTTGAACTGCTGACTTCAAATGATCCACCCACCTCGGCCTCCCAAAGTGCTGTTTGCACAAGCCACCGTACCTGGACAAAATTGTTTCTTTTTATATATTCTCTGCAAACCCCCTGCAGCTTCTGTAGGCAATGAGAGCGAGACAGTCCTGGGGCACCTGAGTGTGGCCCGGGGATAGCAAGGGGCCCGGACTAAGGCCCAAATCTTCAGGTCACTTGGCAAAGACATAAATAAGTCATAGGGAGGACTGAAAGTGATGGGAACTCAGCCCCAGCTCAGAGAGAGAAACAATCGGAGAGTAAAGCATCTGCAAAGGCCTGTGGGGCCCCTGCAACACTAGACTTTTTCACGTGGTGCCACTTTTTAAATTCAAAGGAGGGTTAACTTTCTTCAAATACTTTTCTTCATGTGTGACTAATTTAACGAGATCCCCAAAATATTAGAGATACTAGTGTGAGGCAGGATAATGTCCCGCAGCCCCACCCAGCCACAGATGCACACCTCCTAATCCCCGGAACGTGTGAAACTGATGATAACGTGACACGGGGAGTTACGGCTGCAGGCAGATTAAGGATGCCCATCGGCTGACCCAGAAATAAGGCCCCTGGATTACCTGGACAGGTCCAAGGTCGCCAGCAGAGATGCAGAGGAGGCAAGAGGGAGAGATGGGGGCCGCCACATGGCTGGCTTTGAAGACAGCGGTGACAGAGGTGATGTCGGCCAAGGAATGCGGTACCTCTAGCTGCTGGGGAAGGAGGGGGATTCCCCCTTAGCGCCTCCAGGAGGACACAGCCCCGCAAGACCCATGCTGGACGCTGATCTCCAGACTACAAGATGATTGGCATGTGTTGCTTTCAGCCCCCGGGTTTGTGGTTAACTGAGAGCAGCCCCAGAAACTGCACCCACACTCATTCCTGCTGCCATTCACCTGTAGATAAAATACCAGGTTCCCTCTTTGCCTCAGTGTCCCTAAGATTATACAGTTCAGGTATTTCTCCCTCACCACTCACACATTCAAATGGCTCGAGCCCTGGGGCTCCAGGCGCCCACTGCTGTGGGGCCTCCTCTGACACCAGCCTGTGCATCGACGGGATTTTGCCCCTTGACAACGGCAGGACTGAGTTTTCCCTGGGGCCAAGCTCCCTCCTGCTGCCCAGCTCTGAAAACATCACGCCTGGTACATGGGAACCAAACGCAGACTGGCAGACACTGGGCGGGTGTGTGTGAGAACTCAGGCAGTCCTGGGGAAAGGCCAGGCGGGACAGGCTGGTGGGTGAGAGCAAACCACATCCACGCTGCCTCAGAGTGTGTCTTTAACATTTATTGATGGGGTTTCCCACGGGGATTGCAGCCAAAGGATCGCAAAGCCGTGTTTCCTCGAGAACAGTACGTGACACGGGTGCCTGCCTCGCTGCTGCCCAGGTCCCAGAACTCGTCCTGTAGAGGCACTGGCTAAAGGAATCTTATCCCAGCTCCAAACTGGACGCCATCACATATCCTAAAAAAAGAGGGAGAGATCAGATGCTGTGGCTGCTCCGCTAGCCGGGCCATCTTCATGACAACTCAGTGAGCCTGCGCCTCTCAGAAGGTGCCGCCTCCCCTTCCCTCCTCCTCCTCCTGTGGCTGCCGGCCTCACCCTCACCGGCCCAGCTGCTTCCTCCTTTGCTGCCTAAGAACCTTCACCAGCTGGTTAAGCCCTTGGAGAATGGAAAAGGGAAAGAAGGAGAGACCCACATCCTCCTGCACTGCTCGCCCCTCCCCTCCTTTACTCCTGCACTGCTCACCCCCCCCACTCCTGATGGGGAGTACAGAGGGCCGGTGAGAGGCGAAGCAGAAGGGAAGGATCAGGAGGGACAAGGCGGGTAGTGAGGATGGGGGAGAGGCAGGGAGGAGAACAGAACTTAGGGTCTGCCCAGCCTCCAGAAGGTCGTCGGGCTTAGGAAGCCAGCAGTACCCACAGCCCTGCAAGGGTTTAGCCTGCCCACTTCTTAGACCTGATCCTGACCCCAGGAAGGAAGGACACAAAGGTCACACTGGTTGCCACGGCTGCTGTGAGCTGACCCTTTGCAGGTGTGACCCCACACAGCAGTAATCACCTGCTGGCAGACCACCAGGCCCATTGTCGGAGAGGAGCAAACAGGCTCCAGTTACATGGCTGAGAAGTGACAGGGAAGGACTCTGGACCTGGCTCAGGGCCACCTACAGGCCTTGCTCTTTCTGACACACTGCCCTGCCCCAGCTCGGCTGAGGATGCACAGCTGGGGGGCAGCCTGTCACCCTGACTGTGCCTACAGCAGCTCTGTCTGCCTGGAACCTGTGCACAGAGCAAGGCCAATGCTGCCCATTTGGGACAAGGTGGGCCTAAACCTAGGGACCTCAACTTCAGGGAAAATGATATTCAGAAGCCCACACAGCTGCAGCCAGGGCATGGCGGCACACACCCTTTTTGCAAGCTGTGGGCAATTTCTAGAAAAGACCAGCCAACAAGAACGGCGCCTTTATTCATGCCACTGGTGCCCACCCCCAAGCTGAGGATTTGGAGCACATGAAAACTGGCAGCAAGTTTTTCTTCTTCAACCTGACTCTGAGCAAGAGAACACAATATCTGATCCATGAAGAGATTCAAGACCGATACTCATGAGCGCCCTGGCCGGCCTCCTGCAGGATGAAGGGTGCTTACTAACCAGCCCTAGCAGCGCAGCCATCTCACTAGAAGCCAGGCCTGCGGCCCCTTTGTGATGACAGTAAGCCACACCCACGTCCTTAAAACACAAGAATCCGCATCAAAACCCAGACTGTATTTGCACCATTTAGCTGTGTCAGATCTAAATGGTCTGTTTTTATATCGTACACCCTCGGCTCCTTCAGTCTATACGTTACTTAGAGTAAGCTAGAAGCTAAAACGGAAGTCAAGCTCTTGGCATATATGATTCAGAAAACAAGCAAGCATTCCAGCAAAGGCCCATTCACTGTAACTACAAACAGATTCAACAACTTCACAAGCATAGGTTTATGTTCAGAGACCACAGAAACATGTCACAGAAAAAAATACCCACTACCAACATTCAAAGCAACACTGCGAAGTTGCACACCAGGGCAAGCGAGCCCTGGCACCCTCCAGAGACAGAGTCTCGAGCACCCGCCTTCTGCTCTGTCCCCCATCTATCCCCCTCCCCCACGGTCACTGTCTTGGTGCAGGGCTCCTGGTCAGCTCCCATGTTCTTCTCAGCCAGCACTGCCAGTGCCAGCACAGGGTCTGGGGTGTGATGTTCGGAGGCTTCCGAAGAACTTGGAGTGTGAGGCTGGCGGCCAGGAAGCACCCAGCACGTGGTCTTTGAGAAGGTCATGCCAACAGCACCCTCGGCACATTGCCCCCATCTCCCACCACATGCCAGGAGCTCTCCACTGGGCTCACTTCCAACACCAGGTGCTGTTCTAGTCACGGGGACCTCAGTGAACAAGGCAGATGAAGTCCTGAGCTCAAAGACCCTGGCATGGGGTCTTTGAGGTGGAAAAGGCCAGTGGGGCTGGAAGGCAGAGACGTGGGAGCTCAGGGCCTGGGCCTCCCCACTCCCCCTTCTGTTCCCGACACTGCACACCTGCACAGCTTTGCCCCTGCCTTTGTTAGCCAGGAGCACTGTCCCTGCGTGTCCTCTGCAAGCACCTGGCTGTCTTCCAGGAAGATTCATCTCAGGAGGACCCTCTCAGCACCTTTCCCAACCGAGATGGTCCGCTTTCCTGTCTTCCCCACTGCTAACTGTGAGCTGCCCTCCCAAGCGAGCCTGCCTGATTCAGAGACCACACTCCCAAGACACAAAGTGACAGAACACTGTTAGATCCCAGGGACAGTGGTGCCATCAATCATGTGCGGCATAACATTCAGCAAACACCTCAAAACTGTTTCATCTTTGCGAATGTCTGAAGTCCTATTTAGAGGGTGCCCACCTCAGTTATGGGGGACACCTGTGGATAATTTCTACACACACGATGCCCCATCCTGCCAGCTACCTAGTTTAGAGATGAAGATGAAATCTGGCAACGTCACTCCAACTTCACAAAATTACAATATTGATGACCAACTTCAAACAAGGTCTCACACTGAGTGAAAGTGTCCTCCACTCGGGATGCCAGGCTGACCCCATTTGGTGCTCACTGTCCATAATAAACATCTGCTGAACAGCTGCCACCTGGCCTGGGGGCAGAGACGCCTCCCTACAGCCTGGTCTTAAATGTCACAGGCTTAGTGTGCTGCTTCCTTCCAGAAGAAACCATATTTTGAAAGTAATCTCTGAAACATATTTTTTAGATCCAACCTGAAAAGCCTGAAGTAAAGCTGAAAGGTAAGTGTAACCACTTTCTATGAAAATTATTCCGGAAAGGGTCAATTCAGCTAAGCTCCGAAGAGCCGCCTTGACTTCTCAGGGCACACTGACACCCAGTGGCTGCCAACAGCACTGCAATGGTGGTGACAGCAGCGTGGGGGGCTCAGACCCTCCCTGCCCCAGACCTGCACCGTGACGGGTCCTCAGAGCAGCAGGGAGTGTGTCAGAGAGCAGTCTCTAACGCTCCACTCGCTCCAACACCCCTGGAGCCCCCGGCCTGCAAAGTCAACCACTCAAAAGCAGCCACTTAAGCCAGGTCCTGGTGCAGAAGCGTCACAGCGCCTCTGTGCTACCCGCAAGGATTCTAATGAGCAGCTGGCTGTGAGGCCAGGGAGCCCAACGCTCCCATCTGCAGGGGGAGTAAAGGCTAGGCTTCACAGAAAGAAACTTGCAAAACCAGCCTCATCTGCTGAAGAGGTAAAGGTGTGGAGTTACCTAATGCAGTCTTGCTCCAAAAAAAGGTGCCCATTTTTTCACTTCATCATCTCCAAAATCAGGACGCATCATCCCGTCTACGGCTTGTCACAAACTGTCTGTCAGGTGAGTAGCTGCGCCAAGATGATGCTGAGGGAGGGGCAACGCCTCCCAAAGGAACCTGTTCCCTTGTGCGAGGAGCTGGCCACGCCGGGTGTTATCAGCAGCAGAGCGGCCCAGGAAAAGTCACCACTTCCCAATCACAGGCCAGGCGGTGTGCTAAGAGCTCCGCATGCGGTAACGCACTGAGTTCTCCACACTGCAGCGCAGTCACTGTCATTATCATCCAGCCTCTGGGCATGAAAATGGATACCCAGAGGTTAAGCAACTCACCCCGGGGCCACACAGCCACACAGAGCAGCCAAGCTGGGCCCCAAGCCCGGGCAGCTGGGCTCCCAGGCACACACGCATGCAGCCTGCGGACTACACCCTTTCCAGCTTGGGCTTTGTGTGGAGAACAGGAGAGGCGTGGAGGTGAGTGGGAGCTGGTGGTCATGAGAGCAGCCACCAACATCTGTGAAGGCATTGGAAGTCCCTGTCATCACTAGTGAGCTGCAGCAGCCTGGCAGCCCCTGCCGTGTCCCCAGACGCAGAGCAGATGCTGAACAGCCTTCTGGCGAGAGTGTGAAGAGCAGATTCCGCTAAAGAAAGAACCGTAAAGGACCTGGAAGACAGATGCAGACTGCACCTGAGAGACGATGCTCTCAGAAACACGTGTGAATGTGGCTCCCCTTTGCAAAGCACCCTCCCTACATGCTGATGCGGACAACAGGGAGAGTAAAAATGATACAGCATTTCCTTCAGCCAGCACAAACTCCAACCTATTGGAAACCGGGTTAAGGCTCAAACAGCACCACCATTTGGTGGCAACATAAAGGAAGACACAAAAATGAAGAGAAAAAAACACAGGCTGGAGTGCTGTGGACTGAACATTCGTGTCCCTGCAAGATTCAGGTGCCGAAGTCCTAACCCTGACAGAATGCTGCTGATACCTGCAGGCAGGCTTCTGGGAGGCGCTGAGGTGCAGACGAGCTAATGAAGATGGGGCCCTCATGATGGGATTAGGGGCCGCGCCGCATAAGAAGAGACATCAAGAAAAACAAAAAGGGCCAAGCACAGTGGCTCATGCCTGTGATCCCAGTACTTTGCGAGGCCGAGGCCGGCGGATCACAAGGTCAGGATATGGAGACCATCCTGGCTAACACGGTGACACTCCATCTCTACTAAAACTACAAAAAATTGCGTGGTGGTGAGCGCTTGTACTCCCAGCCACTCAGGAGTCTGAAGCAGGAGAATTGCTTGAACCCAGGAGGCAGAGGTTGCAGTGAGCCGAGATAGCACCACTGCACTCCAGCCTGGGCAACAGAGCAAGACTCGGTCACAAAACAAAACAAGAGACATCAGGGCACTGGCCTGTACTCTTCTTCCTCCCAGTGAGGACACGGAGGCAAGGCTGCCATCTGCAAGCCAGGAAGAGAGCCTGCCAGCAACCGAATCCACCTGCACCCGATCTTGGACTTCCCAACCTCCAGAACTGGCAGAAACATCTGTTGCTGAAGTCGCTATTAAATACTCCATGGTATTTTGTTACGTCAGCCTGAGCTGGCTGAGATGTGCTATAATGAAAACACATACACATCTGGATCTCTTCAAATTCACACAATGCAGCCAGGCACGGCAGCTCATGCCTATAATCCTAGTACTTTGGGAGGCCAAGGCAGGCAGATGGCTTGAGCCCAGGAATTTGAGGCCAACCTGGGTGGGCAATGTGGTAAAATCCTGTCTCTACAGAAAATACAAAAATTAGCCAGGCGTGTAGCCAGCTACTTGGGAGGCTGAGGCAGGAGGATCACTGAGCCCAGGTCAAGGCTGCAGTGAGCCATGATCAGGCCATTGTACTCCAGCCTGGGTGACGGAGTAAGACCCAGTCTCAAAACAAAAAAAAACAACGTGTTTTGTTTTTTTTTTTTTTTTTGAGATGGAGTCTTGCTCTGTCGCCCAGACTGGAGTACAGTGGTGGGATCTCGGCTCACTGCAACCTCCGCCTCCCTAGTTCAAGAGATTCTCCTGCCTCAGCCTCTTGAGTAGCTGGGACTACAGGTATTCAATACCATGCCCAGCTAATTTTTGCATTTTTAGTACAGATGGGATTTTACCATGTTGGTCAGGATGGTCTCGATCTCTTGACCTCATCACCTTCCTGCCTCAGCCTCCCCAAGTGCTGGGATTACAGGTGTAAGCCACCAGGCTGAGCCAAAACCAAACATTTTACGCAATGCATATAAGAAATAGAATTTGTTTCTATAACTGTGTAAATAGCCCTATGCCATATTCATCCATGTAATATTTAGTGAATCTTTTCTCAATAAAATAAGGGGTGGAGAAAAGCTAGGATTGGGGGATTCCTCTGCTGCAGAGTGAGGGGTTCTCAAGATTGAGTCCTCTGTGGCCAGGAACAAAGCTTTGCTCACCCCGACTTTCCTAGAGTCCCAGGCCTGCAAAATCAACCACTCAAAACAATGCCTTCTGTTTTCAGCACACAGGACCGGTATCACCTGTCAATTCCTCCAGCCAGACCCTCGCAGGGGCTCCCGCTGCCTTGGAAACAAGAAGCATAGAGCGCCTGAGGGAGGGGCAGGAACGCGTCACACTTGCTCCCCGAGCCTAGATGAAGAAAAACCCACTGGAGGAAAATACCTGTGTTTCCATGATTTGGCTAATGATTTAATTTCCCTAAAAATCTCGAACCTGAAAAGCCACTGATGAAATTAACCATGTCCAAAACAAAATAAAATGACTGGAGAGAATGATATGGTTGTGGAAAATAATTCCCAGCACGTACCTGTCGCCCGTCTGTACTCCCATGGGGATGCAGTAATTAAGTTCCAGCCGCGCAATGTTGCCAAGCCTGAGGACGATCCCGGCCCCATACGACCAGCGGATGCACTCAGCCAGCTTCCGGATGTGAGCTTTGGGGCCCTCCCCTGAAAAGAGGAAGATGTGTGAGCCACAGTGCATGCCTGTCCTTCTGAGCTCTCCCAGACAAGCCCTGGCTCCTGTGGCTGCGCCCTGCAGCTAAAGCCAGGCCTAGAGATTAAGGAGAACGCCTGAGGTAAGATTAGGACCCAGGTCAAGGGAGGGCTAGGGACCATACTTTCTCATGTCTGGAATAAGCCACACCTTCTCAATCCTCTGGGCCTGGAATATTCTGTTCCCTCTGCTTAGGATGACTATCCCCTGACCACCTGGGAAGCCCCCCACTCTTTGAGTCTCAGCTTGGAGACTTCCATGCCTTCTAGGAAGCTTTCCAGGCACCCCTAGCACCCGGGCATCTGCAGGGAGTCTCCTCTGGACCTGAGCTCCCTGGGGAAGGCACCCAATCCTACTCAACTCTGTGGCCATCACAACTGGCGTATTAAATACACACACAGATTTTTCTTCATAAGAGCACTGGACGATTTGCTTCATTTGCTCAACCAGCCACTTAATGCTGGGCACCATATTAGGTGTTGTAAGAATATTTTTCAAGTAAGGCACAGTCTCTAATGACTATGTAATCTAAAAAGACGGACACCTCTTTGTGCACTGTGCTTTTAAACACGAGAACAGTGCACTACAATGGTTTCTTTTTTTTTTTTTTGAGACGGAGTTTTACTCTTGTTACCCAGGCTGGAGTGCAATGACACGATCTCGGCTCACTGCAACCTCTGCCTCCTGGGTTCAGGCAATTCTCCTGCCTCAGCCTCCCGAGTAGCTGGGACTACAGGCGTGCGCCACCATGCCCAGTTAATTTTTGTATTTTTAGTAAAGACGGGGTTTCGCCATGTTGACCAGGATGGTCTCGATCTCTTGACCTCGTGATCCACCCGCCTCCACCTCCCAAAGTGCTGGGATTATAGGCGTGAGCCACCGCGCCCGGCCAATGCTTTCTTTAATAGTGCAAGTTTTACCATAGTTGAGGTTGCAGAGGTTTCCGGCGTTGAGAAAGAAGTGTGTTCGGAAAAGTTCTCCAAAGCCCCCCTGGCCAGGCCGGAAAGGTAACGGGGTGTAGAGGTGCAGGCCGCCAGCCCAGTACGCTTCTCCACCTAGGTAGTCTCCTAGGCAAGGGAGGGGTGCAGAACAAAAACAACGTCGGACAAGGTTAACACAGCATTAACTTCCCACAGTTTACAGAAACAAGATTTTTGTCCTGCGCACGACGCCATGCAGTGCTCAAGTCTGCAAGGAGCTGTTTGCATTCCTGACACTGACCGCCTCATTTTAAATCAGCTTGTGAAACAAGCCTCCGGGCTTGTTTCACACCTTGATTTGACTGAGGAGGAAAACAGAGCCAATGTGGCTAAGGAAAGAATGAGCTCTGTCACTTATCGTGTCTGTGAAATGCTCTGAAGAAGCGAATCTTATGACAATTACTTTATCCACAGATGTAGATTACCAAATCACTTCTACCTGCAAATGAAATGCATTACTTGGCAAAATTTTCTTTTTTGAGACGGAGTCTTGCTCTGTCACCAGGCTGGAATGCAAATGGCACAATCCTGGCTCACAAAATGAAATTTTTGTTTTTTTTTGAAACACAGTCTCCCTCCTTTGCCCAGGCTGGAGTGCAGTGGTACAATTTTTGGCTCACTGCAATGTCCACCTCCCAGGTTCAAGTGATTCTCCTGCCTCAGCCTCCCAAGTAGCTAGGACTGCAGGCATGTGCCACCACACCCAGCTAATTATTTTATTTTATTTTTAGTAGAGACGGGGTTTCACCACATTGGCCAGGTTGGTCTCGACCTCACGTTATCCGCCCGCCTCAGCCTCCCAAAGTGCTGGGATTACAGGTGTGAGCCACCTCACCCAGCCGAAATGCATTGTTTTGCAAAATTTTCAAGACCACAATATAGAGAGACAAAATGCAGAAAACATCTTTGCAGTGTGTGGAAACAGCTGCTCACTATTAATCAAAACACAGAGGCTGTCTGCCGCCCACCGCACAGGGAGACTGTGCTCCAGCTGAGTGTCTGGAGAGAAGAGGTGATTTTCAATGGTTCATGACCACTTGGATTTAGGTTACTTTTGCCAAAATTTAAGCCTATCCACTGAGAGCAGGTATTTGCATATTTCTAAAAATGCTCCCGTCAATTCCATTTTAAACTATAAGGGGGAAAAAAAAACCCTCCAACCCAAATGTTTGTTGCAAAATACCACTTATAAAGTGTCTTAGTCTCCTCTAATACAAAATGACAGGCCATGAAATGGGAAAATACTGGTGTCTTCAAGATTAACTTCAAGGAACGAACTGTTGATTCATTTAAAGACTTCAGGCCAGGCGCGGTGGCTCAAGCCTGTAATCCCAGCACTTTGGGAGGCTCAGGCGGGTGGATCACGAGGTCAACAGATTGAGACCATCCTGGTCAACATGGTGAAACCCCGTCTCTACTAAAAATACAAAAAATTAGCTGGGCATGGTGGCACGTGCCTGTAATCCCAGCTACTCAGGAGGCTGAGGCAGGAGAATTGCCTGAATCCAGGAGGCGGAGGTTGCGGTGAGCCGAGATCGCGCCATTGCACTCCAGCCTGGGTAACAAGAGTGAAACTCCGTCTCAAAAAAAAAAAAGACTTCAGTCCCTCACAATCCAGAGGAAGAGGGAAAAAAAGACACCAATCCCTTTCAAGACTCCAGCTCTGAAGGAACAGAGAAGGAACAAATTACAGGAAATGACCTTGTTTTTCGTTTCCCAGAAACCGCTCCTCCTCTCTTTTCTTAAATAACGGATTTTATTCTGATCATAAAAGTTAAATACACTCATTGTAGAATATCTGATCCACGTAAAGAGGAAAAAATAAAAATATTTTCATGTCTACCGTTTGGAAATAAGCAGCGGACATCCTGGTGTCCTGTCTTCCAGTGGTGTATAATGTCAATGTAAAATCAAATCAGCGAGCAAATCAAATGTGGCTCCTTGTATATCATATATATAGTTTCCAGTCCTACTTTTCTTCAGTTTTAATATAAACACTTTCTCCTAATGCTTCATCTTCCTTGAAAATAGGATTTTTATGCCTGAATAACAACATAGGTGGACCAACTTGTAATGTTCTACTTCTCTTCTACTCTCATACTGGTTTCTAACTTCTTTATCATGGATGTAAGCTATGATCAGTTTCCTGGCACACACATGTATTTTTTAAGCCTCTATTGTGTATGCATATAGGAAATTACACACATCCTAAGTGTACAACTCAATGAATTTTTTTTGAGACGGAGTTTCACTCTTGTTACCCAGTCAGGAGTGCAATGGTGCAATCTCGGCTCACCACAACCTCCGCCTCCTGGGTTCAGGCAATTCTCCTGCCTCAGTCTCCCGAGTAGCTGGAATTACAGGCACGCGCCACCATGCCCAGCTAATTTTTTGTATTTTTAGTAGAGATGGGGTTTCACCATGTTGACTAGGATGGCCTGGATCTCTTGACCTCGTGATCCACCCGCCTCGGCCTCCCAAAGTGCTGGGATTACAGGCTTGAGCCACTGCGCCCAGCCAACTCAATGAATTTCTATATGTGAAACGCACCTGCCCGGCGAGCACCAGGACCAAGAAACCGAGCACACCCCACACGCAGGCCTTGCCCTCCCTTCTAACCACCACCTGCCGCCCACACCACGTGCAGCCACTGCCCCGCCCTCTCACAGCACAGGCCAGCCTCGCCTGCCTCAAGCTTTATACATGCGATCACCCAGAAGGCGTTTCTCTGGGTCTAGCTTTTTGCCCTGACATGTTTCTGAGATTCACTCATCATTCAGCAGGTGGCTGTAATTTGTTCTTCTACATTACAGTGGAAGATACCACTAATTATCTGACCATTTCCCATTGTTGATGGGCATTTTGGTTTCCAGCCTCCAGCTTGGGGCTATCATCAATAATATTATTAACAATTTTTGCACATATATATTTTAAGGCTCTTGATACATCAAACTGCTTGCACAAAAAATTACAGCAATCTACATTATTGCCCACAGAGTGTGGCCAACCAAATGCATGGAGCTGGTTAGTGGAACACCACCATGCTTACTTCTCAGGGAGGTAAAGGCCCAGCTATCATAGACTCGGCATATCACACTCGCTTATAATAAAAAATGAAACAAAACCATCGGCCAACCAAATGCATGGAGCTGGTTAGTGGAACACCACCATGCTTACTTCTCAGGGAGGTAAAGGCCTAGCTATCACAGACTTGGCATATCACACTCACTTATAATAAAAAATGAAACAAAACCATCAAAAATGTAGGTTACTTTTCTTAAAAATTACACTCTAATGAAGCATTCTAAATGCAAATGAAAAGAAATAATCTATACTTTGTACAAAAATTTATGCAAAGTGCATAAATATGATATAAAAATGGAACCAACGAAAGTGTTAAAAATTTTAAGAGAGCCCAGGCATGGTGGCTCATGCCTATAATCCCAGCACTTTGGAGGCCAAGGCGGGTGGATCACCTGAGGTCACGGGGTCAAGACCAGCCTGGCCAATATGGTGAAACCCTGTCTCTATTAAAAAAATACAAAAATTAGTCGGGCACAATGGCAGGTGCCTGTAATCCCAGCTACTCAGGAAGCTGAGGCAGGGAGAATCACTTGAACCCAGGAGGTAAAGGTTGCAGTGAGCTGAGATTGCACCACTGCACTCCAGCCTGGTGACAGAGTGAGACTCTGTCTGAAAAAAAAAAATTAAGAAAATCAGGGGAGAATGCTTACTAATGGAATAATATGCATCCACTTATATGATGTTTCAAAGTTTTCATGGCACGTCGAGATACATCTGACGGATGTTGCATGTCAAAGAGGGTTTCAGGAAACAGGAATCCCACATACCGCAGGAGGGCATATAAATGAGACAACCTTCCCAGAAAGCACAATAAAGCACTAAAAATACTCGAAATCCTTGGATCTGGCCATTTCACGTCTAGAATTTTACATTAAAGTAAAACTTACAGATGAGTACCAAGATTCAGTTAGAATACATTGTTTTATAATCATAAAAGAAAAAAACCACAGACTCAAAGTCTGCATAGTGGGTTGTAAGACAAAACACGCAGCCATGAGGATAAGAAACTTTCTCTCCTTCCTCACAAACGCAACGCAGAACACAAAAGTGTGCAGCCACTCTGGAAGCTCGCCTGGCAGTTTCTTAGGAAGGGAGGCCTGCTCTCAGCGTGTGATCCAGCAACTGTGCTCCCTGGCATTTGCCCAGCTGATGTGACAACTTGTGTCCACATAAGCTGTCCACAGAAACCTGCACATGAATGTTTATAGAAGCTTTACTCATAATTGCCAAATGCTAGAAGCAACCAAACTGTCCTTCTGCATCTGAATGGATAAACAAACTGTGGTCCATCCAGACAAAGGAATATTCTTCAGCAATAAGAAGAAATAAGCTATAGGCTCCCAGACAGACACACAGACACTGTAAGTGCATATTACTATGGAAAAGAAGACAACTTGGAAAGGCTACAAACTGTATGCTCCCAACTCCCAGACTTTCTGGAAAAGGCACAACTATAGGGATGGTTCAAAGACCTGCCGTTCCCAGTGGTCTGGTGGGAGGAAGGAAGGGATGAACAGGTGGAGCCAGAATTTTTAGGGCAGTGAAGCCACTTTGTGTGATCTGGAACAGTGAACACAGGACATCATGTATTTGTCAAAGCCCACAGAAGGTACAACAGCAAGGTGAACCCCCATGTAAACTACGGCCTTGAGTTAACAAGGTATCGTAATGCTTCACCAATCCTAACAAATGAATCATCCTAACACAAGGTGCTAACAAGAAAGGAAGCCATGGGGGTTATATGGGAACACTCTGTACTTTCTGCCCAATTTTTCTGTAAACCTAAAACTGCTCTAACAAATTAAGCCTATTAACTAAATATGATTATAGTATGCCAGCAATATAAAATATGTAGCTGTTAAAAATGACCTTATTTCCCATAAACGTATACTGTTATAATATTGTTACAAGGGGTGGTGAGAGAAATGGGTTTTAAAACTAATATGTAAACAAAGTTCTCTCTGGCCAGGACTGCGAGTCATTTCCATAGAGTTTTGGCTTAGATACATTTTCTCATTTTCCCACAATTAGTAAATATTCTACACCTACTTCATGATAAGTTCTGTGTCAGGTGCTAACTGTACCACCATGAAACAGGAATGTCTATTATGCTGTAATTTAAACAAACTAACAGATACATGGTTTCCAAACTGAGCCGTGAGCCCCTGTAGCCCTGGCACCGTGACGGGAGAGGACAGACCTTCGCTCTGCGGCCCGATGCTGTGCATGCTGAATCCTCGGACGCTTGTGGGTCCCCCGAGGTAAAACCTAGGATAAAATGGCACGAGTCAGAGGAGAGTCATGAGGTGAAAAACAACACGACACTCGGTACGTGCAGGAAGCACAGGTCAGGCTCACACTCAGTACTGGGTTATCCACAGAGTTTTCACAAGGCAAAACCTTCGAGGAAGACCAGGAAGGTGCAAGCTATGGGGGAATTTCATAAAAATCTAAACCCCTAAGGAGATGCTTCAAACCGCTGGAGATGCTGGAGAGACACAAGACACAGAGAAAGACACTAGGAGAGGGGGCAGAGCAAGCTCTCCATCACAAAGGAACCATCTGCTGCCTGTGAGAACTCATGACATAGTTCCTTTCCATGTGGGCCTCCTACCGGCTCACGATGCAATATTAAGTGAAAAAGAGCAGGACACAAATTATTTAATAGTATAATCCCAGTATTACAAAAAGGTGGGGGAGCTATCATACTGGAAACAGACCGAAAGGGAATTCTTATTAGATTTATTTTTAAATATGTGCGCCTCTTGTTCCCTAATGAACTGGGTTATCACATGCTCTCCAACCATATCTGAATAATATGAAAAGCATGAATTAAAAATTAATTACATAAAAATGCATCCACTTTCTGAAAAATTGAACAGCATATTAGAACCAGATTTTAGATCATGACAATTACTAAAAAACAAATTTAAATGACAAGAGAAATTCTGCGTAATCTTTCCAGCCAAGAGGCAGCCAAGGATGCAAGCCCAGCGGGTGCCCTCAGAGCCCTCTGACCCTCGAGGCCGTGGGAACACCCCACAGGTCTGAAATAGCACAAAGGGAACAGGGCGCTGCTTGTTCTGGTTTTCCTACCACATAAAAGCCTTTATGAATTTTTTCATTTTAACTGGAGTTTTAAAGCCTATAAATATGTTTTTACTACTTGGGATTCCTAAGCAAGGCTTTTCTGAAGACCCTATTAACATAAATTGCAAACACAAACAGCAATCTTCATTTTTTAAGAAATGATAAATCAGGCCAGGCATAGTAGCTCATGCCTGTAATCCCAGCATTTAGGGAGGCTGAGGTGGGCCTATCAGCTGAGGTCAGGAGTTTGAGACCAGCCTGGGAAACATGGTGAAACCCTGTCTCTACTAAAACTGCAAAAATTAGCTGGGTGTGGCGGTGTACACCTGTAATCCCAGCTACATGGGAGGCTGGGGCAGGAGAATCGCTTGAACCCAGAAAGTGGAGGTTGCAGTAAGTCAAAATCATGCCACTGCACTCCAGCCTGGGCAATAAATAACGTCTCTGTCTCAAAAATACATATATATAAATAAAATAAAAATGATAAATCAAACATATTGAATTCAAATGATCCAGGGTGCACATAACATAACAAATGAAACAGCTCTGCCAGAGCATCCTAGGCTCCGGGGTGCCCTAGGCTCTTGGGTGCCCACCATGGCTGTTTCAGTGGCTGACTTCCCAGGCCCTCGGTGCTATACCTGCCCACACCTGCAGGCATGCTGGAAAGAGATCCACTAAACATATTCACGTGCAAAATTTTAACTTATGAACACACATCTCCTTATTTTTATTAACTACATAGATTTGGAATGGTTGTGCTAGAATGTAATCATTTTCTTACTGCGGAAGTTATATAAGGCAGTTTCAAATTCTTTGCTATTTATCAGCAATGCTACAATGGACATCCTTCTACACACAAATCTTTACACACTTATAAAAGTATTTTTTGTAAATCAGATTCACAGAGTTTTGTGAAACTATGAGGATCCAGAGTTTACAAATCTAAAATTGTTCTACTTCCAACTACCACCCAGAAAGGCTGAACCAGTAATTTTAACTAATGCAGGGTTGAAAAGAAAAAAAAGGTTTTGCCCTAGAGGACAGTATTTCGAAGCAACAAGAACAAGTTCACACCCTGCTGGTGAGGGTATAAATTGCTGTAAGCTTCCTAAAAGCAGCACCCAGCAAATACTATGAGCTTTACACTGAGACAGTAAGTCCACAGAAAATAAACAACAAATTATCTTAAAAGTTATTATTCAGTGTTATTTATAAAAATCACAAATTAGAAACAACTCAAATATCAAAAAAAATACACGGTAGGCTAAAAAGTTATGGTATATGCAAATAATGAAACATATGCCATTCAAATGCTGCTTATAAAGAATTTCTCATTATTTGGTGAATGATTTCTCTAATTTATTCAATTGTTTCTCCATTTTTATATTTCTGCAATGAGTATAAACTGTATTCCTTCATAATCAAAAGGGAACCATGTATTTTTTAATATAATAAAGTAACTTCCCCAAAAAAAGCAAAAAATATTAAGTATGAGGTATACCTGATACTTCGAAATTAGCTTAAACATAAATACTAAAGTAAAATTTGAAATACTTCTCTCCTAAATAAACTTCTCTAAATATCTTATAAAAAACAACCAAAAAAATCCAAAGGAAGATATCTGCCAATTACCCATTCATTGATGAGTACTTACCTATCGGCAATACTCGATGGCTTATCACCAATGGGTACCAACATTCCACCCCAGAGAGACGCTGAAAACACCTGTTCAAATAGAAACAAACGGCTGTTTTCTCCCAGCATTCCTTTCACTCCAGGGAGTATCACCATGCACTGAATGCCCGTGGTGTGCAGAGCCAGGGTGCAAGGGCTGCAAGAGCGCCTGGCTTGTTCAGTTGCAGAGCTGCACTTCGGAGCAGCTCCATGTGGACTCATTAAAACATGCAATTCCAAAGTCCAAATCAAGACCCAGTGAGGATGAGCAGGGCCCACTTCCATTCCGACACAGGGCAGGCCCCTGCTCTGTGGTGGGAAGCAATGCCCAGCAACACTAGCCAAGGTCTCACAGAGGAGGGAGCCCAGGCCCCCTACACCTGCTCAGGCCTCTCCGCCATGGCCTCAAAATGATGTGGAAGGATTCAGGACACACAGCATCTTAGGCTGAAAGAAGGTACCGGCTGCAAGGCTCCTACAATGCAGACACGTACGCCCAACCCCACCCTCAGGGACAGAGTCCGGTCTCTCCCTGGGCAGGAGGCAGTAGCCAGTCTTGGCTCAGTAAGCCAATCTTCATGCCACAAAACCTTCCCAATAATGTCCTCAACCAGGCCGAGGCTCTCCTGCTCCTCTGCACCCCATGTTTTCGGGCGGCTGGCTGAGCCTCATGCACTCTCTGCCTTGCAAGTGCCTACGTCCCTCCAAGCTGCTCAGATATGGCTTTCTCAGAAGCTTCTGCAGGAAGGACAAGCTTCTGTCCCCATGGCAGCTGGCATTTTCTTCTCAGCTGGGTGTCGGTCCTCTGCTCAGAAGGCCCTAGGGCTTCCTCTCATGTAGAGTGGAAGGAAGTGAGAGCCCACACCCAGCCTCCAAGGCCCTCCCACCTCTACTGCTCCTGGAACCCATGCTCCTGCCTCACAGGTCCTGCTGTCCCACACTTGTTCCCTCACCATGCTCTGGGCTGTGCTCAGGGGCTGCATTACTATCCGCCTCCCTGACTGTCCCAACTACATGGCACCCCTTTCTGGTCACCTTCTACCCCTTTTTTCTGCTTTCTTTTCCTTCACATTTGTCCCCACCTCCTCAATTATATAAAGATATTCGCTTATAGGTTTCCCTCCTCAAGAATGGAAGAATGTTCCTTGAGAGCAGGAACTAGGTTTTTTCACTGATATATTTTTAGTGCCTGGACAGTGCCTGGCAGCCAGTATATATGTGTTGGATGGGCAGATGGATGGATGAGTGAATGAACTGATGGGTGGGTGGGTGGATGGGTAGATGGATGGACCAATGAGTGTACAGATGAATGAATGGATGGGTGGATGGGTGAGTGGATGGATGGGTGGGTAGGTGTGTGGATGGATGGTTGGATGGATGGATGGGTGGGTGGGTGAATGGATAGATGGATGGACCGATGAGTGTACAGATGGATGGATGGATGGATGGATAGATGGATGGATGGATGGGCATATAGGTGGGTAGATGGATGGATGGATGGATGGATGGACGGATGGGCATATAGGTGGGTAGATGGATGGATGGATGGGTGGGTGGGTAGATAGGTGGGTAGATGGATGGATGGATGGTTAGGTGGGTGGACAGATGGGTATGTGGGTGGATGGATGGATGGATGGATGGATGGGTGGATGGATGGATGAATGGATGGATGGATGGATGGATAGATGGATCAATAGATGGATGATGGGTGGATGAATGGATGGGTAGATAGATGGATAGATGGGTAGATGGGTGGATGGGTGGATGGATGGATGGATGGGTGGGTGGGTGGTTAGGTGGGTGGATAGATGGGTAGGTGGGTAGATGTTTGGATGGGTGGATAGATGGATGGGTGATAGATGGATAGATGGGTGGATGGATGGATGGGTACGTGGATGGATGGATGGGTGTGTGGGTGGGTGGATGGATGGATGGATGGATGGATGGATGGGTAGATGAATGGATGGGTGGGTGGGTAGACGGATGAATGGGTGGGTGGGTGGGTGGATGGAGGGGTAGATGGGTAGGTGGATGGATGGGCACTACCACAGGATAAGCACAGGAGCTACAGGCACAGTGGAGGAGCCCCCAGCTCCATCTGGGAGGTTCAGAAAGGCTTGCAGAAAATACACCTGTACTGTACCAAAGTCTTAAAGACAGGGAGTGGGAGGCCAAGTGTGAAAAAAGGGAGTTACAGCCTCTGGCAGACAGAGTAAATACAAGTGCCTGGGAATCAGAACAAGCCAAGGCCTTCTGAGAAACAATATGTATTTCCACAGAGCCCAAGCATGCAACAGGCATGGTGATGAAGGATCAAGGGCCACAGGCACCCTAAGAGCACAGGCAGTTTGTGTAGGGAAGCGATATGATAAGGCTTGTGTTTCAGGAAGACTAACATGTCTGCAGTGTGGAGAAGGGGAAGGGGAAGGCAGGGAGTGGGAGAGGAGCAGAGATGACTCAGAACGTAATCTCAGTTCAGTGAGGATGGGCAGTACTAAGGAGAGAAGAGGCAGGTCCCAGGGGCGGCAGGTAGCTGAGGGGAGGACAGAGAGCAGCCAGAGCACCATGTGAATCAGTGGAGGGGGAGCCCAGGCGTGGCAGAGATTTGGGAGGAAGGTGATGAACTCTGTGGATGTGAGCTATCTGTTAAGTATCCAGGAGCACTTGAGTTTGGGTCCAGGAAGGACAGCAGGAGAGCCAGAGTTGCTGAGCACAGATGGCAGCTACAGCGACCGGGCTGGAGGAGACCATCCTGGAAAGCAGCAGGATGGATGGATGGATGGATGGATGGATGGATGGATGATGGATGGATGGATGGATGGATGGATGGATGGATGGATGGTTACAAGGATCTAGGGCCAAGCCATACCTACAAGGCAGAAAGGGCCCTGAGAAGGGAAAGTGGGGAGTGGAAGAATGTGTCAATGATGAGCCAAGGAAACGAGAAACATGAGAACAGGCGAGCAGGCGACAGCATCCAGTGCTGTAGAAGGGATCAGGACGGGCTCACCACGCCAGACAACAAAGAGGCCTGTGGTGGCCTCTGAAGTGGCAGGGGCAGAGGAGGGCAGTACCAAGTTCAAAGTGCAGAGTCAAGGGCTGAACCAGGGCAGTAACAAACGATTTTTAAATGTGCTTTCTACAAACAGTCTCAGGCACCATTTCATTAAAACGCACTCCTTGCCCCCAAGTCTTAAGGTAGATAAGACCCAGGTAGCAATGACAGGGCAGAGCTGCCCCCAGCCCCGGGTGCTGGGAAGTCGTAAAACATAAGCCAGGCGTCCTCCCAGGCTGGGACTCCTCTGACGGAACAAGAATCCAGTCACTTACTCCTCACTCCTGAGCAAAACTGGAGAAACTGACCCAACAAGACTAAAGATAATTTTTAAAATAATTCCTGAAAGCACTCAGAGCCCTGCAGACCTCAGCAAAGCAAAGACTCAGAAGGTCCATGGAATAGCATTTCGAGGGCAGGAGACACCCCTCTGTCCTCCAGCCACGCTTCCTCCAAGGCCCTGAGGTGATAAACCAGGAGGGGCTCTCCCACGGTCCTGTGTGTAACAGTCAGCAGAGGTGATTTTTTTCTTTTTTTTTAAGACAAAGTCTCACTCTGTCCCCTGAGCTGGAGTGCAGTGGTTCGATCTCGGCTCACCGCAACCTCTTCCTCCCGGGTTCAAGCAATTCTCTGCTTCAGCCTCCCAAGTACCCGGGATTACAGGCACCCGCCCCACGCCCGGCTAATTTTTTTGTATTTTCAGTAGAGATGAGGTTTTACCATCTTGGCCCAGTTGGTCCTGAACTCCTGACCTCATGATCCACCCATCTCGGCCTTCCAAAGTGCTGGGATTACAGGCATGAGCCACCACACCCAGCCAGAGGTTTCTTTTAAAATAAAATAAATATAGCTTCTCCCTAGACTGTCTGCAAATCTGGCTAAATTTAAAATGTCAAAGGTTAAGCACTATTGCTCCGGCTTCCACTCTAGTGCTTCAGATATTCAGGAGCTAAGATTTTTTGGTAAGATTCTCAAAGTAATAGTGTAGGTGCCACCATCTGGTTAGATACTCACTGAATCAAATATGAGTGGCTTGTTCACCTGCAGTTCAAAATCTTCTTTGATGAAGCTCACATCCCCACCAGTGTAGCCTGCCAGTTCCTGCGGAGAGAGCACGCTCAGGTCAAAGGCAGCAAGCAGGCTTATCACAGGAATACGGAATCACGTTTTTGCATCAGGTTTTAATTTTGCTGTTTTGTAATTTTTAAAGGCAGCAGAAGATTCTGTCTCCTAGAAGCCACACCCTAGCTGTTGAAGACAACATTGGACAGACGGGGATGGAGGATCGGCAGGTCCCAGCAGTGCGGAGGTCGCTCCCGTGAGCCTGAACACAGAGCTCAGCACCGGCAGCACAGCTCATTGGCTTCATCAGCATCTGGGGAAAAACTCAGCTGACCTTTCACAATTTGGGCTATTTGGTATACAAATCTAATTTCTAGTTACTCCTCTGAAACTGAAGATCAGGCATCCCCAGGCTTTGGCCCTGCACGACAACACCTAACTACCACCAGCCAGAGTAAGAGTAGCTGCTTGGGGAAACCTCAGGGTTCAGTGCAGCCCCTGCTGCCCTCGCTCTCAAGCCACCAAAGTGGGCTCCTCACTATGCCTGCACCTCGTAGGTCTTATGGTAAAGAATTATGTCCCTCTGCCCTGCCTCCAACAAGAGGGCCACCCAAAGACAGACTAACAGCCTGCCCGACACCAGCAGAGGGGCAGGTTCCTCTAAGATAGTGAATACCATTCCCCCAGCACCTCCTGCCACCAGGAAGTACCTGCCCTGCAGCCGTCGAGGGATGATCCCTGCCTTCGGGCACTCCCTCCTGGGTAACACCAACTCACAGCCCTCCTCCTGGCCTCCTACTACAGGCCCTCATCAGGGATGCCACGGCCTTACCCCCACCTTGGGTTCTGTAAACGTGCAAGACTGAACTGCAGGGAGCAGAGAGCAATTCCCAGCTCAAAGCCCTGAGCATGGAGCTGGCGACTATCACCAGCGATGCCCCACGTGTGGCTATCCTGTGGGACCGCCCGAGAGTGGAGCTGGCGATTGTCACCAGCGATGGCACACGTGTTGTTACTCTGTGGGACCGCCCGAGAGTGGAGCTGACGACTGTCACCAGCGATGGAGCACGTGTTGTTACCCTCTGGGACCACCCGAGAGTGGAGCTGGCGACTGTCACCAGCGATGGCGCACGTGTACTCTGTGGGACTGCCCGAGAGTGGAGCTGGCGACTGTCACCAGCAACGGCGCACATGCGGTTACCCCATGGGACCGCCCGAGAGTGGAGCTGGAGACTGTCATCAGCGATGGCGCACGTGCGGTTACTCTGTGGGACCTCCCAAGAGTGGAGCTGGCGACCCTCACAAGCAATGCTGCACAAGCAGTTTCCCTGGGGGACTGCCCACCCAAGCCACCCAGCCCACTGAAACTTTATTGTCCAAAGCTTGGCCCCCTCACCCTGCGGGGGTCACAGGTGAAACAACACTACCTGGTTAACTTTCAGCAAAGCACCTCTTCTTGGTAAGATGGAAGAATTCCGAGAATCGATGACCATGGCATGCTGAAAGAAATTTAAGTGTGGGCATTTTCACTGCGAGCAGTACTGTTAGATAGCCATGAATACTTAGGACACACGGGCCACACCACGCTAGCATTCCACAACTATCCCATCATTTCATCTTCACAGAGTCCTAGGAGGAAGTGAGGGTCACTGTCCCTAGCTTACACAGGAGGACATTGAGACGCCCACATTGAGACTTGAGCTCCAACTGAATATACAATTTCTGCTCACTATGTGGGAGTTGAACACCCACGACTGGGTTCATTCTCTCAAGGAGCTCGACACCCTGGCCTAAGTCAGCTCAGCCAGGTTCCTCATTCATTTTGAAAATTAAAAGTCCAGCTCTGAAGCACACCTTTTCCTGTGACCACGGATGTTATCTGGAAAGGACAATATGAGGCAGTACACCAGAAACCCTCAGGGAACAGGGGCCGCCACTGTGGATACCCCAAATCGATGATGCTTCCCAATCAGCCCTGATGTTGGCAAAGACTGTTTTCCCAATGCATAACACGGTTCCATCAACGAAATTATTACTCAAACTCAAGAGAAACTGTTACCGAAAGAGATGACTTCAGTGAATGTCCACTTTCTTTTCGAACAGCAAAGGAAGCCGTCCTGGAGAGGCAGCCCAGCTCTCGCCACACGCCTTCCCACTTGACGGTGTGGCTGGTCTTCCATATGGGAAACTGCAACAGGGAAATGAGACATCTTTCTGGTCCACACATACTTGGAAAGTTGCTGCAACTCATCTTGTGGAATGAGGCATCGTGAAACAATGAACTAAGCATCTAAAACAGTGTTTTTTTAATGATGAGAGAGAGGGAGAAGGGGAAGAGGAAACCAGAAAGAAGAAGGACAAAGGGAGAAAAGGAGAAAGCTGGGAACTAAATCAAGGGCAGCAGTGTTCTAAGCATTAGGGCTGCACCCAGGTGAGGAGACAGGGCAGCAGGGAGCTCTGCCATCAAATGGCACCGTCTCTTTCCCACTTCTTTGTACGGGGTAAGACACCTAAGACAATCTGATTGACGCACACCCCACCTGGTCCACCCGACCCTATCTGAAGCCAGGCCTGGCAACCCAGTGACCTGCACCAGCCCAGAGAGAAGGAGGCAGAGACGAGAGTTATGTGAGAGGCAAGAGGGTCCTTCCTGCAGCAGAGGCCTGGGCAGGGTGAACTGCAGGTACCAGGCAGGTGGGACCTGCTTCTCAGCCTGACACGCTCTTCCCTGAGGCCAGGAGAGCTCATCTTAGAGTTCTATCTCAGAGATATGTTTTCTGAACAGTGAACAGTGCTCGTTGGCTTTGGGAAGGGGTAAGAGTGATTTAACTCTCACAAGGAAGCCAGGTCACCCCACACTCCCCAGAGGGCAGCCTACACTGGGCACTCTCTAGCCCTCAGGCTTGCAATTGAACTCCAGGCCACTGGGTAAGTGGGGCACCAACAGGCCCAGAACAACCCATGCCACCTTCACAGTGAGAGGCAATCACCTCAGCACCCACAGGGCACCGTGCCAGGCACTGGGGAGATGGTACAGGAGGGGCAGCCTGCAGTTGCCATCTCTACACTTAGGGCCACCTGGGATTCAGGCACCTTCCCAAATGCCTGCAGGAGGTGTAGAGCTTCCTAAATCATTTCTTCATTCCTTCGAAGGCCTAACATGAGCCCCCAGGATACCACTAAGTATGATCTGGTCCGTTCCTCTAGGAGCTCAGCTTCAGGGCTGCTGGCAACAAGGTTTCTGCCCTCCCCTTCCCTCCTCCCCTCTACCTGTACCCACCCCAGGGCCGAGTCTACACTTTGGTTCTTTCATCTCTGCTATTCCTTGTGAAAAAATGAGGTATTTCTACTCTCTAAAAATATGGTCTTTAAAAAGGTAGAGAGGCCGGACCAGAAAGGTGTCTGAGGGCTGCTCCCTTCCAGACAAGAAAACCTGGAGAAAAAGAAATGAAAGTATCATGCCCGGATTCTCCCGTCTCCATCCTGAGCCTGGAGCCTACCTGGCCCACCTCTGAGCAAAACTCTGTCTCAAAAAAAAAGGAAAGAAAGAAACCTTCCAGTGATCTGACCGGCTCTGCTGACTATGAGAAACTGTTGGTCTCAACACATATGGGGAAGAACAACTAGTGGTGCCTCAGATAGTCAGGACCAGGTTAAGGAGCTGCCAACAGGAGCATCAGCCACTCTCAGGCCCCTGGCAGCCTGCACTCGGCTAGAGAATAGGCACCCATGGGCGCGGTGGCTCACACCCGTAATCCCAGCACTTTGGGAGGCCAAGGTGGACGGATCACCTGAGGTCAGAAGTTCGAGACCAGCCTGACCAACATGGAGAAACCCCATCTCTACTAAAAATACAAAAATTAGCCAGGCATGATGGTGCATGCCTATAATCCCAGCTACTCGGGAAGCTGAGGCAGGAGAATTGCTTGAACCTGAGAGGCAGAGGTTGGAATGAGCCAAGATCACGCCACTGGACTCCAGCCTGGGCAACAAAAGCAAAACAAGAGAGAAGAGGCACCCACTCAGGAGGTAGCTGGCATGGAAGGCAGAGGGCCTGTGCTCTCCATGCTACACTCTTGCTGCCTTTGGGACTCAATTAAAAAGGCACCCTGTTTCCCCCAAGCCCAGAGGGAAAGACTGAAACGCTACTCACACTGTACTCAGCTGACATTCCTCTGTCCGTCTCCCGCAATGAGCTCCAAGGGAACTGTCCCGTAACTTTATATAAGTTTACAGAGAAACTAGGAGGCAATGGGATAGAACTTTACAAGCTGTAACAGTGATTAGAACTTGTACACATTTAAATCAACAGATTTAAAACTACGCCTGTGGGGCTCATCTTCAAGAGGAAATCTACAGCATGTGGTCACCACAAAGTGGCAGGTGATTCTGCCACAGTTCTTTCCACAAATAAGTCACCTATTTTAACTTTCTATCAGGCCAGTGTACGCAACGATCTGTTGGGCTTCCTACTTTCTTTCGAAGCTTCCAGGCCGGGGTTTGAAGAAGGACAGGCCATACGACGTTTCTTTTGTTCCATAGGAAAACTGAAAGGTCACCTTTTCTGCACGACCAAGAAGATTAGGGAGTTTGAGGCCAAGTACCTAGCAGGGAAAAAAAAGAATAATAGCAGCGTTTTAAACTGAAAGAGTGCGAACTTTGGATAAGGACTATGCTAGCTAAGGGACTTTCAAAAAAACAGAAAGAAAATGTTCACTACAGATCTAGTCTTTCATTCATAATCACTTTCATTCTTTAAAACATGCCACTGCTGGCCAAGCGTGGTGGCTCACGCTTGTAATCCCAGCACTTTGGGAGGCCAAGGCGGGTGGATCACAAGGTCAAGAGATCAAGACCATCCTGGTCAACATGGTGAAACCCCGTCCCTACTAAAAATACAAAAAATTAGCTGGGCATGGTGGTGCGTGCCTATAATCCCAGCTACTCAGGAGGCTGACGCAGGAGAACTGTCTGAACCCAGGAGGCGGAGGTTGTGGTGAGCCAAGATCGTGCCATTGCACTCCAGCCTGGGCAATAAGAGTGAAACTCCATCTCAAAAAAAAAAAGAAGAAAAGAAATGACCGAGTTCTGAAACTACGATCAGCTTTCAGAATAAAAGCTCCTAATTCAAAGCTCCAATATAAGAACATAAAAAGCCGGTAGCATACCATACTGCCTTCATTGTTTCCAACCATGGTGTTATAACTGCCCGTCAATCTCCTTAATTCGGTTACTTCGAAGGTAACGTCCAACCCATTTGGAAGTGCATCATCACCTAAATAAAAAATATGAAACAGTAAGACAGCTAGGACGGTATTTTACGTTGGGTCCCCATTGCTAAAAAAGACAAAAAGCAATCTGAAGGTTCATTATATTTTACAATCTCCTTTGGAAAATGATGTCATCATGAAAACGTTTAAGAACGTTTCCACACAAAATCAAAATATTGCACACCTCTACACCAAAAAATAATGTTTCTAGTTTCTCGGGTAGACTATATTGAAAAACAGGCCTGAGCATGATGACTCAAGCCTGTAATTCCAGTGCTTTGGGAGGACGAGGTGGGAGGATCACTTTCAGGCCAGGAGTTTAAGACCAGCTCCAGCAACATAGCAAGACCCTGCCTCTACAAAAAATGTTTAAATGGGCCAGGTGTCGGGGCGAGCACCTGTAGTCCAACTATTCGGGAGGCTGAGGTGAGAAGATCACTTGAGCCCATGGCTGGAGACTGCAGTGAGCTATGACTGTGTCACTGCTCTCCAGCCTGGATGACAGAGCAAGACCCTGTCTCTGAAAACAAAAACAAAAACAAAACAGTCAATCTTTGCTAGAAGGAGGTAACCAGAAGCAGCACTACAATAGGATGTCAGTCACCCTTGAAGATAAATGCAGATCGTTTACTGTGTAACTGTGTATAAGAGGCATGTCCGTCCTCCCCTGTACCCAGTATGATTTGGGTCTGAGCTGGAAGCAGCCACCTTGTGATCCACCACAGCCCTGGGGTGCCTTGTGGGGAGCAGGCTGGGCTCTATAGGAGTGCATAGCCTCTCATGGGAGAGAAGGGCAATTCCTGCCTTGCACACAGCAGGGGTGCTCAGGCCTGGCTAGACATCTAGACGTATCTGGGCAACTGTCAAACACACAGATGCCCAGGTGCTCTAGGAGCTCAGGCTCAACAGGTCTAGGGTGGAGCCTCAGTACCGTCTTTTCTCTTATTCTTTTCAAGACAGAGTCTTGCTCTTGTCACCCAGGCTGGAGTACAATGATGTGATCTGGGCTCACCATAACCCCCACCTCCTGGGTTCAAGCGATTCTCCTGCCTCAGCTTCCTGGTAGCTGGGATTACAGGCGCCCGCCACCATGCCTGGCTTATTTTTGTATTTTTAGTAGAGATGGGGTTTCACCATTTTGGCCAGGCTGGTCTCAAACTCCTGACTTCATGATCTGCCTGCCTCCAACTCCCAGTGTTGGGATTACAGGCGTGAACCACCGAACCCGGCCAGACTTTATTTTTTACAAAGGCAGCTGTAGGCAATCAGAAAGATAAAGCATTTGAGCCAGCAAAAAAAAAAATAAAGCAGAAAGTACAAAGAGTTTCCATGAACCTCTCCTTACCCTGACACACACTTTCCCTACTAACACCTGGCATGTGTGGTACATTTGTCACAACTGATAAACCAATACTTACACCAAGTATTAACTCAAGCCCCTAGCTGACATTAGGGGTCCCACGTACTGTTGTCCGTTACAGTGACATGGATTCACCATCACAGTCCACATGGAGGAGCTTCACTGTCCTAAGCTGTGTAAGCTCCAGGTAATCCTAACATGCTGCCTGGGTGGATAGCCTCTGCAGGGGTGCACGAGCTGCCCACCTACAAGGGCATGTTTACTACAACAGGGACAGGAGACAGCAAAGGACAAATGTCTCCAACAAACTCACCCCTAGGAAAGCTTCCCAGGCAGTGGGTCAGGCCTGGGGCACTGGAAGTGTCTCACTCGCTTGTTTGCCCTGGACAAGTGACTTAAGCCTCTCTGAGCCTGGGTTTCACTAGCTGGAAAATACAGGTTGAGTATTCCAAATCCAAACTTTTCGAGCACCAACATGACACTTCAAGGAAATGCTCACAGGAGCACTGTGGATTTCGGATTTTCCTATAGGGAATGTTCACAGGCACAATGCAAATATTCCAAAATCCATAACGCAAAACATTTCTGGTGGCAAACATTTCAGATAAGGGATACTCAACCTGTTTTTGTTCTGTTTTGTGTTTTAATTATAATGACACTTCACCAGGTTTCCATGAGGACCCAGCTGCACTATGCACACAGACCCTGCCTTCAGGGCCGCAGGGGCACCGCTGTTCATACTCCAGGACTTGGAGGTGCAGAGCGGCCGACTCCTGCCAGCTCTTCCCCTTCACTAGTCCAGTAGTTCCCCAGCTCCACCACACATTGGAACCACATGGACGGCTCGTCTGCCACAGGCCACTGGCCCCACCTCTAGAGTTTCTGCTTCAATGCCATCAGGTTTCCAACAGGTTCCCGGAGGAGAGTAGTACTGCTGGTCTGGTGCCACACTTTGAGAACCCGTTTCCATCGTAATTGAATTAGCAGAGTACCTAGCCACCAGGCTTTACTTCTCAGCCTCCCACGCACAAAGTGTGGCCAAGTGACTAAGTCCTGGCCAGCGGGATGAGAGCAGTGCTGTGTACAACACCGAGGACGGGTGCTTAAAGGGAGGGGAATGCCCTTTCAACCGCCTATGTTCCTCCCCACTGCTGGAACAGGGACATGGTGCTCAGCCAGCAGAGGGACTCAGGGACCCTAGGGATGACAAAGCAACAGGATACCATGGGAAACCATGCACCAGCCCAAGGTGACCTCAGGAAACCATACCAACCCAAGGTGACCCCAGGGAACCAAGCACCATACCAGCCCAAGCTGACCTCAGGGAACCACACTAGCCCAAGGTGACTTCAGAGAACAAGGCACCACACTAGCCCAAGGTGACCTCAAGGAACCACGGGAAACCACGCCAGCCCAAGGTGACCCCAGGGAACCACAGGAAACCACACCAGCCCAAGGTGACCCCAGGGAACCACAGGAAACCATGCAAGCTCAAGGTGACCCCAGGGAACCATGGGAAACCACGCCAGCCCACGGTGACCCCCAGGGAACCACGGGAAACCATGCCAGCCCACCGTGACCCCATGGAACCACAGGCAACCATGCCAGCCCACCATGACCTAAGGGAACAAAGCACCACACCAGCCCTTGGCAGTCGCCCAGCTGTGTGGAGAGATGGAGACTCCTCTCTCGTCTAAGCCACTGTTCTTTGGGGTCTCTGTTAGTGTTGGCTGAAACTATATTCCAGAGAATGAAAATGTCCTTAGTTTATCTAGCACCTCACTTTTACAAGCATCTTCCTATATTGTCTCATCTAGGCCTTCTCATAATTACCCCCCATTCGATTCGGAAGAGTTAACTTGTTTACAGATTGATTTCGAATACTTATTTCTCAACAATGTCTGCTGAATTCAGACTAAAGTCAGAATTCTAGCACACTGTGCTCAGCCCACACGGTCCAGGTGCCTGACTGCCTTTCCCCCTTGTCTTCCAGCACTCATACCCTAATCTGCACTCCAGCGCTTCTGACATTTGTCCAGCCACCAAGCCCCTCTCCCTCTGGCATGGCCCTGCTAAGTGCTATCCCTGTCCCCAGGACACTCCACCCCACCCCACTACCAGCCCTTCTCCCCAGACTCACTCAGATGCATCTCCTAGGTCTCAGCTCAGACACTGCCCCTTCAGGGACACCCTCTCTGATCCCCTTCTCATGCCATGGCCAGGTGAAGCCATTTCCTCCTTCAGCCTCTGATGGCACAGCATGGTGACTGTGCTGCCATTACTTACTGCTCTGCCCCCAGCCTGGCCCCACTGACTGAAGCCCCTTCAGGAGGAGACCATGCCCTTTGTGCTGCTGTGTTTCCCTCTGGGGCCTGCACAGGGCCTGCCTCGCAGCAGGTGCTCACTAGCCAAAGAATGTATGTTGAGAGACATGCCCAACAGTGCACAGCAACAAGAAGATGAGCAAACACTAAAATGGAAATTGGATTCCCTCCTTTTCTTCAAGCACGCATGGAGATGGGGTCTGCCAAGAGCCACCTGCACAGCACTGGGCTGGGATATGTGAATGAGGCCTGGCACCCTGCCTCAGAGTCACTCACAGAGCCGCAGTGCGGTCTGGGGGTAACACAACAGTATCTTCAAAACTCACCATTCCTCCCGGCCTCATACAAAAGTCCAGGCCCACACCTGTCCCAGCTACTCAGGAGGCTGAGGCAGGAAGATCGCTTGAGCACAGGAGTTCCAGACCAGGCTGGGCAATATAGCCAGACCACTCTCCAAAAACAAATAAACAAAAAACCCAGTCCCTTCCCCAAGATGCTAACTCAAGAACTATATGTTTGATAAACTTTCAGGTGCTACACAGCAGGGAGGGGTGCTCTGCTGGCCAGATCTGCAACTGGCCACTAAAACAGCTTTTTTGTGATGAAAAGAAAGGGAATTATAAAGATACTACACTTCAATACGTACCTTGACATGTGTCAATCAAAACATCCACCTGTCTAAAAATCCCAAGGCGAAGCAATTTTTCACGGGCTTCATGAGATTTTCGCATTACCTATAAAGTGGGGGAAAAAAGCAGGGAATGTATTATTCTAAGATACAGAAGCAGAAAACGGCAGCTACATGGCGAGGCTGGCAATTTACAGTTCAGTACTGTGTCAGATCACTGAGCAACGAGCACTACCAAGACCAGCCACGCAAAAGAAGGGAAGAGCACCACAGGGGCAACAAAAATGCCCCATTCACAAGTGCAAAACCAAGCCTCGGCATCAAGAGCGTGTGTCATATCATCCCGAGTATTATCAACCTGAGTACAAACAAAAAAGTAACACAGATACACGTACCTAACACACAGCCTAGAACGCTGTGCTGGAAGAGATCACAATCAATTGCGAATAGCGGTTACGTCTGGCTAAAGAAGGATGTGTGTGTGTGCACACCTTTACTTTTCTTTTTTTTTTTTCAGATCTCCCTTTGAAGTGCTGGAGTGCAATGGTGTGATCTTGGCTCACTGTAACCTCCACCTCCTGGGTTCAATTGATTCTCCTGCCTCAGCCTCCCGAGTAGTTGGGATTACAGGCATGTGCCACCACACCTAGCTAAATTTTTTTTTTGTATTTTTAGTAGAGTTGGGGTTTCACCATGTTGGCCAGGCTGGTCTCAAACTCCTGACCTCAGCTGATCCACCCGCCTCTGCCTCCCCCAAAGTGCTGGGATTAGGCATGAGCCACCGCACCCGGCCTTTCTAACCATGGTTCAACTTTGTGTCCTTTCTTCGTTGTCAACAGCAGTTCCTTCTGATGCACAAGGTCCATTCCTGTAGGAAGGACAGGTAGAAGGAAGGTAAGGCAGGCGAGTGCTGAGGACACAGAGGAGGAGAGACCCTTGTGTGATCAGGACAGCTGAGATCCCACCCTGCAGGTGAAAGGGAGTCACTGTACAACTGTCAGCAGGAGAGAGGCAGGATCACATTTCCTTGTGAGAAAGAACGGACTGTGCAGATGAATGTGGAGTTGTGCCCAGATGGGAAGCCTGCAGGTGAGGGATGCGGGAGGGGCTCTGGCAGCAGCACCAGGGGCTGGGGTGAAGGCAGGCCCAGTGCGGGCCGTAGTATTAGAAGGGAGGACAGACCCTGGAGACATTTCACAGGCAGGGGCCAGAGGACACTGCCATTGACTAGGAAAGAAGTACATGAGAAGAGGAAAGAAGCTACAGAAACTGCAGCTCCGGGCTTAGCACCTGGCTAGCACTGAGCAGCACCAGAGAAGTCAGGAAGGGAGATGGGAAGACAGGCGGGGCAGACGGGTGGGAAAGAGATGACTTCAGATCTCAGGCCTGTGGAGCTGGAGATGCCTGTGGCAATGCCACGAGGAAATGTTTAGTGGGCAGGTGCATATTCGGGGCTAAAGCTCGACACAGAGGAGCTGGCTAGAAATAAAGCATGGGGAGCCCTCCGCACTCAGGCCATGACTGGAACCTGGGACGAGGATGAGATTAGCCAGCAGACTGATCCTTGCAGAAAAGCCATGCTGAGGGGTGCACATAGGGAAAAGAAGCTGATGGTGGAGCCCGAGAACGACCATGATGAGATGGAAAGCAGCCCACGAAAATGGTTGCCAAAGCCCAGGGAAGCGGAAGGAGTGAGGAAGAGGAGGGACAGACACATGCAAGAGGCAAATGACACAGCAGGACAGCTGCATTCAGCGGAGGCTACGCAAAGCGCTTCTGGAAATCCACAAACGCTGAACAACCCAATGCGAGACAGAAAATACCAGGTTAATTCAGAAGAGAGAGATGACCAATAAACAGAAAAAAGATGTTGGATCTCATTCACAACTAAATAAATGCAATTTAAACAGTAAGATGGTATTTTTCTTCTAACAAGATGGCAAGAATTTAAAAATTGTGACAACACCCAATTTTTAGAAGGAGACCATCTCAAAGACTGCTGTAAGAGCTCGGACTGTGCGGTCTCTTTGCAGAGTGACACGGCAGCACCAGTGAAAGCTGCAGAGTGCTCATGCTTTCATCCAGGAATCCCACTTCTAGGAATGCACCCTGAGGCATACTGTCAATGGTCACAGAGACACACTGAGATGTTTAGTACAGCATTGTTTGTAAGAGTGAAAACTAATTTAGATGTCCATCAGTGGAAAACTGTTTATAATAAATGCTAGAGGTCCAGGTGAAGTGGCCTCATGCTGTAATCCCAGCACTTTGAGAGGCCAAGTTGGGAGGACCATTTGTGCCAGGAGTTTGAGATCAGCCTGGACAACAAGGCGAAACCGTGTCTCAACAAAAAATTTTAAAAACTTAGCCATGCGTGGTGGTGTGTGCCTATAGTCCCAACTACCCAGGAGGCTGAGGTGGGAGGATTGCTTGCAGCCAAGAGTTTGAGGCTGCAGTGAGCTGTGTTCACACCACTGGACTCCAGCCTGTGCAGGACTTGCACCAGAGCAAGACCCTGTCTCACACACACACAAAAAAAGTGTGTACGAGGTACCACACAGCCAACAGACTGGCGTATACTGTTGTGAAAAGATCTCCATAATTTATGTTAGAAAAGAAAAAAATGTAGAGAATAGAGTTACTCTTTAAGGAACATACATGTTTACACATTTGTACAACATACCTAAGAAACCGTCAGCCACATTACCTCTGGAGAGTAGACTGGGATTGGCCGGGTAGGGACATGTGTCATTTTCATTTTGATACCCTTCTGTACCATTTGATTTTCTATCCTTCCTTCTTACTGTGCTTAATGTTACTTTAATTTTTAAAAAATGCAAATTTAGCTGGGCATGGTGGCTCATGCCTGTAACCCCGGCATTTTGGCAGGCTGAGGCAGGCGAATCACTCGAGGCCAGGAGTTCAAGACCAGCCTGGCCAACATGGCAAAACCCCGTCTCTATTAAAAATACAACAAAATCAGCCAGGTGTGGTGGTGTGCACCTGGAATCCCAGCTACATGGGAGGCTGAGGCATGAGAATCCTTTGAACCTGGGAGGCGGAGGTTGTAGTGAGCGAAGAGCGTATCACTGTACTCCAGGCTACGCGACAGAGCAAGAATCTATCTCAAAAAAAAAAACAAAAAACCTTTTTCTTTAAGTAGGGCTGGTCCACCGTACCAAACGCTGCTGAAAGGTCGAGTAAAATGAGGACTGAAAGGAGTCAGCTGGACCCCCCCACAAAGAAGTTGCTGGTGACCTCTGTCTGGACATGTTCAATGTGGTCCCAAGAGCAGAAAAGCAGAGGGAACTCGCAGTGGAGATGAGAAAGGGGGTGCAGTGCAGGAAGAAGACTGCTCCACAGACAGAGCCAGGGCCCTGAGGAGACAGGGAGCGTGTCCCAGATGAGCAGCCGCCCCACAGGGTCAGCAAGGTAGAGTTCACTCTCAAGAACTCAGCACAGTGCCTGGTAACGGCTGTGCACAAACCCCACCAGCTCCCATGACGGCGCTGGGAGAGTTCTGAGGAACACAAGAGGACAGACACCTCTTTCTCCTGGATAAGACACAGGAGGAAAAGGCATATGCAAATACGCAGAGTTCATAGGAGGCACCACAGGAACTGACGGCGTTCAGCTCGGGGGTGCCAAGGCCCCCTCTGGGTTAGGAGGCAGATCTCCAGCACACAGGCTGGGGGCAGGGTGCTCTGTGGTTTGACCTGGGGAGGTTTACAAGTTCTTCAGAAGAGATTGGAACAGCACACCAAGTAGAGATCACACTTACCTCAATTAGGTTTTTGGCCTTGAAAACATCTCCAATTTCACAAATGATGATATCATCTTTTGTCCTTCCAAGTCCATCAAAATGAACATGTTGAACAACCACCTGAAAGTCACACAGGTGGGTGACAAGAGGCAAAGAGATTAGGCATCAAGATCAAAGACCATGTCTGACATTAATGGCAAGGTTCTCTTCAAGTCGAGTAACCCAAAACTCTTACTTCTGCACTCTACCATCTGCCATAGCTTTTCAAAAAACTGGTCACTGCCACTTCCACTTTGCTAGGTCTGCACTTTCTGTGAACAAGAGCTATAAATTCTCTCCAGCCAGATGACCCCCAGGACCAGGTTAGCCCTAAACCCAGGTAGGCCATATCACTTGAGGCCAGGAGTTCGAGACCAGCCTGGCCAACATGGGGAAAGCCCGTTTCTCCTCCTCCTCCTCCTCCTTCTCCTCTCTCTCCTCTTTCTTTTCTTTTTTTCTCTCTCCTTCCTTCCTTCTTTCCCTCCCTCCCTCCTTCCCAACACACTCCCTGAGCACTGGCCTATGAATGAATGCTGGCCATGACCCCTGACTTAATAACTGTGCACAAAAAATTAGCTGGGCACAGTGGTACACGCCTGTAGTCCCAGCTACTTGGGATGCTGAGGCAGGTAAATTATTGAACCCAAGAGGCAGAGGTTGCAATGAGCCAAAATTGCACAAAGGCACTCCAGCCTGGGTGACAGAGTGAGACTTTGTCTCAAAAAAATTTTTTTAATTAATAAAAACAATAGTAAGCGTGTGCATCTTCTAAAGACCCTGCATGGATTTCAGTGAGGGACAATAAATGCTGACTCACATTGCCCCTCGCCTCTCAGTCTCACTAGAGAGCAAACTCTTCAAGAACTGGAAAAGCGTATTTAAATTTCAAAGGCAAAACATTCAGGAGAAGTTCCATTTGAGACCCACAGTCTTTTCTGGGAGTAGGGAATGGAAATATAAATGTGAGTACAGTTTGAGTTTGTCTTTGAAATACTTTTTTTTTCATAAATACAAAAGTGTGTTTGTCTAAAATTCCCACATAAAAATCACCAAGGAAAAACTAGTTCTTTAACAAGAGCAACTGTTTTTCTAAAAGTCATCAGTCTTTCTGCTTGTAGGTGATTACCAACCCTTCTTTGATAAAGGCATGGAAACAGGTGAATTCCTTTACATCTCCCTAGTGGTTTATGGAAGTGAATGTTTCTATTAACAATTGTATCAAGACCTTCAACAGAAAACTCACATCTTTGTTTTCAAGAATTTCCTGTTTAGCTTCAGGTTCAACTTCAACAAATTCAGCTTCTTCTCCTAATCCTCCAAAATCAGGTCCACTTGATGGAAGAGGCTCCAAACTCTGAAAGGGAGGGAGAGACCACAGATAAACGACTTTGTCACATATAAACACACACTTCCCTTTGAGTTTTGTCTTTAGAGGTGCTCCAGAAAATTCAGCAGTCGTTCCCTTCAAGTAAAGGTAAGGGCAGGATGGGGACCAGGGACTACAAAGGTGTTGTCAGCTACTGCTGATGAGCAAGTTCTTGGTTTGGCGGTTAACTAACTCACTGGTGGTCACTAAATAAAAAATAAAAACTAATTAACCGGGAAGGGCCGGGGCAGTGCAGTGGCTTATGCCAGTAATCCCAGCACACTGGGAGGCCCAAGGAGCAAGGATCACTTGAGGCTATGAGTTTGAGACCAGCCTGGACAACATAGCAAGACCCCATTTCTAGAAAAAAAAAATAATTAATCAAAAGGGTCATACACAAATCCATGACGACACGTCATGAACGAAGGATTATGACTAACCTAATTCTGGACACCTGACGCCCAATGGAAGTTAAAACATAAAAAATAAAATGCCAAAAAACATTTATCAGGGAAAAAAAGGAAAACAGTTTGCTCTCCTGTTGTTACAGAAAGCATCCTAATTTTTAGAATTAAAATCGTATACATTTTAGGATAGCAACATTGATCAACTGAATTACTAAGAAAACATTTTATGTAGACCCTGACAGATTTTTTCATTTCAGAAAGTCTTACTTTTTTCATTTCAGAAAGTCTCATTCACATTAAAGGGAACTGCATATGCTCATAAAACGGACCAAAAACTAGTCACTTTCTACAATCTCAAATGATATTACCTCAAAATACTAAAGCAACTTCTGCATAAGCATTCCATAGGCTGTGTCTGGTCTGACATAACCAGGAAGACATTCCGTACCTATATACATAGAGTTAAGTGCTTCAGTTTACAGTTTTTTGACTTTACAATGATGCAAAAGTGATATGCGTTCAGCAGGAACCACACTTCGAGCACCACACAGCCATTCCGCTTTTCATTTACGGTACTATAAACTGTATGAGAGCTTCAACACTTTATTATAAAATAGGCTTTGTGTTAGATGATTTTGCCCAACTGTAGGCTAATGTAAGTGTTCTGAGCACATTTAAGGTAGGCTCGGCTAAGCTATGATGTTCTGTAGGATATGTGTATTAAACGCATTATCAACTTACATTTCAACCTATGATGGGTTTGTTGGGGTGTACTTGAGAAATATATACATAAACCTAATATTGTGTGTGTGTGTGTGTGTGTGTGTGTGTGTGTGTGTGTGTGTGGAGTTTGAGACCAGCCTGAGCAATATAGAAGACCCTGTTTCCATTTAAAAAAATGTATGTGCGCGTATAATACAAAAAATAAAATAGCCAGGCGCGGTGGCTCATGTCTATAATCCCAGCACTTTGGGAGCCTGAGGCAAGTGAATCACAAGGTCAGGAGTTCAAGACTAGCCTGGCCAATATGGTGAAACCCCATCTCTACTAAAAATACAAAAAAATTAGCCAGGTGTGGTGGCAGGCACCTATAATCCCAGCTACTCAGTAGGCTGAGGCAGAATTGCTTGAACCCAGAAGGTGGAAGTTGCAGTGAGTCGAGATTGTGCCACTGTACTCCAGCCTGGGCAACAGAGCAAGATTCTGTCTCGAATGAATGAATGAATGAAGCTTTAACCTTTAGGCAGATCAGTCTACCAATCAGTCATTAAGTCTGTATTGAGCACCATGCGCAAGGCAGTGGGGATGGGACATGAAACTTAATGAATAACAACCAGCATCTTTAAAGTGAGATACACTAGAATCCAACAGAAAATATAACAACAGGCTGGGCGCGATGGCTCATGCCTATAAACCCAGCACTGGGAAGCCAAGGTGGATGGATCACCTGAGGTCTGGAGTTTGAGACCAGCCTGGTCAACATAGCAAAACCCCATCTCCCGTCTCAACTAAAAATATAAAAGTTAGCTGGGTGTGGTGGCACGTGCCTGTAGTCCCAGCTACTCAGGAGGCTGAAGTAGAAGAACTGCTTGAAGCCAGGAGGCAGAGGTTGCAGTGAGCCAAGATCACGCCATTGCACTCCAAGCTGGGAGACAGAACGAGACTCCATATGAAAAAAAGAAAAAGAAAAAGGAAAACTGAAAATATAACAATACATAACACATATTATAAGTACTAATGCACAAAATTTTGTTCGACATAAGCATCAGTACCAGGTGGTAAATGGCAAATGTTTTCTTACTGTGAGTCTTGATTGAAAAGCTTCAAAGACACTGGCTAGTAGGGCGAAACGTCAAATAAAAGAACTGAAAACATCTTTTCTCAATATACTCATCAAAGAAGCAGCAATTTTGAGGTAAAAAGAGCTCCATAAAGGCAGATACTTTTGTCCCTGTATCCCGAGCCACTATCAGAGTGCCGGGCACATAGCAGGCCATCAATAAATATGAGTTGAATAAATAACAAGTATTTACTTTGTTCAAGATGCCACAGGGGATGCAAGGCAAGGAAGATGCGGTTCCTGCCATTACATCTAGATACTTAGGATTGAAGGATAAGCCGAAATGCAAACAGGCCCAAAACAAGGCAGAATGTAAATGCCACCAAAGGAAAACTCACGGGAAGGTATGAGCCCATCCAAATGAGGGGGAGATAAAGAGCTTTATGTAGGAAGCAACGAGAACTGAGTTCTGAAAGATGGGAATATTTTGATGCTGAAGATGATGATGGGAGGGGAATGCAGTGCAACAATGCCGTTCAAACGAAGCCACCCTCAGAGGGCTAATGAGAATTCTGCACAGAAATGTAGTTCTAACTGCCCAGGCACAGTGGCTCACACCTGTAATCCCAGCACTCTGGGAGGCCAAAATGGGTGGATCACCTGAGGTCAGGAGTTCGAGGCCAGCCTGGCCAATATGGTAAAATCCTGTTTCTAAAAAAAATACAAAAATTAGCTGGGTGTGGTGGCTGGCACCTGGAATCCCAGCTACATGGGAGGCTGAGGCAGAAGAATCGCTTGAACCAGGAGGTGAAGATTGCAGTGAGCCAAGATCGTGCCATTGTACTCCAGCCTGGGCAATAGAGTGAGACTCCATCTCAAAAAAAAACAAGAAATGGGCCGGGCGCGGTGGCTCACGCCTGTAATCCCAGCACTTTGGGAGGCCGAGACGGGTGGATCACAAGGTCAAGAGATTGAGACCATCCAGGTCAACATGGTGAAACCCCGTCTCTACTAAAAATACAAAAAATTAGCTGGGCATGGTGGCGCGTGCCTGTAATCCCAGCTACTTGGGAGGCTGAGGCAGGAGAATTGCCTGAGCCCAGGAGGCGGAGGTTGCGGTGAGCCGAGATTGCACCATTGCACTCCAGCCTGGGTAACAAGAGCAAAACTCCGTCTCAAAAAAAAAAAAAAAAAAAAAAAACAAGAAATGTAGTTATAATTAACCATTAATCAGGTTGCTCCCCCCCCTTTTTTTTAAGAGCACAAATTTACATTTATTTATTGACTTTTCATAAGTTTAAATCCTTGAGGGGTACAATTCGTAATCTGTGTCCAATAGCCTTAGCAGGAAGTTGCTTCAGAATTTGGCACAAACCACGCTACTGTTTCCATGGGTCTGAGTTACCTTTCCCCAGATTACTCTGGTGTTGTTTGGTTTGACACCAGGAGTCACTGTGTTGTTCTTTGCCTTGTATACATAAGTACATCTCTTGCCCAAATAGAATTGTTTCATCTCAAGCATAAACATCTTCATTTTATTTATTATTATTATTATTATTTATTACTATTGTTTTGAGACGGAGTCTCCCTCTGTCGCCAAGGCTGAAGGGCAGTGGCGTGATCTCAGCTCACTGCAACCTCCACTTCCCTGGTTCAGGCAATTCCCCTGCCTCAGCCTCCCGAGTAGGTGGGATTACAGGTGCATGACACCACGCCTGGCTAATTTTTTTTAGTATGTTTAGTAGAAACAGGGTTTCACCATGTTAGCAAGACTGGTCTCAAACTCCTGACCTCAGGCAATCTACCCATCTCGGCCTCCCAAAGTTCTGGGATTATAGGTATAAGTCACCACACCTGGTCAACACCTTCAATTTTAAGAAGAGCTGTGTGCTCCCTTTCAAGTAAGTGTACTCCATGTACAGCCAGCAAAAATGGCCTTGGACCACAGCCTTCAAGACATATTTGCTTTTAGAAGTCTTGTTCCCAGCAGGCCTCCACAGGAGCCAAGATGGTGAAAACAGCTCAGGTTGCACTTTGACCAAAAATCACAGATACTATTTACATTCCCATTGTTTTTACAGATAGGATTTCTAACATTAGACTCTTAAGGCTTTTGCTTAAGAATTGCTTTAGATGTTTTTAAAATCTTGAATTCCAGCAAAACTGCTGCTGCCCACCAGTTTGAAGACCCCACCCCTCAACAGAGGAATGGAATCAGCATGAGAACAGGTTCCTCATCTCCCTGTTCCATAACTTCACCCTGCATTCTTCCACCAATCAAGGATCTCCACACTTCAGCAAAAACACGAGGTCCAAACTCCCGGGGGAGATGGATTTTAGGGTTTCCTCTCTTTTCCCGTCTCCTCGTTCAGCGGCCCTGCAACTGAAACTTTCTCTGCTGCAGCGCAGTCTCAGCGTAGTGACTTATTGAGCACAAGGAGCAACAGACCTATTACAGTTACACAAAGACCATGTCAGAAGAGAAATGGTGTTTCAACTGAATGAAACATATAGGCCAGGCGAGGTGGCTCATGCCTGTAATCCCAGCACTTTGAGAGGCTGGGGTGGATGGATAACCAGGTTAGGAGTTCGAGATCAGCCTGGCCAATATGGTGAAACCCCATCTCTACCAAAAATCCAAAAATTAGTCGGGCCTGGTGGCAGGCGCCTGTAGTCCCAACTACTTGGGAGACTGAGATAGGAGAATTGCTGAAACCCAGGAGGCATTGGCCGAGGTTACAGTGACCCGAGGTTACACCACTGCACTCCACCCTGGCGACAGAGCAAGACTCCGTCTCAAAAAAGAAAAAAAGACATATTAAGGGAAGTTAAGTCCAATTATAGATGCCAGGCCGTGACTTCTGTGCTGAATTTTTCTGGAAGTTAATGGGGAACTACTGAAAACATCGATGCGCAGGGCAAGTGAAATAATCCAAACTGTTGCAGTAAAGTAGTGTTGTGCCTGAGACTCGGGAAATCTGAGATTTTGGGCCATTTGGAAGCAGTAACTAAGTGATCTTGGAGAAGTAACTCATTATCTGGCCCTTATTTAAGATTTAGGATAAAGGAGAGGAGTCTGGCAAGCAGTTAGTACAGTTAGGCGCCAGGCACCCAAGTATTCACATGCATTGTCTTTTAATTCTCTCTACTGCCTGGCAAGAAAGGTACTATGACTATCTCCACTTTCAAACAAGGAAGTGAGGCAGGGAGCGGTTCTATCTTCTGCACGGTAAACGGGAGAAAAGAAGACCCCTAGCTAGGTTCTAAGCATTCTTGTTGCTCTAGGAGTCTACAATAGCTCCAGCAGCGGCTGAGCGGGGAAAGGCTGGAGGTGATCAGTTAACGAAAGAAAACTTCACATCATGGAAAGAAAGAGCATATTCACGATGGACGAAGACATCACAGAAAGTTCGCAAGTCCTTTGGGCCACGGACTCGCTGAGTGACCTTGAGCAAGTCTCGTCCCTCCTGAGTATCAGGTTCCTGCTCGAAGGTCTGCGGAACTCGAGGCGACATTTTTTTCGGCCTCCTCCACCCGGCCCGCCACCCTCCGCGCCCTCTCTCCGGGGGAACCCTGGGCGGAGCCACGACAGTGGCTCCCGGTGGCGCCCGTCTGCCCTGCTGGCCCAGAGGCCTCGCAGCCCGCGGGTCGCTGAGCCTCTTACCCGGGCGTGCACAGTCCCCATGGTTCCCTCTCCAGCCGCCGCCTCGCAAAGCTGCCCGGGCGGGACCGAGCGTCTGCTGCTGAGGGTAGAAGGCGGGTCTGCGGTGGCGGAGCTGCAGGTCAAGACAACTCCCACAAGCCCCCGGACGCGGCGCACTGGGGGCGGCCATGATGCCCCGCCTTATCCCCGCCCCCTGGCTCGCAGTGCCTTCGCTCATTGGTCCTTATGAGCCTGTGACCCGGCTGTTTACACGGACGCTGAGGTCGCCCTGACCCTGCAAGCAAAGAGCGTTCACTGAAGTCCGCGAAGCTGCTGGCCTGTGGACGGTGCGGGGAGGATGCGTGAGGGCGCCTGGAGGATGCGGTGAGGATGGGTCTGAGACAGGGTCCCCTGGGAGGCTGGCGTCCGGGGTTGGCGCCTGAAAGAGATCAGGCCCGCTGGGATGTCACGCGGGTGCTGTGCTTGTCCCCACGCGCCGGTGAAGCCCCGAAGCTCAGCGGGGAGACCCCGGGTCCGGCCACTCCCGGTCTGCAGTGACCGGGTCTCGCCGGCATCTGCTACACAAACCCGGATTGGTGCCCTGGCTCCTTCATGTCATTGGAACCCCCCACTCAAAATCGTCAAAATGAAGACAATGGTCATGTCTCTTTCTCGGGGTTGGATTAAAAGGGCCTACTGTGAGAGACGGAAAGCAAAGCTCCCGGGACAGGGCCGGGCACACGGTGGACACTAGGTAATGACCGTTATTCATTCACCCTCAGCCAGTAATTACAGGGGAGGGCCATCTGAGTGCTGGCTTGGGATGCAGTCACATCGGTGAAGAAGACGGCCATGGGCTTATGTTTTGGTGGCAAGACAGCTCCTCTGCCTCAAAAGGGAAAAGAAAAGAGAAGAGAAAAGAAAAAGGTATAATAAATAACAACACATTGTGACAAATACATTGAAAGAAACGAGAGACAACAGAACAGGAAAAGAGGAAGCTTTCGTATCATGTCATGTGCCACTCCCTCCTGATAACAGAAGCATCTTCTCTTCTCTCCCTTTACTCCCTCCCAGAAACCCTGACACCCTTTCCGTTTAAAAAGCAGCACCCTAGGCCTCCAACATCCCTGAGCTAAATATTCAAGTCCACATGCCCCTTCTTGCCTGGAAAGAGGCAGAACCCAGGACCAGCCAGGCCCCTGCCCTTCCCTCACTGTATTCCTCAAAGGTTGGCCTATCTAGCTGTTTTCCCAATGACACCATCAGCCCAGCAAAGACAGGGCCCCAGTCTGTCTGTTTCACTCACAACCCAGAGCCTAGCACAGTGGCTGGCACCATGCAGGGACTCAGTGGATAATTTGCAGTTACTGCTCTTCCACCCCAGACCAGGGCAGACAAAAGCCACGCTCAGCGTCGACTCTGACCAGAAGCTACCCAGCCCCAAAGACAGGCTTGAGAGCCGGGAGAGAACCCAGGAGGGAAGACAAGGGGTGTTGAGAATTCACTGCCCAAACACCAGGCCCTCCATGATGCCCACCATGCCATCCCGACTTATTGCTATATTCCTGGCACCTAGAACAATGCCTGGCCCAGTAAATGTTTGATGTCATCCTCATTCCGTTGGAAGAAAATGGAAGGCAACATATTCCCCACCTCCCCCACCCTCCTCTGGCTCCAGCCCCATGCTTTTGATGACAGCCCTTCTACCCAGGATGCTCTTTCATGGCCACTGCGCCCGGGAGTGCCCACACCTACTCACACTGCTGGAGAGAGTGAATCATCTCCAATCCCCAGCCCCAGCATCACCATCACCAGTGTTTCCACCCTCCAATAGTGTTGCTCTTAGTGTGTCCTGGAGGCCATGACACAGTTGCCTTGAGGTGATTAATAAAAATACACATATCAGCTGGGGGCAGCTGCTCATGTCTGTAATCCCAGCATTTTGGGAGGCCAAGCTGGGTGGATCACTTGAGGTCAGGAGTTTGAGACCAGCCTGGCCAACATGGTGAAACCCTGTCTCTACTAAAAATACAAAAATTAGCCAGCTATGGTGGCATGCACCTGTAGTTCCAGCTACTCAGGAGGCTGAGGCAGAAGAATCTCTTGAACCTGGGAACTGGAGGTCACAGTAAGCCAAGATCCTGCCATTGTACTCCAGCCTGGAGGACAGAAGGAGACTGCCTCTCAAAAAAAAAGGGGGAGGGGGGGAAGGAAAGGAAAAAAGAAGGAAGGAAAGGAAGGAAGGCAGATAGATACATGTCGGGACCTCAGTCCTGAGTTACTAAATCAGAAAAACAGAACTTAGAATCTGGATTTTAAAGAAGTATGCCAAGTCACTTTTTGTCCCACTGGGCTTAAGAGTCTCTCAATTTTCTTCTCAATTTGAGAAGCTCAAAATGCTGTTTTGCTCTTACCCAGCAGGACCCACTCTGTGTCATTTTGAAGCCAGTTTCACAAACCCAAACTTGAAAGGTACCCAGTGCCCTAGGCTCAGTGCCAACAGGCCCAGCTCCTGGGGCCTGGGAAACCTGCCATTGGCCACCAAAGTGAGGCTTTTGGGATCTCACCAACCCCAACTCAGACTCAAAAGGCTATGTTAGGTCTGAAGATTGTGATAAGAGATTTTCACAGATAATCTAGGAGACTGAATATATTTTAAGCACATGTCACAGGATTTTGCCAGTTCCCTGAGCCTCAATTTCCTTATCTGTAAAATGGGGGTGATAACCATGTCTAAGGCATAAGGTCTGAGGACCTTATAAGATCAAGCATGGGGCCTGGCACACTGTAAACATTGAATCAACCAGATGTTCTTTGCCCAAACAGTCCTCTTTTCTTACACATCCTTCCTCCTTATTCTTCTGAGTATGCCACTTCTAAAAGATAAGCCATGAGGTTGCCCTGAAGAGTGCAAGATAGTTGCAATATTTGAGAGCTTATTGTGTGTGAGGCCCTGGAGGAGGCGGAGGGCATAGGAGGAAAACAAAGTCACACTCCACCATCAAGCAAAGGGCTGTCTGTGGCAGTTACAATGTATATAATATATTAAAGGCTGTCTGTGACAGTTACAATGTGTATAATATATTAAAGACTGTCTGAGATAGATACAATGTATATATTAAAGGCTATCTGATAGTTACACTGTGTATAATAAAGACTGAGAGTTACAGTACATATTAAAGGCTGTCTGTGACAGTTACAATGTGTATAATATATTAAAGACTGTCTGAGATAGATACAATGTATATATTAAAGGCTATCTGATAGTTACACTGTGTATAATAAAGACTGAGAGTTACAGTGTACATATTAAAGGCTGTCCGTGGTAGAGACAATGTATATAATATATTAAAGGCTGTGTTAGCTACAATGTGTGTATTAAGGGCTGTCTGAGTTGGTTACAATGCATGTAAGATATTAAAGACTGAGAAGTCGCACAGTGCATATACTGATTTCCTTCTCTTTAACCTACTATTTCCTGAATTTATTGGGTCATACATATTTCTGGTTTTGGAGATTTTTCTCTGGCCTTTGGTAATGTTATTCAACAGTATTTCTTGTGCTCTTCTTTTGGGCAGAATATAGGATTGCATCACCCTGCTCCTGTCCACGTGACTTGCTTTGGTCAACGTATTGTGAGCAGAAGAGATATGTCACTCTGGATAAGAACCTTTAAGAACCATATTTCTCTCACCATGTCATGGTAATCAGCGATCCCCTGATGGTGGGGCGGCTACAGGCTGGGTCTAGGAATGAGGATGACTTAAAAGGAAGCCCAGCCCAGGCGGGGCATACAGCATGAATGAGAAATAAACCTTTTCGGTTTTGCTTGTTAGGCAGCATAACCCCGCCTATCCTATCTCATAATAACAGCTAGAAATGTCTTCAGGGAACCCAACATCCCAGAAAACCTGGTTTGCAAAGTTCTGAGTATGCCACTCTCCACAAAAAAAAAAAAATTTTTTTAAATTATCTTTTCATTCTTTTTTTTTTAATTAAAACCTCCTCAGGAAGCTGAGGCAGGAGAATTGCTTGAGCCCAGGAGGTCAAGGCTCCGGTGAGCTGTGATTGCACCACTGCACTCCAGCCTGAGCCACAAAGCAAGACCCTGCCTCAAAAAAAAAAAAAAAATTAAAAAAATAAAAACCAACCCAAATTTCACTGGCCTTGGGGAGAGGAGACTGGATCTTCCCTTTGGAGTCATCCACCTATTAGTTTGGGACACCCTGTGGGGGGCCCTTGTTTGTCACCTTCCTAGGGGGTGAGCACCCTAAGGTGAAGGCAACCTCCTCTCGTTGCCTGTCTCCCAGCACCTGCCCTCTGAGGAGTGAAGACGAATCGGTGAAAAAAACCTGGAAGGGCATCCCCAGGCAGAGGTCCACTCAGGAAGCAGGGTGACTCTGGGGAGAGGCTCTGAGCTGCTGGTGGGACTGCAGGAGCTGGAGAGGGTGTGCTGGGACGGAGTCTGGAGGCACTGGAAGGTGCTGGAGGTGTGGTGGGGCCTCAGCATGCCCAGCAGCAATGTGGAAGACAGATGAGCCCCGAGGCTGAAAACAGACCTCAGCCTCCAGAGGGAAGTTGCTGCAGCATCCCAGATAAAAAGTACCAGGGCTGACCCTGGCAGTGGTAGGCTGGGGACAAGTGGTCACTTTCCAGAGATGACAGCAAAGGCAGCACTGGGACAAGCTGGAGATGGGGTGAAGGGCCCCCCTGAGTCCCCAGTTCCAGGCTTGGGTGGCTTGGGAGCTGCAGAGCTGAGGTGCTGTGAACTGGAGGGCTTGATGTTGTCGGGCTGCTGGTGTTGAGTAGAGCCGGAAGGTGGGTAGGTGGCTCCAAAGCCCACCAGAGTCAGAGACTGAGAGGTCATCAGGGGGAGTACAGCCTTCCCAGAGGTGGCTGTACACACTCAGCAGAGTGGCTGCAGCTAGGCCTTGGTGACAAGCTTGGTGCCCAGGATGGAGATGGGGCTCCTGAGAGTCTGGGGTTGAGGAAGGAGGGGGATTCTAGGAGAGTCCAGTCCACAGTGCCTAGGAAAGAGCCCCTGTGCTGCAGCAGGGCCATCCAGGGAGTGAGGCCACAACCCCCCAGGGAGGACTGTCCTAGATGAGCTTGGCTATGAGGGAAGCAGGGGACATAGGTGCTCCTTGGAAAGGATGTAGATGGGGAGAGTGCTTTAAGAATCACATTTATTAGGAGTTATTTTCTCATGCTGAAAGAAATACATACTGTTCATCACAGAAACTTGGCCAACACATATAAACACAACAAATAAAATACAATTACAAGTAACAGCCTAACATAACTGCCGTAAGGGTTTGATATACATCCTCACCATCTTTTTTTTTTTTTTTTTTCAGACAGAGTCTTACTGTGTCTCCGCTCACTGCAACCTCTGCCTCCTGGGTTCTAGCGATTCTCCCACATCAGCCTCCAGAGTATCTGGGATTACAGGTGCCTGCCACCATGCCTGGCTAATTTTTGTGGTTTTAGTAGAGATGGGGTTTCACCCAGGCTGGTCTTGAACTCCTGACTTCAAGTGATCTGCCCGCCTCAGCCTCCCAAAGTGCTGGGATTATAGGCATGAGGCACCGCCCAGCCCTCTGTCTTTTTATATAGACACACAGATACATATATACACCCACACACTTTTTTTTTTTTTTTTTAAACAAAATCGGCCTCATACTCTGTACTAAGTTTTGCTGTTTACTAAATGAAGAATCTTGGTCCGGGCACAGCAGCTCATACCTGTAATCCCAGCACATTGGGAGGCCAAGGCAGGAGGATCACTTGAGCCCAGGAATTGGAGACCAGCATGGGCAACATGACAAGACCCTGTCTCTACAAAAAAAACTAGCTGGGTGTGGTAGTGCACGCCTGTGGTTCCAGCTATTTGGGAGACTGAGGTGGGAAGATGGCTTGACCTCAGGACTAGTGCACGCCTGTGGTTCCAGCTATTTGGGAGACTGAGGTGGGAAGATGGCTTGACCTCAGGACTAGTGCACGCCTGTGGTTCCAGCTATTTGGGAGACTGAGGTGGGAAGGCTGCTTGATCTCAGGACATTGAGGCTGCAGTGAGCTATGATTGCACCACTATACCCTAGCCTGGATGACAGATCGAGACCCTCATAAAACTAAACAAACAAAAAAGAATGTTGCTCCCTGACATGTAATATACTACATACTGATTATTCCTGAGGGTGGATTCCAAAGCATACATGTGCCACAAATTAAAGGGAAGGCTTTGTTTGATCAGAATAAATAAGGATGCATTCATAGGGTGATAAGAAGCCCCCAGAGGTGGTTCAGGAAGAGAGAGAGACCTAAGCAAAGGGTGCCTCCTGGAGGGGCACAGAAGGCAGGACTGGGTGGCACCTGAGGCACAGGTGTGGAGGGAGGTCTTGGCCATTTCTATAAGAGTATTACACTTCCTGATTTCCTGATCTTGGTACACACTTGGGAAAAAAATAATAAAACAAATGCTCACTTTAAGAAGGCAGGGGGCCAGGCATGGTGGATCCTGCTTGTAATTCCAGCACTTGGGGAGGCTAAGACAGGAAGACTGCTTAAGTTGATGAGTTCAAGACCAGCATGGGTAATATAGCAAGACCCTTTTCTACTAAAAATAATGTTAGTAATTAAAAAATAATAATAAGCTTAATTTTTTTTTTTTTTTTTTTTTTTAAGACAGAGTCTCACTCTCTTGCCTAGGCTGGAGTGCAGTGGCACAATCTCGGCTCACTGAAACCACAGCCTCCTGGGTTCAAGCAATTCTCCTGTCTCAGCCTCCCAAGTATCTGGGATTGCAGGCACCCACCACCACACCTGGCTAATTTTTGTGTTTTTGGTAAAGATGGGGTTTCACCACATTGGCCAGGCTGGTCTCAAACTCCTGACCTCAGATGATCCACCCACCTAGGCCCCTCAAAGTGCTGAGATTACATGCATGAGCCACTGCACCCGGCCTAAATAATTTTTAAAAGCAGAGAGAAAATAAGTCCCCTGGTATCCTATCAGCCATTTAATATATGCTTTTCCTGATAGCAATCACAATGCCATGCATACATCTGTCTATATGGGAATATATTGGTTATTAGAAAATATTGTTAAAGTTTAGTTTTATCTGCTAATGACTGAAGATGTGGTACTAACAGAACAAAGCCAACTGGGAAACTAGGGAAAAGAAACTTGTGACTTTCTTTTCCAACATTATAAGGGTGGGTCTGTCACAAGGAGGCCACGTGGGTATAAGGCGTGGCCTCCTCCACCCCATTCCAGCTCCACAGGGGACAGTGTCTTGCTGTGACATCCGGTGGGGTCAAGAGTGGAAGACCCCACCACTCACCAGCCCTAAACTCACTTACAGAGCAAACACTGAACAGAGAACACAGGCCTTGGGAACTCACTGAGCCCTCAAGATGCAAGGAGGCAGGTTCAAACCCTGGAACTCCTGCCCCTAGGGGACCTCTATGCACTAAGCAACCCCGTCATTATTTCACAAGTAGCCTCTTTTCTTGAGTTCACGATCTCATCAAGAGAACAGGCTCACATAGTTTGTTCCTAGAACCAGTTTCCTTTAAAGGGTCTGTCTCCTCCATCAAGTGCTTTGCTCAACTTGCTGGTTCTTCCACTCTAGGGCACTTACACAAAGCAGGTGAGGGTTGTTACTTTCTTTTCCAACATTCAACAGTTTGAGCATGCCATTATTTTTCTTGTATGTACTGTACTCAGATGCATAAATAGAAAAAAAAATACGTTTCACCTTCAGTCATATTACACTGAGCTTGCTAATAAATTATCACACCTGGGGGAAAGTGAGTTCTAACTTCAAGGGGTTGTCTCCATCAAGGCTGACAGAGTAGGGAGGACAGAGAGAGGTCAGGGTCATGACAGAATGGGAAGAATCAAAGAGGAAAAAAAAGAACACAGACCAGAAGCGTTGGAGAGTAAGTCAAGTCCAAGTTGTGGGCTCCAATGGAGAGAAGGCAGAAGCTCCTGCTGTGTTTGGCTCCTGCCTGGGGGGGCTGAGGTAACTGCCCTGCACACTAGATTTTTTGGGTTTGTTAATTTTTTATTTATTTATTGAGTCAGAGTTTCAGTCTTGTTGACCAGGCTGCACTGCAATGGCACAATCTACTTATTGCAACCTCTGCCTCCTGGGTTCGAGCAATTCTCCTGCCTGAGCCTCACAAATAGCTGCAATTACAGGCATGCACCACCACACCCAGCTAATTTTTGTATTTTTAGTAGAGACGGGGTTTCACTATATTGGTCAGGCTGGTCTCGAACTCCTGACCTCAGGTGATCTGCGCACCTCAGTCTCCCAAAGTGCTGGGATTATAGGCATGAGCCAACACACCCGGCCAGTTTTTTTTTTTAAGGCTTTTTCTATTAACATCTCATTGATTCACATAATACAAAATTCAACAGATAATAAAACTTCCTTACATTTTTATACAAAATTCTTTAAACAGTATTTTAGTTAGGTGAAAAAGGTGTTCTAAAATGTAAATAGGTTATCATTTTGTACCCCCACAAGGAGATGTTTTCAGGTGTCAAGGCAAGTATCTCTGCAAGCCACCTAACAGGCAGTGTCCTTCTTGGGGACCAACTGCATCCCCTCCCACTGCACAGGGAGGTGGGACCCTATTATTATCTTCCTTCCACCCTGTAGGATCACACATAGCCAGCCCAGCACCCACCACAAGGCCCCCACCCATCCAAATACCGGTCATTCTAAGAACCTGGCACTGGAACAGTCCGACCATTAATCGGGCTGTGAAACGGTCAGTAAGGGACTGTCTGCGCTGGGCTTCCTGGTGTCATTTCCCAGCCAGCTAAGCTAATGCATACTTATGTGTTAGATTTAAGTGCTGGACTGCCACACAGACCAAGGGTTGGTTCCCAGCTTTTCAAAACACCACCTCAGCTCAGAGCCGGGACCTCCATATCACAGGCAGGGTGATTACACAGCAGTGCAGAGGTAGCTGAACACAGATGAGAATCTTTAGCACCTCTGAAAGCATCTCCTAGACTCGCCTCCTTAAATGACTCACAAACTCTTCTCCAGTGAAAAACTGGGAAAGGCAGAGAGCCCCTCAGCACCCGCAGGTACTTTACTGCCCAAGAAGAAATTCAGGCTGGACCTGAGGATGGACCGTGGGGTGGCCTCTGCTTTGGCTTCCGCAGGACAGACCACGGGGGAGCAGGGAATCCAGCAGTCCCAGTCCTGCTTGGGTTTGCATGGGGAGGCCTGTTGGCAGCTTGCTGGCATTTGAGACCTGAAACACATAGAGAAGGTTGGCTTAGCAGCTGTTCCCGCTGCTGTGGAGTTCAGTCTCGGCTTCTGTGGACCACACTGCCAGCCACTCGGGGGCAGTGCCACACACACTCTGGGAATCGTCACAGCCAGAGACACTGCTCCCTCCAGCCCTCAGTGCTGGGCTGATGTCAACACCTAGGTCTTCCAAGCCTGTGAACCTCCCAGCTACCTAGACACTTCCCACTGGACATCCACAGGTGTCACCCACCCATGAATCCCTGATGGGACCTGTTGGTTTCCTCCACACAAACCTGCTTGCCTGCCAGGGTGTCCTTCCACCGCCTGGCACCACTGACCCCCTGTCACCAGGGCTGCCCCTCTCCTTGGGCTTGGAACCAACACCTCCCTCCTGTCCAGGAGCCTAGGGAAGCCTCTCAGTCTACAGATCGTCCCTGTCTGGGTCCTGGCAGCCCCCCTTACTGCCTGCTGCCAGCCAGGGCTGAGGACCCATCTTATACTCGACCACTACTGCCCTCTTCCCTATGCAAACTGGATATTTGCCATTCCCTACTTTTAAATCCTTCTGTGTCTACCAATAATAGCAACAATAGCAAAAGAGACCACACCTCCTCATGCCCACCATCACCTCCTGATGCCCACCATATGCCAAGTACCATGGTACTGGCTCTCAGCAGCTCAGGGAAACCCAGTGAGAGGCCGGGGATCATCTCCGCTGACCAAGTGAGGAAGCCAAAGCCCACGATTTTCAGGATAACACCCGACCCTGGTAACGGGAGCCAAGCCCTGAGCTCTGGCTCAGTTTTCAGAATTCAGGAAGTAGCAGCATCCCCTGGGGTCTGTCAATGTAGACTGCTGGGCTCTGCCCCGAGACTGTGACTAACTACATCAGAGGGTGAAGGACAGGGAACCTCCATTCCCAGGCACCCAGCCAACACCCGCATGCTGCAAGGAGCTCTACTACCCCTGCCCCTCCAGGGCCCCTCCTCCTTCCTGTGCCACGGGTGCCAGAGCTCCTTCCCTCAGGCACCCCAGTGCTGTCTGACACTCCCTGGCCCTCACCCCAGCCACTCTGTCTGGGGCACCTTTCCCTGCGTATCTGCGGCCTTTCTGCTCCTCCATCAGCACTGCCCTCAGACACACCGGACAGGAAGGCTTTCCAGGCCCCGGGGCAGGTCAGCCTGGGTGACAGCTCTCAGCAGGTGCACCAGGACCTCTGACTGACTCAGCTGCCTCCCATGAGACAGGGTCCCCGCACCCCAGGGCAAGCTACTTGCTTGGTGTTCAGCCAGCTGTTTCTAGGCTGCTGTGCGAGGACTCATCAGATGAGAGAGGTGCCCAACCAGCCCACACCCCCACAGTCAAAGCATTTACCTGGAGGTGGGGAGCAGACACATCAGTGCTCGAGTGAAGATCTGCGAGGTCACCCACTGCAGCCACTGGATGTCGTCGGGAATATCCGGAAGCCATGTCACCAGTCTGCAGGGACAAGACCAAGTCCACAAACACACAGGCAGACACAACAGCTTACAACACCACTCTGTTTACCTAAGCTACCCACGTCACCTTTAACCCCAGTCTGATGACTTCCCAGAAGGTCATCATGCTAGGACAAAGATGAGCCCACCTGAAATCTCTGAAGCAAAATGAGGCCACTTCTGGTTCCAGAAAGCTCATCTTGGCCTCCCAAAGTGCTGGGATTACAGGCGTGAGCCATCGCACTAACTTTGAGGTGATTCTAAAGGGAAACAGGTTGGAGGGACAGCAAGGAATCTGCTTCTAGGCCTGGCCCTTCTACTAGTCATCTCTGTGACCTCAGAGTGCGACCCCGAGCTCTCCAGGCCTCAGCTCCCTCAGGCAATCACGAGAGACTGGACCAGCTGCTATGTGAGGCCACTGACAGCTCTAGGAGTCCCCAGGGGGAGTTTCTGGGCTTGCACTGAGTTCCAGGTGCATTCGCGGCCTGAAGACAGGTGGGCAACGTTGAGGGACATTGCATAAAGCCTGTGAACTGCGATCTGCTGCACTACAAGCCAGGCCTCAGGCTTTGGGCCTTCATCTGTCATCTTGTTTCATCCTCCTATCAACCCTGTGAGGAAGGCCCAGAGCCAGCTAAAAAGCTCACCTCTGGACAATCGCAATGGCAGACTCCACGGGTAGGGTACAGGGCAGCATCATGTAAGACATTATCTTAACGGGTAGCAAGTTGCAAATCTTGCTCATGTATCCACCTCTGTCTTTCAATGCTTCACTCAGTGCTGAAAAAGACAATTTAGAGCTATTATCTCCCACAGTGTGAAAAACCAAACGACTTTACTGTTGGTGCTTAGCATTTCCATGAAATACACCCATCCTGGCAGCCAAAGGGTCGGAGGCACTCACAAAGGAGACACGAGGTGGGGTTTGTCAGGCTGCTCCTTTCTTTCCTTTTTGGACTAAGTCTCTTTCTGTCACCGAGGCTGGAGTGCGGGGGTGAGATCTCAGCTCACTGCAATCTCCCCCTCCCAGGTTCAAGCAATTCTTCTGCCTCAGCCTCCTGAGTAGCTTGGGATTACAGGCACTACCACCACACCCAGCTACTTTTTGTATTTTTAGTAGGGACGGGGTTTCACCATGTTGGCCAAGCTGGTCTCAAACTCCTGACCTTGTGATCTGCCCAACTCAGCCTCCCAAAGAGCTGGGATTACAGGTGTGAGCCACTGAGCCCAGCTTCTTCTTTTTTTTTTTTTTAGACAGTGTTTCGCTTTTGTTGCCCAACTCTGGAGTGCAATGGCATGATCTCAGCTCACTGCAACCTCCACCTCCCAGGTTCAAGCAATTCTCCTGCCTCAGCCTCCTGAGTAGCTGGGATTACAGGTGCCTGCCACCACACCCAGCTAATTTTTTGTTCTTAGTAGAGATGGGGTTTTGCCATGTTGGCCAGGCTAGTCTCGAACACCTGACCTCAGGTGATCCACCCGCCTTGGCCTCCCAAAGCACTGGAATTACAGGCGTGAGCCACTGTGCCCGACCCAGGCTGCTCCCTTCACAGCAAGGGCAGTGTGAAGCTCAAGCAGGGCACACCACCCAGAACAGCCCGAGGGTGCTTACAGGACACAGGGTCCCCACTCCCAGTTCCCTTAAATTGACAAATATGCTTGGAAGTCACCATTCCAGAAAGCCTGCTTTTATTTCCCTTGAAAAGACATGTCCATTTCCAGTATCATAGCTGAAATTAAATAGAAAATGGTGGGTAAGTCATGAGGCAAAGCATCATCTTGTATTAAGAAATCTGAATATACCCCAGAGCGAATAATGTGCACAGGAACAGCTACATCAGGCTGGGTGCGGTGGCTCATACCTATAATCCCAGCACTTTGGAAGGCCGAAGTTGGTCGATCACTTGAGGTCAGGAGTTCGAGACCACTCTGGGCAACGTGGTGAAACAATGTCTCTACTAAAAACACAAAAATTAGCCAGGTGTGGTGGTGCATGCCTGTAATTCCAGCTACCCAGGAGGCTGAGGCATGAGGATCATTTGAACCTGGGAGGTGGAGGCTGCAGTGAACCAAGATCACACCACTGCACATTCTAGCCTGGACAACAGAGCAAGACTCTTACCTCAAAAAAAAAAAAAAAATCTACATCAAATGTCACAGCATCTATGTTCTCCTAGGAACTTCTCAGCCACCACTGACTTTACGAGCTGGTCCTTGACGCTCTGCTGGATTCCAGAGTCTTCTTCCTGGAGCCCCAGTCTTTTACCCCCTCTCTTTAATGACTGCATGAAGCCTCAGATCATATTAATCTGGTGATATGATTTGGATCTGTGTCGCCACCCACATCATGTCAAATTGTAATCCCCAGTGCTGGAGGCAGGGCCTGGTAGGAGGTGATTGGATCACAGGGCCAGATTTCCCCTGGTGCTGTTCTCTTGCTAGTGAGTGAGTTATCCTGAGATCTGGTTGTTTAAAAGCGTACGGCACTGGCTGGGCGTGATAGCTCATGCCTGTAATCCCAGCACTTTGGGAGGCCGAGGAGGGCAGATCACAAGGTCAGGAAATCAAGACCATCCTGGCCAACAATGTGAAACTCCGTCTCTACTAAAAACACACAAAAAATTAGCCGGGTGTGGTGGTGCACACCTATAGTCCCAGCTACTTAGGAGGCTGAGGCAAGAGAATTGCTTGAATCCAGGAGGTGGAGGTTGTAGTTCACATCACTGCACTCCAGCCTGGGCAACACAGTGAGACTCCATCTCAAAAAAAAAAATGTATTCTCATTCTCTCTCTCTCTCTCACTGTTGCTGCAGCCACCTTCACCTTCTGCCATGACTGTAAGTGTCCTGAGGCCTCTCCAGAAGCTAAGCAGATGCCAGCACCATGCTTCCTGTCCAGCCTGTGCAACTGTGAGCCAATTGAACCTCTTCCTTTATAAATTACACAGTCTCGGGTTTTTTGTTGTTGTTTGAGAGGGAGTATTGCTCTTGTTGCCCAGTCTGGAGTGCAATGGTGCGATCTCGGCTCACTGCAACCTCTGCCTCTGGGGTGCAAGCAATTCTCCTGCCATAGCCTCCCAAGTACCTGGGATTACAGGCACCAACCACCACACGCAGCTAACTTTTGTATTTTTAGTAGACTCGGAGGTTTCACCATGTTGGTTAGGCTGGTCTCACACTACTGACCTCAAGTGATCTGCCTGCCTCGGCCTCCCAAAGCATTGGCATTACAGCTGTGAGCCCTCATGCCTAGCCAGGTATTTCTTTATAGCAAAGCAAGAACAAATGAATGCACCTGGGCAGCTGCTGTCTCCCATCTGCTAGGGTGTTGGCACCTCAAGAACAAGGAATTATATCTGACTTATTTTTTAATTTCTCCAAATGCCCAACTCCACAGCTAGTTTATGGGTTCTTCTGTCTGTCTGAGTTAGGCCATGTCCAGGCTACTCTAACAAAATGCCACCAATTGAGTGGTTTATAAAATAACTAACATTGATTTTTCAGAGTTCTAGAGGCTAGGAGGCCCCAGATCAAGGACAGCAGACGTGCTGGTGTCTGGTGAGGTCCTGCTTCTTCATAGACACCACCTTCCTCGTCCTCACATGGTAGAAGGGACAAGGGACCTCTCCTGGGTCCCTTTAATAAGGGCACTTGGGCCGGGCGCGGTGGCTCAAGCCTGTAATCCCAGCACTTTGGGAGGCCGAGGCGGGTGGATCACGAGGTCAACAGATCGAGACCATCCTGGTCAACATGGTGAAACCCCGTCTCTACTAAAAATTACAAAAAATTAGCTGGGCACGGTGGTGCGTGCCTGTAATCCCAGCTACTCAGGAGGCTGAGGCAGCAGAATTGCCTGAACCCAGGGGGCGGAGGTTGCGGTGAGCCGAGATTGCGCCATTGCACTCCAGCCTGGGTAACAAGAGCGAAACTCCGTCTCAAAAAAAAAAAAAAAAAAAAAAAAATAAGGGCACTAACCCCATTCATGTAGGCCCTGTCCTCATGACCTCATCTCTTCCCAAAGGCTCCACCTCCTAAGACCATCATAGCACTGTCTGTCCACTCAATATTTGATGACCTTATAAAATACGGAACCATTCACCGGGCACAGTGGCTCATGCCTGTAATCCCAGCACTTTGGGAGGCTGAGGTGGGTGGATCATGAGGTCAGGAGATCGAGACCATCCTGGCTAACAAGGTGAAACCCCATCTCTACTAAAAATACAAAAAAAATTAGCCAGGCGTGGTGGCACACACCTGTAGTCACAGCTATTCAGGGGTCTGAAGCCGGAGAATCTCGTGACCCCAGGAGGCAGAGGTTGCAGTGAGCCAAGATTGTGCCATGGCAGGCCAGCCTGGACAACAGAGTGAGACTTTATCTAAAAAAAAAAAAAACTCAAAAAATTAGCAAGGTGTGGTGGTGCATGCCTACTGCATAATCCCAGCTACCTGGGAGGCTGAGGCAGAGAATAGCTTGAACCCAGGAGGCGGAGGTTGCAGTGAGCTGAGATCATGCTACTGCACTCCAGCCTGGGTAACAGAGTGAGACTATCTCTCTCAAACAAACAAACAAAAAAAAAAACCCAAAAAAACAAAAAACATTACTATTCAATGGAAGTTCCATGGAGACTGGGTTTAGGGGAAGGGAGAAACTAGGAGAGGCCTCAAGTAAGGAGTATGGAGAGTAGTGGCCAGAAAGGAGCTCTGAGTAATGGGCCAAGTCCCAGAGGCAGGACCCCCATCCCTGGGGTCCATGAAATCCAGCATGGCGGGAGCTCAGGCGCCATGTCAGGGACACAGGGTTGGAAAGGGGTACAGAGGTCCTGGCTGCTGGAGACAGGAGCCTATACGGGGAACCCCAATGGGCTCAGCTGGAGTTTGTTTTTCTCCCAGTCATGACTCCAGGGGAAGGAAGACATGGCAAGGTGCCTGGATGGGGGGAGGCCTGTGCTGGGCGTGTCGGCAGCAGACCGGGCTGTGCAATGGAAGGGGATGTTCCTGACCGCCGGTCGTGGTTGCCTCGCCCCATCACCCCCATGTGGCAGCACCACCTTCCTTCATAACACGCAAGAAAGAAGACAAGGTGCTGCCCGTGCCCACCTTGAGGAGTGGGTACCTGTAGCGAGCTTGGGCGAGAGGGTGTCCAGGATGCCCTCATCCCAGGGCAGGATGCTGAGACGCAGGTGGTCTAGCAGCTCGTCTCCCTCCAGCCTCACAGCCAACTCTGGGGAAGACTGCAGGGTCGTGTTTTCCCAGGCAGACGCGGCAACCTCAGAATCCATCCCTTCTGAGGATGACTTCAGGCCAGGCTGGGGCCTGCTGCAGATGCCTATGAAGGGCCCGGAAAACAAGCCCATTAGGCGATAATGTGGGGAGTGGGGATCATTACCCACCCATCCACCAAATTGCAGGGAGGCAGGCTGCTGGCCTGTTACTAGCCAAATGCAAGGGGAACAGGGGAAGGGACGAGGACGAGGGCAGGTGTTTGCCACCCGGAGAAAGGAGTGTGAGGCTTTAAAGCAGGACACACGTGAGCTTGGCTCCTGCTAGCTGTGTGGGCTCCATCTCCACGTCTGGATACATGAGGTGCAAAGGTGGGGGTTAGTGTTCGTTTACAACAACTGAACCACTGGCCACACCTGCCTCCCGGGCCCTGAGCCAGGCACTTCACCATCAGGCCTTACAGCAACTGTTACCATCATCTCCATTTTGCAGCTGAGAAATCAGAAGCACAGGGGTTAAGACACTTATCTAAAGCCACACAGCCAGTACACAGCAGAGCCAAGATTTGAAGATGGGTCTGATGTCAAAAAGGGTACTCTTCCATCACACAGCCTTGGAATAAGCACCCAGCAAGGGAGGACTGGGCACCTGTATGTGCCAGGCCCTGCCCTGGGTGCTGGGACTCAGCTACTCACCAGTGAGTAGCCCCTGCTCTTACAGCATTTGCAGGCTGGGTGGGGGGAGGGGGGCTTCAGATGCCCACAGCTGCACCTGGCCCAACTCTGGCTTCCAACCTCAGGTTGAAAAGACCAGGGGCTGCTCCTCAATGCCTGTGCCTTCCTCCCTGAGATAACCTCACAGTCATGCTTGCCCCAGCTCTTTCCAGCTTCTATCAGATGCCCTCCTCACCCTTTCAGATGTCCCTTTCCCTTAGGAATGTTTCCAGGTATCTGTTCTCAGGGAGATGGCGCCTCCAGCATCTCTGGCACATCAACTTTTCCTTCCAAGGTGGTGCCCTCCTAATGTCCTCAACCCTCAACCCATGGGCACAGCCCCCATCTTCCCTTCCCTTGCCCACTTGCTGAAGCCAGAAGCCAGGACTGTGCTCTTCCATCTTCCTCTTCACA